>NC_056601.1:31348426-31948426 GCF_018340385.1 Cyprinus carpio
CCTGCCTGTGTAGAGAGCAAATGAACTAAGCCGCCCACAATCCCACGACCATCCCGCCTTCTGCTCTGTGTTTTCCACTGTTCTCTCTCCAGCACACCTGGATGCCACGAATGGGCACAACGCCAACGTCCACAACCACAGGGACCGCATACTTCACTGACCCACACTTCTCACTACACAGCTTTCACTCATTTCAAATACATGTCCTTCTGGGGTTAATTTCCCATGAATTTGTGATTTGGCCACATTTTTCTCACCACCAGATGTGAAACACTGCATGAAAAATAATTAGAAACAATCACTGTTCCAAAATCCACCTCTCAAATTACTGAACATAAAAGGCTTTTCTGCCAACTTGTGGGCATAGAATACATTCATATGGTGTTCTTGTTCCTTGCTTACTTTCATTCTAGTGAATCTAGACAATGCTTTGCAATACTTAATAGACAAATACTTAGTACATGAGTAGGCATGTAACGGAAATTGTGATCTTTGTTTCAACCCTAATATGAGGTAGGGTACAACGGGGCTAAAGGCACACCTTAAAAAAAAAAAAAAAACCTTACTATTCACTGCGCCTAAAATGTATAATTGCAGAAAAAAAAAAAAAAAAATAATAATAAAAAAAAAAATATATATATATATATATATATATATATATATATATATATATATATATATATAATATAGCATTTAAATATCATCTTACTAAGACATAGTCAGCTATAAAGTGACAGCTGATATTTATATACATTTTAAGTAACCTAATGAGTCTGCTATAGTGTTAAGATCTCACTTTTTCACATATTCTAACTATATCTTACTATATCAGCCATATTTATCAAATATGATTCCAAAAACACATGTAAACTCTTTTAGACTTAATGAGCAATTGTTTAGTAATTTTGAAATGACACATATCAACTTTATATGTCACCTTGTCTAACTGTTCAATAGTTTTTACCAGGCAGCTCTTACATTCATGTGCTACTGATTCTTTATCTCAGGCTTATTCCCAGCTCTAATTTAAAGCTGATACTAAAATTAATTATGTTTATCTCCAGCCTCACAGTTTTTACATCAGTGTTTAAAACTTTTAACACATCCAGAGCACATCAAGGACGTTTTTCTCCTCCGGAGGTATCTTATCCTTCAAACCATTCTCACTCCCAAGGCGTCAAAAACTGATGCATGGTCAAGCACCTCTACCGTCACTATGAAGATGCCAAAGGTGCCCCTCGGCGTCACAATATCGATGAACTAGGACCTACATTGCTTTCAGTGGGAAACTTTTGTCGTCTGTACTCAGACACTAAGGGCATGAGATGTTTATCTCTATGAAATCACGTTCAAGAAGTCTCAGCACACATCGCGATATTTGCCATCAATTTACATGTGCCACAGGTTGGGTGAGTAGTCGTAAATACGCTCTTTTAATGCCTGTTATAATGTATTCTGTCTTCTTTATTAATCATCAAGTGTGTTTACTTGCTGTATTATATCGGTCTATCTTTTATATTTAATGAGAGGATTCTATCGGTTAGATGGGATACAACTGCGACTGCTGGGCATGTGCACAATAATATTGCCCAATTTTTGTGAAGCTGAACAACAATAATTACCATATTTTCCAGATTATAAGTCGACTATAAACAGGCACCGGGATAACATGTCATCCTCTTCTTCATCTTCAAAACTGACCGTTTTGTTTGAAGCGTGCATCTGAAAGAACCGGTAAGAGCGCTCTTTCTCTGTCTATCATGGCGACTACTAGCAAGCGCTTAGACAATGTGTGCATCCGTGTCGGCGTTATTTGACACCCGATGACACACACGATCTTTGCGTCATTTGTTTGGGTAAAGAGCACGCACCCGATGTCTTTTAAGAAGAAAACCTCCTTCAATTTTAACCTTTTTATTCAAGGAAAAAGCTCAGCTCTCTTTCGTGAAAAAAAGGCAGCCATCTGCTTCCCGCGGTTCAGGACCCGCCGCTGCTGAGGCACGGAGGAGAATGAGCTCGTGAGAATTTCAGGTGGATCTGTCTGAATGGTTTAAAGAGGGACTTTCCTTTTCGCGCCCATAATGACGGCGGATGAGAGAGAGCCTCGGGAGGATGATGTTATATCTTTAACACTTGCTGATACTGAGGTTAGTGCTCTGCTGGGTTTTTACCCAGGAAAAGCAGGAGATATTTGAGGATATGGTGAAGAAGCTGAGGCTGAGCCTTCTCAATTCTCCTGCCCTGCATATGTAGACATGTTGGAGTTTATGGATCGCGCCTCGATGAGCGTTATCTTTCTGACCATAGCCCTCTAGCTCAGGTGAGCCTTCCATTTCTGCCTGATCTCCATACAGAGATCGAAAGGAAATGAAAGAGGCCATTTTCTCCTCGCATCCATCGGTTTCGGCATAAGAGTTTTGCCGACATCGAGGCGATGCGCGAAAACGGCTATGAGAGGATGCCCTCTGTAGAAAGAGCTTTCTTTCTGCGGGGGAGACATCCTCTCTTAATCTCCCTCCTTGCCATCTAAGCCCCTTCAAGAAATACATCTCGCTTAAATGGCAAGGCATATGCAGCAGCAGGTCAGGCTGTGGCTTTATTACACACGATGGTGGTGCTTCAAGCATATCAGACTGATCTACTAAGAGACCTGGGTAGAGGCGAAGGCCTTTTTCCTGATCAGGTAGCCGAGCTGCGCCGCACAACAGGCCTCTCTCCAGGCTACCAAGCAGGCCGCCTCTGCCAAGCGCAGAACTATGGCGGCCATGGTGGTGGTGGAGAGACTTCTGTGGATGAACCTGGCAGACATCGGGAAGAAAGAAAAGGCTTTCTTCTCGATGCTCAGGTTTCGCCTTCTGAACTTTTCAGTATTTCCGTTGTGACGGTGATCGAGAAGTTCGGGGAGACGAAGGCGCACTCCGCTGCTTTCAGATCCTTCGTTCCACGAAGGTCCAGGTCTGAGCCCGAACAACATAGGGGTCCTGGCCTGTCTCGATCTGAGGATCAAAGACGGGCACAGAAGGCTAGTTTTGTGACTCGCGCTCCTCCCCCACCTGCGGGCAGGGGTAAGAGGAATTGTGGGTCACAAGGAGGTAAACAGAACCTAAGGGATGGTTTTTGGCTGGTTCTATGTTCATAGCAACCACCTTACTGATGGTCCGGACTAAAAGGAGGCGCCCTTTGAGCGGGGCTCCAGCGCAGGAGGGTGGGAGTATAAAAATAACCCTTTCTGTATATACTTATGTGTAAATTGCTGGTGGTTATGTGTCTACTAATAAACCCTGTGAGTTTCCTTTGCAGTGCTCAGTTACAGTGTTTACTAAACACTCGTCAGCACCAGCCATCCGGCTTCATGTTCCGGTATTAGGCGGCTGAGATCACAGGTTTTTGCTGTGGGAGCCTCCTTGATCATCAGGCCTGGCACAGCACTGCAGGGAAATTTCATGGATGTCCAGCCAGGTCACCCTGAGGGGTCTCCTGGCCGCTTAGCTGTGCTGTCGCATCCAGCGGGAAGTGAAGGTGGCAGTTACAGAAGTCTTCTTGTATATGCTGCCTCAGGTGATGCTCCCCTCGCTAGAGGTTTGTAAAATTTGAGCTTGCCTCTCCCGTGCGGTTCAGCGCCTCTGCGATGCTTAGGAACCTTTAGGTACACACGCTAAGCTCTGTGTACTTTCTGAAAACCACATGGTGGTCAGTGTGCACGTGAACACGTTGCACACTTTCTAAAAATCCACGTATTAGTAAGTGTGCACGCAAGACTCTGTGCACTTTCTGAAATTCTGTATGGTAAGGGTTACGCGCTCCGCCTCGTTCCCTTTCTTGAGATGATTAGACCTTGGTTCCTTGGGCTCCATTCAGCCAGTGTGTATTCGTTTATACACTTCAAGCATCGCTTCCCTCAACATGAGGGGCTATTTGGGTGATTCTCATGATAGTTTAGCAGCGCTCCCCTTTTCCAAGAAGGGTCGCCTATGAGCGCGCTACTCTGAATTCGGAGTTCTCCTCTCATATGAGACAGAGTTCACTGTTTTTCCCCAGAGCGCTCCAGCATTATTTCCACAGATCGAGTTCATGACTCTCAAACATAATGTTTTGAGATTCACCATTCCATCTATGAGCTGCTCCATCAGAGTGCCACGAGAGCCCTTTCTTAGAACAGTATTTGAAAATCCATGCTATGGTAAGTGTGCACGTGAAGTCTTTGCACACTTTCTGAAATCCACACTGTGGTAAGTTCGCACGCTAGTATTTTGCGTTCTTTCTCAAATCCTATATGGTGAGGGCTTCGCGCGGTTGCTTCGTGCCCTTTCTTGAGTTGGTAAAAACCCCGTTCATCTTGGGCGCCACTCCACCTATGTATCCTCGGATACCTTTCTAAACAGGGTGTTGCTACTGGAGATCTGTTGAGACAGCTCCTTCAGCAAGCTTTTGCAGAAGCAAGCGGTAGCCCCTGTGTGACAGGCAAGACTTAGTATAAAATGCTATGTTCCTAGCCGTATTGCTTTAAAGGAATCTTTCCTGATTCCAAGCCTTCAGCTCTACCCCGGGCCGAGGCCCTAACAATTAAGTTGGGTATGTAGCTTAGGCATTTGGCCGTAAGGGGTACTGTCACAGACAGCCATCTAAACGTCCCAGGGGCAACTCCCATGGAAATGGTAGAGTTGGTACTTGGTGTGCGCCATGATTCTGGCCTGCACTCCCCTCAGCATGGCGGCGTGGGTATACTGTTCCCCATAGCGACCCCTAGAGGACGGAGTTCGAAGTTCCCTTGAAAGGGAACGTCTCAGGTTACGAATGAGTTCCCTGAGTTCCCTGAGTTCCCTGAAGGGAACCATGGTTACATTCGTAACCTGAGACGCTTTTTCCTCGTCATGACGTATTTTTGGACTGATGCGACTTATATTTAGGTGCGACTTATAGTCCGAAAAATACGGTACTGTATTTGCATTATTGTTGGAGGTAGGTGTAGACGTTAATAAAACACAATCTAATAAGTAGCAAATTTAATTTATTGTTAACCAAATCTATCCCTTCAGCTGTAAAACGGAAGACATCTGTCATAAATGACCATAAATGGATAAGGAAGTGTGACACCGCTGCTCAGCTTTGATGTCATTGGCTGTGAATTTCACTGGTCACACAGGACTGTCTGTAGTTGGACTATCTTTTAACCCATATTAAACAGCGCATCATGTTACAAAAGTATGTTTTGCTGCTATTATCACATTAGTAATATATTAAGTCAACAATGAAGTGTTGCTACAGTATGTTGAGAAAAAATACCTCTTTAGCGAGATACTAACCCTAACCCTAAGCATAACTTCAATGAACTACAAATAACAGCGCCAAGTTTTCCCTTTCCATAGATAGAACGACGAGGCTTGTGGGTAATGTAGTTTAAAACTTTATTAACGAAATGAAATGAATAATATATTTAATGGAAAACTGGATATCTAAATATGATCATTGTGCAAACCTCTATGATATATTTGAGAGGCAGGCTGAAATTTGGTATTTTACAGTGAGCAATATTTAAAATGCCTTTATGCCACCTTTCCATTTATTTCTGAAAACTGAGCCCAACATTATTTTATCAGCATAGCATAATTAGTAATCCTGCCGATTTTCTCTTTAATGCGTTAATTGGACTCTGATTTAAAGCCATTTGAAATGTGCAGTTTTTCGCTCTTCCGGGGGTAGCTACTGGGCCCCTGGGGGTAGAAGGGCAGTAAAACCTACATATATGTATTCTCTTCATCATGGACAACAAACTGAGTTGAGTCACATTTATATCTGACAGTTTTCACAGTCCACCCTTTTCTATTCTTATGTCATGGCTAGTATAGCTTTTGACAGGACATTGTGAGGCCATCTGATGAGACATGAAAAAAAATAGAAAGAAATGCTTTAATAATAAAAAATAATAGATTATTTCTTTGATTTTTAAAGTAAATGGCAATAAATATAATGGATGAACCTGTCACAACTTGCCATTATCTATTCCCCACTGTTAAGCAGTAATTAAGGACAATTTATACACATTGTGATACTTTACTTTTACTATTACACAAAGACAAATTTATGCAGTACTATGTGACTCGGGAAGAACGAGTCGTCTCGGGGAGTGATTTGTTCAGTCGCGCATGCGCAATATTCTATAGGTTCTATACTGGTACTAGTAGTTCACCTGTTTCAGTCAATGCAGTCTGAGCCGGAAAGAGAATTGAATAGATCATCTCTCGAGTCTTCGGGTTTATCGAGTTATTTGTTCATCACGTGACAGACCACTTTTATAACACTTGTATTCTTTTATTTAAGAAATACAGGTGGTGTGTTTTTTTTTAAAACTTTAGATCAAAAATGTTCAAGTCACACTTTGCTAACATGCTATAATTGTAATAGCTGTATCCAAAAAAAAAAACATATTAGAAAGAATAATCACGGCTGACATGAACAGTGCTGTGATAGATCATCATAAAGTGCTGTAACACATAACACAGCATTGCTATAATACACACATACAATACCAGTGGACTTGCACAGCTTTCTGTCTTCGTTTGGGTGCAAGACGGCCTTCTTCATTCCTCACCCTGAACAAAGAATTTTCTTGGTCTTCCTTCTCTTCTGTAAAACGAGAAAATCTCGACTTACTCTATGTGCAACTAATCCTGCTCCTTAAACATATATTTAAAATAGTGCTGTCAAATGATTAATCACGATTAATCACATCCAAAATAAAAGTTTTTGTTTACATAATATATGCGTGTATGCTGTGTATATTTATTATGTATATATGATTACAAACACATGCATGTATACATTTAAGAAAAAATATGTTATGTTTATATATTAAATATATTTATATGTTATATGAAATATAAGAATATAAATATATAAATGTATATACATGTAAATATTTTCAAAATATTTACTGTATGTGTATGTATTTATATATACATAATAAATATACACAGTACACATACATATAGTATGTAAACAAAAACTTTTATTTTGGATGCGATTAATCACGATTAATCATTTGACAGCACTAATTTAAAATAAGATTCAGACCAGAGCATTTGGTGAGTAAATGTTGATTCAAAAACATTCTAAAGGAAGTTTTTTTACCTTTTTTTTACCTGGGAAGGCCTGATCATGGCAAGATTCGCTGAGACTCTGTGATAGCTCTTTTAGTTTTTAGGAAGGTTTGTGAGGGTTGGCTCTTAAAAGAGCTGTTGAGCTCAATATTGTAGACCTGAAAAAGAAGGACAGCACAATCTGTGAGTAATCCTGTAAGACAGAAAGGAAGGAAATATTATTACATTACACAACTTATACATTACGGGGTTTTTTTTTTGTTTTTTTTTTTTTTTTTAGACCATAAAAGCAGCCTCTGTAAAGATGCTGTATAAATAAATGTTAAATGCATCCATTATTAAAAGCAAGTCATTCATATGAATTCTTTTAAAAATGATGCATGCTAACAGGACTGGTTCTGACAAATTAATCAAAGATTTAATATATCACATGACACATCAAACTAAAATTTCCACTCGTGATAAATACGAGGATAAATTACAAGGTGCAGAGAGATATTATGTATAGTTGGAACATCAACTGATGGGGCTTATTTGAAGTAATTTATTAAGACTTTGACCCTGTCCAAATACCCACACTTGCGGTCTTGGCCATTTGAGAGCGTGTGTACGTGACAGTGCGTGTACAAGACTACTGTCTCCGGTCTTAATAATGCCAAAGCGCAGTGCCCTTAATGCACACCAAACCCCACACGATCTCCAATACCGCTCTGGAGCGCTATTCAATGCTTAGTGTATCGCATCATGCATCATGTTTTGGAATAAATCGTGAGACTTTTTGCCGAGATCTCACGAGAGGTCAAGGAAACCTTTCCAATGTATGTGAAATATTAATAATAATAATTAGATATTAAGAATAATTCGGTAGTAAAACAAAGTGTTGCACATTTTATTGGTGCACAGAAAATCATTTGCAACTGCTTTTTATCACTTAATTAGAAGTACATGAAATAAGTAGTCAAGTGGTCAAGTGCAAAGACTGCAAGTGTGGGTATTTGGACAGTGCAAAAGTTTAAGAAACAACAAATGCTGTGCAAATTATAACAGCAAAAATGTTTGATAAAAGAGTAAAGCTAACACAGACCTTCTGCTGCAGCTTTCTGTCTTCTCCATTTCTGAAGAAATACCTCTCCACAAACTCGACTGGGCTGACTGCTTCATTTATGTCTTTTCAGCTAAAAAAAATAATATATAATAATAATAATAATAATAATAAAAGGGGAGAGAAAATAAAATAGAATTATATACAGAATGTTAATAATGCAAAACATTTAAGATATAAACTGATATGAATGAACTGCAAGATGGAAAAAAATACTTTTTTTTTTTTTACATTACATGTTGGATCGTTACCTGTGTCATCAGTGTGCAGCAGACACACCCACCTAAACGGTTTAAATATATTGCTTATACTGCCCCAAAAGACCGTAAACACTGCAGATAACATCTGTAGTAAACATTAATTTACATACACATAACATAAAAACTAGTCCCTGACTAGACTGATTTGTTTCATATCGGGTGATTTTAGGACAGCGGTTTGAATGTGACTCAATGGTGCTCTCTGCCGGTAGGGATTAGTAAGATGGCGGATCGAACACTTTCGGTGGCTTCACTTCCTGCTGGCAATTTAGAACGCAATGAGCGATCCAGTCATATATAGATCAGTGGATAAACATCTCATGCCCTTTGCGTCTGAGTACTGACGCCAAAAGTTTCCCACTGAAAGCAATGTAGGTCCTAGTTCATCGATATTGTGACGCTAGAGGCGCTTGACCATGCTTCAGTTTTTGACGCCTTGGGAGTGAGAGTGGGTTGTATCCATTCAAACAGTGTCTTTTTTAGAACTGTTTCCTCTTCGTCTTCTTCTGACCCCAAAACATCTCTAAAACAACACTGGTATTATTCCATCCTGAGTATGTGGCCTACCTTCCTTTCATCATGATAAAAACAGTCCAACAGTTTGCTCTGCCTCGGCCTTCACTCTACACTAATGGAGGGCACCTGGAGTTCTCCCTGACCAGCCTGCCCACCACGGTAATGGCTGCTTCTGTGAAAGAAATCTTCCTTGTAGTGAGAATGTAGATGACACGAACTAACGCTCTTATCTCTCTCATAAGGGCTGTCGCTCAGGGAAGGTGTTAAGTAACCACAGGCTTGCCGGTGGGGTATAATTGTATGGCACGACGGTTTGTGAAACGTAAATAACAGGAGTTGAATTCAGTAAAGGAAAGACTGGGGCTCATGGACATGTTTGACATTCGATGTCCCTAGAAAAATAAAGGGCTCGGTTGTTTACCAAATGAGAAATGACAACAGCATACTGTGAGTGAGTCAGAGCAGATAAGGGTGTACACTGTAAAAAAATAGTAACACCTACATGAACTGCTTTTATTTGAACTAACAATATTATTTAACATCTCTGAACCAATCTATACACTACTAGTCAAAAATTTACAGTGATTACAGTATTTTTATGTTTTTGTAAACAAAAAAAGTCTCTAATATTTTAAAATTTGATTGATTCCTTTTTTATGTTTCTTTAAAAAATCTCTTATCCTAACCAAGCCTGCTTTTATTTGATAACATACAGTAAAAACAGTAATATTGTAAAATATTGTTATAATTTTAAATAACTGTTTTCTATTTTAATTGTACTAAAATATTAGGCTAATAATAATATATTCCTTGATGCAAAGCTGAATTTTCACTGTCATTACTCTAGTATTCTGTGTCACATGATCCTTCAGAAATCATTCTAATATGCTGATTTGCTGCTCAAGAAACATTTTTATTATCATACTTGAAAACAATTATGCTACTATGCTACATAAACAAACTAGTCATCCTAATGATCTACATCTACAATAAATGACTAGCTTTTTATATTTTGTAATGATATAGATGCTGACAGATTTACAAGCATCCGCCAGTGTATTCAAAAATGTAAATCAGGATATAAAATCAAATAAAAACTGAATTCTTTATCATGAGCCCATCATTATGTAACGACACAACATATTTACAGTATGTGTGAGATAATTGGTACCACAGCTCACCGTTCACATAGTTTGAGACTAGTGAGAATCAGTCACACACATCTTGCAAAACTGTTTTTGCTTTCAGATATCAATTAGATTAATAGATCACATATTCAAAGTCTTCTTTCTATATTCAAAGTCTTCTGAAGCCAACTCTAGTTGAGGAAGAGGCTAAACACTGGAGTTTTGTGGCTTTTAGTTTGTCTGCCTGTGTGCTTTTATGAGATGCTACAATTAAGAGATACAGTATATTGATAAATGCTGTTCTTTCGAACTTTCTATTCATTAATAATCCTGGTTGCATCACAGTTTCCCCCAAAATAAGCAACTGTTTTCAACACTGATAATAAGAAATGTTTCTTGAGCACCAAATCGACATATTAGAATGATTTCAGAAGGTCCATGTGACACTGAAGACTGCAGTAATGATGCTGAAAATTCAACATTGCATCACAGGAATAAATTACATTTTAAAATATATTAAAATAGAAAGCAGTTATTTGAAATGAATAATATTACTGTTTTTCTATATGTTTGATCATTTAAAAGCAATTTTTCCCATATTATAAAATTTATTTTGTATTCAGCAGAAGGAAGAAAGACCAACTTTTTGGAACAACTCGGGGGTGAGTAAATCATGACAAAATTTTCATTTTTGGGTGCACCATCCCCTATAAGCTGAAAATGTATCATATAAAGTACTACACTACACAGTATGTTATATGGTTCAATATCTTATATGGTTATATGGTGTGTGTGTGGGGGGGGGGGATCTGTCACATCACAGCAGTGTATGGCAGGCATGTGACAGGCTGACAGTGACAGGAGCACTACACCTTCAGCAGCAGTTCAACTGCACACTAGAAATGCTGCCAGTGAGCATTGAACGTGTGCTGCTTTTACTCTGCATACATACCTGTGTCCAGTTTGAAACAGGAACAAGAAAAACATGCAAAAAAAAAACCTACATTACAAACTATCAAAAAAAAAAAAAAAAAAATGGCCCCATGTTTTAATTTTGCTATGCAGAACGATAAAATGCCCACCGCACTGTTCAAATAGCTTTCATATTATTTGCCTTTATTTTGAAAAATTATAGGCATTGTTCACCCAAAAATAAAGGCTGTGTCATCATTTACTAACCCACAAGTTGTTCCAAACCTGTTTTAATTTATTAATTCTGCTAAACACAAAAGAAGAGATTCTAATGAATTTCGTAACCAAACATTTGACGACAGCCATTGACTTCCATATTGTAAGGGGAACAAATACTATGGTACAGTAAGTTAATGGCTATGTCCACTGTTTTGCTACAACTGTTTCACTAAGTGCAAATAGCGATGGATGCTATTTACTGTAAGTGCAAAAAGCAATGGACTGCAAATTAAGTGCACTAAATGCAAATAGCAATGGATTCTATTTACACTAAGTGAAAACATCAGTATCAATACTGATATCAGTATCTAATCAGTATGAAAATATAAATATCAGTATTTTTAGTGATATGCTATGTACACCAAGTGCAATTAACTATAGATTATATTTACACTATGTATAGAAGGATTTTCTGTTATTTGTACTTAATGCAAATAGAGGCAATTATCTGCGCATCAGTATTGTAGTACATTATAAAACAGTATGCAATAATAATGTATTGAGTGTAAATTATCATTTTAATTCAAATTATTAAATGGAAAGCCCTCTCTACATCTACCCTAGCCCTACCCGATACTTGTTTTTTTGTTTTTTTTTGTTCAAATTTTTTTATTATTTCCTTCATTTTGATTGAAAATGAATGCCTTTCCCCCATGGAAGAAAAAATGTCTTTGAAACAAAAAGCACGTTGAATTGCAAAAAATAAAAAATAAATAAATAAATAAATGATGCATTGCATTAACAGTGCTTACATTTTAATGCCTTGCATTTTTAGTGGCTGAAATCCAACATAGTTGTATATTTCAGTTCCAAACATTTCACACACATTTTCATGATTAAAAATGTGATTTACATAACTTTTACTTACCGCTTGCTCCATTCCTGAAAATCAGTAATGAATGATTTGCACTAGAAACGTTCTTGTGCAGCAAATCAACATATTAGAATGATTTCTGAAGGATCATGTGACACTGAAGGCTGGAATAATGATGCTAAAAAAACTTTGATGCATACAGTGTGTAATATGACAACATATTTGTGTAATTAACAAAAAGAAAAATTAATCTGGAAAAGGCATACTTCAATTCTGAATGTTTCTGAGCTGTGTTTTACTCGCTCTCGTTGATGATGTCTCATTGTGAGGTTTAAGCAATTAAAGACATTTGAATAATTCAGCATGTGCCTCCCCATTGGGTTTTACTCAATGTCTCTCTCTCTGTTCACTGAGTTTCATATGTTTAGTCTGCTTACTCCATATGAACTGCTCCCATTTCAATTAGGCACATACTTGATAGAGTTCCATTTTCTTTCTGTTTTGATTTGGTAATTAAGCTCTCATGCTTTCACATGTTGTGATAAATATTTATGCGGGCGACGACGCTGACAATATTCCTCTCGCTGTGTTTATTATTATAATTGCCATCTGTATCCCCACTTCCAAAAACCGAATGAATATAAAAAGTCGACTATGACATTTCAAGCTTCCACAGTACTCAATCAACAGTGTTTGTTTACAACTTCACATTTCAAATGATTTAATAAATCGCAACCCCAATCAGCAGATATCAAGGACACCTCGCCGCCCCCATCATCATTCAGATTTTCACAGTAAAGTATTCAATAAAAATCGAATGCAACTTTGGTGGATGGACTGGATGGAAATCAGATGTGAGGTCTAAAATATGTTCTTGTCCGTATAAAAAGGAATCCTTTTGAAGACTGACATTGTAGTTCAAGGAGAACAGGCTAATAGATGGCAGGTAACAACTGCTTTGAAAGCGAGGCACTCAGGAAAACAGGAAATGGAACCACCCTCGAGAAAAATTGCTATAGAATACTGTTGATCAGGCGGTGCGTCGAGAGAATCAGAGCAAGGCCTTTGATCGAGCAATGCGAAGAACGTCAAGTAGAAATGAATGCAAGGAATCTTGGGTTGTTTTCCTATACCAAAGAATTCTCCCCTGGTATAGTGAAATGTCACAAAATTTAGCTTTTGGATGTGCAGATCACCACCAACTTCAGAGTGTCTGAATAAAAGAGGCACTTGGTTTATGTGCAGTGAACCGCAGAAATGAGCTGCCTTAAAAAAAAAACATATCACCCTCTTCCTTCTCTCTAACTGAATAAATATTCTCAGAGCTGCAAAATAACAATGACAAGACACCCCATATTTTTTATTAACTTCTGCAAAGCAAATCCTGGATTTCTTCTCAAATTGTACAGCGATGTCTAGACGTTGTGCTCTGAGCTGTGCTGCCAGGGAAAATAGTTGAATATATGCCAAACGTGAAAATTTTTTAATGAGCACAGGGCTGTGTAATGTTGACATTAAACCGTGACGGATTTCACCGTATAGTCATGGAACAGATAATTTGACAATCGGTTTTTATGCTCAAAAATTTATTTACTTAACCAGGTAGAGTCTAGTCTATCGGATAACCTCTGTAAAATTCTAATTTCATTAAACAAACACATGGCAGGATCTTATTTTGCATAATCAAAGTCACAAGAGCAAAGGTGGGATTTTGGTAATTCAACCTTTGTCCCTGCGTGTCGAGTCCATCTGTCTTCCAAACTCTGTTTTAAAGGAAAATGATTTCCATGAATTTGGTGCTAATCAATATGTTGGTCCAACAAAGCCAACAAAACTTAAGGGAAACATTTACCCAATAAGTATTTATACACCCTCATGTTGTTCCGAACCTGTATAACCTTCTTTTGTCCATTGAATACAGGGAGAAAAAGTAATCTTATATAGTTCTTTCCATACGACAAGTGACCGCATCTGTCAAACTCTAAACGGGGAAAAGAAACAAGATAAATGCACCGTACAATTAACCCATACAACTCATGCATTGTATGTCAAATCTTCTGAAGCACACATATATATATATATATATATATATATATATATACAGGTGAATCTCAATAAATTAGAATGTCGTGGAAAAAGTTCATTTATTTCAGTAATTCAACTCAAATGTGAAACTTGTGTATTAATTAAATTCAATGCACACAGACTGAAGTAGTTTAAGTCTTTGGTTCTTTTAATTGTGATGATTTTGGCTCACATTTAACAAAAACCAATTCACTATCTCAACAAATTAGAACACTTCGTAAGACCAATAATAAAAACATTTTTAGTGAATTGTTGGCCTTCTGAAAAATATGTTAATTTATTGTACATGTACTCAATACTTGGTAGGGGCTCATTTTGCTTTAATTACTGCCTCAGTTCGGCGTGGCATGGAGGTGGTATGGAAGCCCAGGTTTCTTTGACAGTGGCCTTCAGCTCATCTGCATTTTTTGATCTCTTGTTTCTCATTTTCCTCTTGAAAATACCCCATAGATTCTCTATGGGGTTCAGTTCTGGTGAGTTTGCTGGCCAGTCAAGCACACCAACACCATGGTCATTTAACCAACTTTTGGTGCTTTTGGCAGTGTAGGCAGGTGCCAAATCCTGCTGGAAAATGAAATCAGCATCTTCAAAAAGCTGGTCAGCAGAAGGAAAAATGAAGTGCTCCAAAATTTCTTGGTAAACGGGTGCAGTGCAGGTTTTCAAAAAAAAACACAATGGACCAACACCAGCAGATGACATTGCACCCCAAATCATGACAGACTGTGGAAACTTAACACTGGACTTCATGCAACTTGGTGTCACACCCCTGGACTCATTATGTGTGTTTTTGCCTCTGTCTCCCGTGGTTGGTTAATTTGATTCCAGGTGTGTCTACTTTCTTCCCCAGGTGTGTCTAGTTTCTTTAGTCATTCCTCTCACCTGTGTTTCCCCAGTTTTCTTATGTATAAAGGTCCTAGTCTGTTCAGTCTGTTTGTTGGGTCTACAAGTCAGTACGTGTGTCTTCCTCCTGTGTTCCATGTTGGATTTACCCCGTGTTGGATTAATAAAGACTCTCTCGATTATTCTCGACTCCCTGTTCCTTCCAGCACAGTAGTGTGACAGAAGACCTGACCCAAAACAGTTTAAATTGCATGTCTCCCCTCCATTTGTTTTCTGGTTTTCCTCAGTCCTTTTTCTTTCTGTTGTGATGGATCCCCCTCCTTCACCCGGAGAATTCGCTCGGGGCACACACCAGACTGTTCTGGATCATGGCAAGCCTCACCAACTACCCAGACGACATGCTCTGTGCGTTCTACGATGCCAGTTTGAACATTGCACACCGAGCGCCGTCATCCGAGGACGGTCCCCGAGCGAATTTCACCACCTTCGTGGAGTGAACACTGGCAAAAAATGTATCTCTGTTCCCCACCTATTCTCAGGGATTGATCGCCAGTGCCACTCCGGACCCACCGCTGAAGGAGAACCAGAGCCCGCCGCGACCGACGAGCTATCGCCACATAGAGCGGCAGAGCTGAGGATTGCCACGGAGCCAGTCGCCATGACATCAGTCCTGGTGTGTGAGCCGGCAATGAGGGAGAAAGACACGGACGGGATGAGCATGGAGAGGAGCTCCGCCCCGTGCACCGCGGCTGAGGGTGAGCTGGATATACCGTGCCAAAATGGGGAGGTGGATCTTATAGGCTGGGAATCAGAACTGGAAGTTGAACTGCCCCCTCTTCTCTCTCCGTCGTCTCCGCTGGTCCCCGTCCAGCCCTCCTTTGTCCTTGGTTTCCTCGTCCAGCCCTGAGGGGGCTTCCAGTTCTCCAGTGCCTGTTCCTAGAAAGTGTCCTCCAGTGCCTGCTCCTAGAAAGTGTCCTCCAGTGCCTGCTCCTAGAAAGTGTCCTCCAGTGCCTGCTCCTAGAATGTGTCCTCCAGTGCCTGCTCCTAGAATGTGTCCTCCAGTGCCTGCTCCTAGAATGTGTCCTCCTGTGGCCGCTCCTCCAAAATGCCTGCCCTCCCACCTGCTCCTGCCTCCTCCACCGCTGTCATTTGGGAGGCTCTCTGCCCACCATCATTGCGGTGCGAGCTCCGCGGTACTGCCATCCTCCAGTGTTGCTGTGGTCGGAGTCTCCCTCACCTCCGCCTCGGCCCGTTGACCCGATGGCTCCACCATGGCTCCTAGCTCCCTCCTCTCCGCCATGGCCCGGCAGTCCACAAGCTCCGCCTGGCTCCCTCGTACCTCTGGCTCCGCCTTGGTCTGGCATTGACCACCCTATGCCTTGGGACTCCACTCCTCTGGCTTTGCCTCATCCCTCCATCCCTCTGGCTCCATCAGGCTCCTTCATCCCCTCGGCTCCACCTCAGTCCTCTGTTGCTCTGGCTCTACCGCGGCCTCCCGGATCCAATAAATATTGGTGTCCGTGTCGGTCGACGGCACCATCAGTTCCTCCTAGGACCTCCGGATCCTCCCCGTCATCCTGGCTCTCCGTCTCCGCCTCGGGCTCCTCCTCCACCTGCTCCGCCGCCATTGGTCGGCCCCCTGGAGTCCTCCATGGCTCCTCCCACTGTCGGCTACCACCTTGGGCCGTTGTTATGGCTGTGGCCTGGGTCCTGCTGTGCTCTTCCTGCTCTGGGTCCCTCCTGTCTCCTCCGTGGCTCCTCCCTCTGTCATCTCCTCCCTGGCTCCTTCCTCCGTGGTCTCTGTCTGCTGGCCCCCTCCCAGGGGTCCGTCCTCCACCGGAACCTCCTCCCAGGTTCCCACCCACGTCTCCCTCTGTTGTTTCTATGGTGTGAGGTCGAACCTTCCGGGAGGAGGGAGTAATGTCACACCCCTGGACTCATTATGTGTGTTTTTGCCCCTGTGACCCAGTTTCTGTCTCCCGTGGTTGGTTAATTTGATTCCAGGTGTGTCTAGTTTCTTCCCCATGTGTTCCATGTGCCCATTAATTTAGTCATTCCTCCCGCCTGTGTCTACAAGTACGTGTGTCTTCCTCCTGTGTTCCATGTTGGATTTACCCTGTGTTGGATTAATAAAGACTCTCTCAATTATTCTCGACTCCATGTTCCTTCCGGCATAGTAGTGTGACACTTGGGCTATGAGCTTCTCCGCCCTTCCTCCAGACTCTAGGACCTTGGTTTCCAAATAAAATACAAAACTTGCTCTCATCTGAAAAGAGGACTTTGGCCACTGGGCAACAGTCCAGTTCTTCTTCTCCTTAGCCCAGGTAAGACGCCTCTGACGTTGTCTGTGGGTCAGCAAATTCCTTGACACATCTGTGTGTGGTGGCTTTTGATGCCTTGTCCCCAGCCTCAGTACATTCCCTGTTAAGTTCACTCAAATTCTTGAATCTATTTTGCTTGACAGTCCTCACAAGGCGGTTATCTTGTTTGTTTGTGCATCTTTTTCTTCTGCACTTTTTCCTTTCACTCAGCTTTCTTTTAACATGCTTGGATACAGCACTCTGTGAACAGCCTGCTTCTTTGGCAATGAATGTCTGTGGCTTACCCTCCTTGTGAAGGGTGTCAGTGATTGTCTTCTGGACAACTGTCAGATCAGCAGTTTTCCCCATGATTGTGTAGCCTAGTGAACCAAACTGAGAGACCATTTTAAAGGCTCAGGAAACCTTTGCAGGTTTTTTGAGTTGATTAGCTGATTGGCATGTCACCATATTCTAATTTGTTAAGATGAAGTGAATTGGTGGGTTTTTGTTAAATGTGAGCCAAAATCATCACACTTAAAAGAACCAAAGACTTAAACTACTTCAGTCTGTGTGGATTTAATTTATTTAATACACGAGTTTCACACTTTGAGTTGAATTACTGAAATAAATGAACTTTTCCATGACACTCTAATTTATTGAGATGCGCCTGTGTATGTATGTACATGTGTGTGTGTGTGTGTGTGTATATATATATATATATATATAACTTTTCCACGACACTCTAATTTATTGAGATGCGCCTGTGTATGTATGTACGTGTGTGTGTGTGTGTGTGTGTGTGTGTGTGTGTGTGTGTGTATAATATATATATATATATATATATATATATATATATATATATATATATATATATATATTAAATATGAAAGAATAACATCATAACAAGAATAACAGTGAGAAACTGAGAATGACTAGTATGGAAACTTCTTGACCAAGTCTTAATTGCTAAGCTAGATAAGAAGCCTGGAGGAGACACTATCCAAAACAAGACATTATGATGGTTATTATCGATGCTGCTCCAGTCGATTCTTCTACATGAATCAGTTTCCCTTGATGCCATTTAATTAACTTTCATTTTATTGCTCCGATTGAAGAATACTTCAAATATTCAGCTTCCTGTGAGGTGTGGCCAATTTATATTCAGCTCATGCACTGAAATACTCACAATTCTGAAATTTGCACAGATCTAGTCACTGCATCACCTGTCTGCCACAATAACAATGTCTGAATTGGCCTTCTGAGAAAGCTGATATTTGCAGCTAATTTTAAATGGATATGTTCAACGACCGTTTGGAGTGAGATTTTTTTATTTTATTTATTTTCATTTTTATGAAAGAAAATGACACTTTTATGCAGGAAAGAAATGTGCATTCAATTGATAAAAAAGTGACAGTAAAGACATTTTTACACACACACACACACACACACACACACACACACACACACAAATCCATTTTAAATATGCTGTTGTTTTTGTACTTTCTACTCATTAAATAATCCTGAAAAAAAGTATCATGATTTTTTTTCTTTTTTGCTAAAAAATTATTAATATTAAACATTCATGTTAGTTGATAGATAGATAGATAGATAGATAGCCTAGTTGAGAATAAAAATACTTACAAAAAATAAAATTAAAATTAAATAATCAGTTCTATGAACTGTTTCTATGGTCTTCAGAGTGTGTATCAGAATACTTACTCCTGATTCTTTTTGTTGTAGTGTGCTGCTGTGGTCCCACATTTTAACCCATCTGTACACTTCAAAGGGTTTGCTTTTATGCACCACGCTGCTACAGGATCTTCCCCTCATTCTCAGTCCTACAAGGGATAAAGTTAAAATCAAGTCAATTAGCAAAAATCCTTAGCTCTGTGCTTGTCCCCCTTATGACACCCCTCATTGGTTTAGCTGAGGAGGATGCATGTGTGCTTAGTGCTGGATAAGGTCATGGAGTGTAATCCAACCACTGAATTTAATTTTCAGCCTGCACTTTCAAATTAATTCATTTAACTTCAACCTCCTAATCACAGTGGAGGGCAGATCTGCATGCTAATTGCACAGGATAACAGTGCTGATAAGACCCACTGATTCTCAAAGGAACTTCAAGAAAGAGCTGTGCCAATGGTCCTTGTAGCTCATCTGATTGGATGGGCTAATCACAGGGACAGAGAAGAACCCAGAGCGCCATGTCAACTCCAGCCTCAACAGATGTCAAATCACTGGCATAATATGTATTTTGTATTTAAGAGAGGTTGTAACATGGAAAACAGGATTGTCTTAACTCTAAGTAGCTTAGTGAAAGTGTTCAATGTATTGTGCAGAAATATGGGTCATTTATGATCATATCCATGAGCAGATTAACGTGTTATTAAGTGCAATACTATAAATATATTGTACTTATAATATTATTACATATAATATTAAAAGCAATGTCAGTTCATAAGTTTTCAAGAGAACCGCTCAATGAAAACACACACAGACACACACACACACTGAGTATATTAAAGTAGTAACAGTACAAAATTTATTTTAGAAATAATAAAGATAATAATTGTATTTATAAATAATAATTTCTAAATTTAGGATACACAAATAGCACCAAATGGCAGTAAATAAATAAATCAGGAAACACCTTGTCCTGTGCAAAATAAATTATCATTATATTATTTTTACTGTAAGAAATCTTTACTAACATTTTGTAACAGTACAAACAACAGTGTAGAACATATAAATACTGGTCATAACATAAAATTAAAAAGATGTTGATTTTTTGTTGTATTGTAAAATACATTCTGATGCATATTAATGGATATCTCAAGCTTATGGCAAGAATAGCATTATATTTATAAACAGACAGAGGTAAATTTTTCACATGAGCACTAATACAGTTTTTAATTGCAAGTTGCTCCTACTTTATATGAATTAAATAGTCAGGTGGAAAAGAATATATTGCAGCTGAAGCTTTAAAGCCTGCAGGCTTGTTCTTTTGCAATACAAAAAGATGAAATTAAAAGGTAATAAATGCCTCAGCAGTGAAATTAATTTTCAGGGGATATTCCCACACATGGCTTTGACTTTCATGGCATGGTATGTGGGCTGATTCTGTAGCTCTAGGGTTTTAAATAACCCTGAATGTATGGCAGAGCCTTTTTCTACATGACAATATTCCACCGGTTCTTTCACATTTTCTTGAACATTCAGAGTTCAATATCCAATACTGAAAAATTTAAATAAATTAATTAATTTTGAATGCTGCAAGAAAATTTTGTGTATTTGAATTTATTTATATATATATTTAAGATTAAGTAAGTAGTAGATGACTGCAAAGGTTATCTAAATGTTAAAATATGGGAAATGAGCATCGTTTAATATCCAATACCGAACTATACCGATTAAAATATATATATATATATATATATATATATATATATAATATATATATATATATATATATATGTATATATATATATATATATATATATATATATATATATATATATATATATATATAACCTTGGCTGAAAAGGTACAAAAAGTAACTCATTACTTAAACATATTTATTGCAGTGTAAATTCAACAAGTATTGCATCACTTATCTATTAAAAAATCTGATTACATAATGCATGTGACTGCCACTGGTTATGTATTTAAAAAGTGTCTCTTTGAGGTTTAACAATGTTTTTTCTATATCCTGTGTTTACATACAGTATTATGTCATTAATAAAGCCTCAAAGTGCTTAAGAATCAGATGTCCACACTGACCACAGAGAGAGAGGCACATGAATAAAATTATCCAATAATAAAAAAATTAAAAAAACTTGCATTTCAGACATGGGTTTTGTTCGCCAGACAGTCACTGAGTAAGCTCATCTGCATGCCCACTGTGTGGACACTCACCCGGGTCAAATTAGCATTTTGCAGGTGGAGACAGCCACAGCTTTGAGCCTGAGCACTGGCCATGACACATTGATGTGCTTTGTTGTTACCCTGAATGACTCTTAGCTGGCAGTGCTGCTAACGGGTGCTGTCTGTAGCCGGTGAGCAGGCGAGTGTTTTAAGCTTATGTGTTTAATGTGATTCCCTGCCTTCTGAATGATGGCAGTAGCGATGTGCATTGTTTATCTGGCCAGGGGGGAAAATAACAATGTTTCGTTTTCGAATGCCTGCCGGCAGAGGGATTCTTGGAAATCAAAGCCATAAACAAAGAATTGATGTATGAGTTGAACATTGTCTATGACTCTCACATTGATTAGTGACACAATATGGAGGGCTTTAGATCATATTCTATAAGCAATCTACCTCCCTTTTTGGCACACAGGCAAGAAATCCTCCTGAATCAAGTGGAGTGAATGAACAGGTTGAGATTCAGATAAGGAATGAAACCATCACATGACAAGTGCATTTCTTTTCTGACATAATTATAGCTGGCCTAGTGCTATTGAAAAAGCCAGATACTGAATAGTTTGATTGCAACATACATATTTTAAATGTAAATGTTTAATTTCTAATAGTAGATGTTTTAACATCAATTGTATCTGTTTTGTACTTTTTCCATGTCTGTACCCTCATTCATTCAGTCATCAACATTGTTATGACATTGCATTCCTGCCAGAGATAGCAGATTCACATACTTCAGGTTTGTATGTGCTGGAGATGAATGAGAATGCTAAAAGACTGCTTTCACCATTTGTTTAAAACATTTCAGGTGCGTCCCAATTTCCATACTTGTACACTATTCTATGCCATTTTGTAGTATACATATTGCAAGTAGTGCCATGGGAAGGGCCATAAGACTCCAATGCTGAATGACAAATTAACCTATTACACTAATTCATACACTACACAGTTGAGTACATAGTATATAAGTACATAGTGACAGTGACGTGACATACAGCCAAGTATGGTGACCCATACTCAAAATTCGTGCTCTGCATTTAACCCATCCAAAGTGCACACACACAGCAGTGAACACACACACACCGTGCACACACCCCCTAAGCAGTGGGCAGCCATTTTACTGTGGTGCCCGGGAGCAGTTGGGGGTTCAGTGCCTTCCTCAAGGGCACCTCAGTCATGGTATGGCCGGCCGGAGACTCGAACCCACAACCTTAGGGTGGGTTAGGCCATGACTTCCCCAAAGTTGTGGCCCCATAGTGTGCATAGTGCACCATTTGGGACACAGCTTTTCATTAGAGAAATGCGTAAATGTTCATGCTAAAAGACAGCTTCCAAAGTCAAGATAAAATACTAACTCAAACTCAACAAAAAGTAGTGAAATAATTCCAAATTTCACCCCTGTATTCACTAAAATATGATACTGGGAACAAATTTAACTTAAAAATTGCTCATAATGCTATATCCAAATGAAAGGCATAAAAATGAGTTTTTAATAGGAATTACTAATAATACGAATGACTCACAGTAAAGGTTTGTCTCTCTCTTCTGAGTTTTGATTCTTTTAAATCCAATGATAGACAACATTTTTTTCCCCTTTGAACAAATTAGAGTAAAACAAATCTCCAGTTAGAGGCAGCGTGGCTTATGGGGATAAAAGACGTAGTTGCCCTCATCAAGCACAGTACCTGTCAACACAGTATTATTAGAGCACATCAAATCCTGATTTAAATCTATTTCTTCAAGAAAAAACATGTAAATTAGCTTTGCCATGATAGGACATAAAACCCAAACAACTTCAAAAATGTCATGACTACGGTGTTCCATATTCATGAATTAAGCGGATTATCATTGCACTCATAACACTCGATTCAGCATCGGTGGAAAATACAGAAAAAACAACCTGCAATGGGTGGATGAATGCCATCCTTATATGCTTGTCGGAACAAGCACAAAGCTCAGTTATGATTCATGTGCTTCTTTACTAAATCAACCTTTATCTTGCACCTGTCCATTAGAAAGGAGTTCTGCACGTAGCTTATCTCGGTCGTGCCTTGTATTTAATTGAAATTCAGTCTCCGCTGGCTCTTTATATAATTGCCCCATGGTGGAGATACATCTTGGGCAACAATACAAACCTTTGAACCCACTTCATCAGAATGTTCCATTTCTTTTTTGATCTGATGTCTATATTCATTGCCCGCAATCTCTACACATCAGCAAGCAGGGCCTAATTAACTTAGTTATTGGACATTGTGTGACACCCCATCCGTAATCCCACTTGACAGGAATCCCTCAGAGTATATGCATCCTCGTAAGAGAAGTGAATATGCGTATACTCATTATACTAACGCCGTAAATTATTGACTCCCTATTGCACGTACAGGAGATGGACAAGAGCGAAGGATAGACCGAGGGAGGAGAGATTTGATTTCTACCGCATTGCAGGTTTCTGCTCTCCTTCGTATTCGAATTCATCTTGAATTCACGCTGCTTATTATCTGTCTCTCTAGTCCCTGAAGCCTGGCTGCTGCGTTCGCCTGGATCCTTGTTAAAACAATGCTGGGAGAAGGAGAGGACACCTTGCCGTGCTAAAGCAAACATCCCCTACTCTGGATCAATATTTGATGCTAAATTTTTAAACGCTTGATAAGATGCGCTTCCTTATTAAGACTTGAGCAATCTTGCTTAAGTGATATCCTTGTGTCTCTGCCGTTTACATCAAGATGAACGTTGATTAGACATTTCAATTTTGCAGTTGGCTTAGATTCTAATGAAAAAGAATTGAGCATGGATGGTTTACTTTATTACTGAGAAAACAAGTGTATTTCTGTTTTATATAGAGGTGTGAGCTTGTAGTTTGAACTGAATGGAATGTGATCAGAGAGAAGAACTATAAAAATAAAAAAAACTGTCAAAATAGTCAATACTTATTTCCATTGCATCCATGCTTGCAAACAAACACAACTCAATCAGTGTAACAATTCATGAACAAAGACTTCTAATATTATCAGCCAGCTCTATATATAATGTTGAATAAATAAGTATGTCTATCTTTGTCCATATATTTAGTATGCTCAAGAAGACAACATATACTATATAGCAAATTTCAGCTATATATTCACATAATATGAACTAAATAATCACACAGCACTGTCTATATATAAAGTTGGATACATAGTACATCCAAACTTTATCCATATGCATACAGTATAATCACGTAGGACAATATAACACTATATAGCAAATTGGCTGTATCGTCACAGCTCCAATCTGCAAAATGAGACTATAAGACATGAAAATATTATTATCATTAGCAATCAGATTTTTGGGAAAAGCTGCTTTGAAACAATGTGAATTGTGAAAAAGGCCTAAACAAATAAATTTGACTTGACTTCTATGAGCTGATTCTTAAGGAAGCTTGTTTCCGCTGCTGTGACTTTTCTCACAACTGCATGTTAAATCTTATAAAGTCATAATTGCGTGCTATAATGTCAAAGTTGCAAGATATAAATTCACAATTCTGACTTTTTTCTGACTTATATCTTGCAATTCTGACTTAAAGTGCCCCTATTATGCCTTTTTTACGGTTCCTAATATTGTTTTGGGAGTCTCCTACAATGGAATTACATGCATGCAAGGTTAAAAAACGCTTTCGCATTCTCAAAATATCCATTTAATATCACTTCATTTTCCAGCGATTCCCAAACGATTAGTTTGAAGCAGTTCAAAGGTTCAGTCTCTCTAAACCCCTCCTTTCCATGAGCCTTCTCTGCTCTGATCGGTCAGAAGGCCTAGTCTGTTGTGATTGGTCTACGGCGTACAGCGGTGTCAGAAACAATTTGCCTATTTCAATAGTTCTGTATTTTAAACGCTGTATAGAGAATATAAACATACTTACAGGTTGTGATTCACTGGAGCAGCTGGTACAAATAAACAAGATATTGATCCTCATTTCAACAGCAAGTATTCTGTGAATCCCGTGTTGAACTCCCCGAGATTAGAGAAGCAGTCAACAGTAGAATGACGTGTTTGTGGGCGGGGTCAAGTTGTTCACGGCCGCCCAACGTAGAACATAGGACGCATTATGCAAATGTGTTACCCCATGACGTGTAGACATTACGGAAGTGGGATTCAAATTACTAATGACGCATCTAGGCTGTACAGAGTTGATTCTTTATTTTGGGAGACAATAACTTTATTTATTGTGCACTTTCAGCTTTACAACTTTGCAGATGGTTTACAATTACTTACAGCTACATTACACACTGCATGAAAGGCAATATTGGAAATGGCATAATAGGGACAATTTAATACAAAATTGTGAGTTTTTACAGTAAGAATTGTTAGATAAAAACTAAAAAAAAAAAAAAAAAGTATTTTTTTCCCCCTCAAATTGGACTTTATAACTGATAATTGGAACCCAGTCTAATAAAAATACATACCTCTGTGTATGTTTCTGCAAGACCGTTTTTACATACCTCACTGAACGTTTCGCAACAGTTTCAAAGTAAATTTCCACTAGTGGTGCTAAAACACAGGCTTAATACGTGAACCCTGACACGTTTTGATTACGTTAATCTAGTTACGTATTGCTGTGTTTTTATTATGTTGCTTCTGGTACGTATTGCGGCAGTTCAGAATTCAAATATCCAGGGACCATCGCTAAAAGTTGTGCCCTACACCAAACCCAACACTAAACATACCCGATAGTGTTAACAAATGCAAAACTGATATAAAAACACATTTGTTGATGTCCTTTCAACTAACTTATATACAGATTTGAACTGCTTTGTCAAAGTGTGGTTACATGGGATTCAAACCAAAGGTCCTTGCCTCTGAAGTCCATCTCCGAACTCCGTGAGCTACTGAACAAACCTACCGCCTCTGAAAACCCATAGATATGAAGCTGGATATGTGTGATGTTAATGTTCAAAAGCATCAGTTTTCAAATCTCCCAGCATATTGATATTGTTTTGAAGTCACAACATGATATTCTTCAAGTAATTCTGCGAAAATTACACTTTATTGAAATTTGTTTGAAAATGAATAAATGGTGTCGGAGTTTTACTGCCTCTAGTGTTCATTTCTTTTGGAAACTGCAGTGATACGTACTTATTGGTACGTATTTCGCGTCTCGCAAAAATGTGCACCCAGGTACGTTTATGCCATGAGACCGGGTAGGATAATTGTGAGTTTATATCTTACAATTCTGAGAAAAGCAATTGTGAGAAGTTGCAGGAAAGTCAGAATTATATCTTGTATATCTGACTTTATTTCTTTCAAGTGCAAGTTTATATCATGCAGTTCAAAGAAAAAAAGCCACAACTGACCCTTCGCAAAGAGCTTGATTGACAGGCGTTCTGACCAATTATAACTCCAAATCCGCCAACTTGTCCAACAAACAGATCAGACAGGAGAGTAGATTAACTTCAGTAGACTTGTGTATATTGATGTCTTTCCGCAGTTGGAATAAAATACATTCTGATGTTCATTCATGTTTATTTCCTGCTTTAAGTAAATATGAAAAGGCGATCGGTTCATGTGCCACTTGAACTATACAGTGATCTGTCATGACACATTACCACAAAAAGAGCCACAAAAAGGTATTTATTGTTTGAATTTCTTTAAAAAAAAAAGTCAGCATGTTGTCAGTTTCCCCCTTTGCTCTGCGTATTTTTTTACTGCGTGAGAACATGATATGTGGCGTGAGTGTGGCATGGCTTGTCGGACATAGCAACAGTAACTAAGTGGGGTGGGTCTTTGCAAAGGTCAATTGTGAGATGTAAAATCACAATTGCAAGAAAAAAAGTTGTGAGATAAAAAGACACTTATTTATTTTTTTATTTTTTTATTCAGTGGCAGAAACAGGCTTTGACATGATTCTTTTTAATGAATAGGTAAAAAAAAAAAAAAAAAACCTTTCAAATCAATCTTGCTGTCCAATTGAATCAATATAATGACTCACTGAATTGATTCTTGACTCACTTACTGAATCACACTGACCACCATCATTATTTTTATTGTGTCCAACTCATCATAAGCCAAGAGCTGTACCACATTATGTAGACTTAGAGCTTGTGGACTTCATGGGTCATCAAAAATCAAAAGTCGGAACCAGCTTTGTTCCTTCTTTCGATTCCCATCTCTATTTGTCAGAGATTCACTGACTACTGCGCTCTGATCGTCACCCAGCAGGGAAAGTGATGCTTATGGACTTACTGGAAAAGTCTTTGACATCAACAGCAGTGTCATCAAGATACAGAAGCTCAGTGTCGATAAATCGCATCAAAGTGGTTGATAAGCAGTCAATAAAGCAGGCCGTGTCTTTCCACCAATGGACCGAGTCGTTCCGTTCCTCTAGACAAGCTTTAAAGATTAAGACCTTAAAAGCCTCCAGTGTATGAGTGTTTGTGCCTGTGCGAGAGAGAAGAAATGAAAATGGGGGAAAAATGGTCATAGAGGTTTAAAAAAAAAAAATTCTGGCAGCCGCTCAAGTGAATCATTATGTTCTAAATGTGTGCTGTAGTTGAGAAAGGGCTTCTAATAGTTTGGGGATGGAATGGAACTGTGGTGTAATACTTAAACATGTTGCACTGTTGCCCAAGCCTGACAGAATACACAGAGGGTTGAGCCATCGCTGGTGTTTACTGGTTCCTATCTTCAGCTGGAATGTTGAGCGACCATTTAGTTGAAGTCATTTAAGAGTCACTAATACTTTTAAAGCCTAGATTTTGAGGTGCTTAGATGCAGTACAAGCCCAATGTGAAGTCTGCGAGTTTCACAAAGCTTCCTGCAATGGGCCTGTTTTTTAAAATGAACTGTCAAATTTAAAATGAGCAACTTTAATTACCGCAATGTTTTGCTAATTGTTTTTGTTGAATTATTCACTCATTGCAAAAGTCTACAAGCATTTCTGCAGACAGTGTGACTCTGAAAGCTGAAATAAATAAGTTGAAACTCTTACAGAACCAACACTAAAACTGAAATCAAAATAAAACAAAGTGACAAAAATCACGAAAAAAAAAAAAAATTCTAAAATTTAAAATGAAAACTGAAGATATAATATAAAATATCATTCAAAATTTGCATTAACACTATAATAGCACATAAATAATTCTGGTTTATATATATTCATCAACCATCGTTTATGTAAAAGCCAATTGTGAAGAATTTTAAATTTTATCATTTAAATCAAAGTTTAATAATTGTTCAGTTAGTACTAGCCACCATCACCAAGCCCACAAGAATTTGCAGGCACAGAACCCTGCTAAAAGCTTTAGATGGCAGTCAGTCACAAAGTTTTAGTCATCTGCGCCTTGCCTGTTCATTTATTAAATATTTGGCTAATTTGATAGAGCTTCCAGCTGGCAATAAGAATGCAGCTCCCTTTGTTCGTGTAGACTACACCGATTTTCTTCTCCAAACTTTTTTTTTTCTTTTTTTTTTTTCAAGTCTGCAGATTCCATCCTCGCCCAATAATCTGTATTTTAAAATACAAAAAGCATAATTACCATATTATATAAATAAAAAAGTGCATACATAAATACACACATGCATAGTACAATATTTTATTTACACACCCCAAAATATTTATTTCTATATATGTATTTATTAATATTTCTTAATACAACCACAGCTGCCAGCTTGTAAACAAAATTTAGTTTTTTTGTTGTTTGTTGTTTTTTTTAGGTGCAGTCTGGTGGGGACACACCAGCACACCAATATCTCATGCTGGGACCAGAATCCAAAACACAACATATGCTGGTGATCAGTTCTTTTCAGCATGCCTAAGAAGGCCATTGTGTGCCAAGTACACCCATGTGAGTATTTTCCACCGCTGGGGTGGCTGCTACTACCTTTTTAAACATAGCAACGGCAATGATTCTTTGGCGCACTGCACTGTGGCAAGAGCATGGAACATCTAAATGACAATAAATCAAAGATAGTGCTACTTTATGCACATTCATCGTTGTAAATGAAGAATGGACACATTACAGAGGTCGCTGAAATGAATTATGAATGTTCATAATCTGAAAATATATTGGAAAAAGTTCAGTATCCCTCAAATATGCATGGATCTGATTCTTGTACACACACTCTTAAAAATAAAGGTTCTTTATTGCCATTGATTGCTCCATGAAGAACGTCCATGGGACCTTTATATCCTACTAGGGTAGGGTAACTTTATCATGGAAAAAGGTTCTTTAGATTTTTAAAATGTTCTTAACACTAAGAAATGGTTCTTTAAAGAACTGTTTACTGAAAGGTTCTTTGGGGAACCAAATATGGTTCTTCTGTAGCATTGGTGTGAAAAAAATCCCTCCTATCTTTGCTTTTAAGAGTATATAGAAGATTGTTTTAATGACATCAAAAAACCAGAAACAAAAACATTTCCCAAAATAAGCCATTTTGATTACGTAATACAGCACACTTTGAGGAGGATGCTGTAAAACCCAATCTTGTGTGGTTTACCATTTTATTCAGAAAAAGTCTCGCTGTAAAGAAATAGAAAACAGCACGGCAGATGAACCTCTGGGAAGAGAATGAGATACGGTAAGACTGGCCTTTTCCATAATGGCACTCAAAGTTGAAAGCGAATAATCCCTCTCAGCTGATCTCAAGGTTGTCTGTGTGAAAGTAGTCTTCAGACAGCTGACTCCAGCCCAATACTGATCCCATCAGATGCTTTCTCAGAACTATAAAGGCCAGGCCTGAACGCTTTATCGGAGTCTTCACGATTTGTCTTGCTGGGGATTTGGATTTCCGTAAATGTGTGAAATGAATACGCATGATGCATGCTAATGGATTACCATTAGTAGTGTGGAATTAGAGAGGGCTTGTTCTATTGTAGTCTACTAATGGAGGACAAAACTTAGTCTATTAATTCAAACTATCAAAAGATTAATACATCCAAGTCAAGCGATGAGAGCCTTTCATCTGAAGAAATTATATTTTTCTCTGGATCATTTTTGTGTGTGTGTGTTTGTGTGTGTGTGTGTGTGTGTGTGTGTGTGTGTGTGTGTGTGTGTGTGTGTGTGTGTTTTCAGCTATTCGCATTCACTAAGACAGAAATGTTATTTATTTTATATCACAGTATATCATAAGGAAGTGGTGCTTTCTGGCTCAGTGGTTGATAGAAAACCAGGCAAAAAAAATTCCTTAAGATAAAACAAATAGAGAAGTCAGAGTCCTATCTGGGGAGCAGAATATCATAAACACTAGAATGTTGAATCTTATGACTTGCCTGAGCAACAGCATTTAGCAAAATCGTGTAAAAGTAATTTGGAAAACCAAGTTTAGCAGAATAACTAAGCTGCTGCTTTACAATAAAGGTGGATGGGGAAAAGGGACTGTCAAAGGTATAATAAAGACAGAAAATAAATAAATAAATTCATTCATTAATGAATTTATATAACTTGTGTGTATCAGGTAGGAATAAACTCTTATATGGGACTGAACTAAAACATGGTTGAAGCAAATTGCCAATCTTGTTGAGCGTAATACGCAGCATGTGTATGTGGAAAGTGGAGGTGAGATGAATATGACACATTTGATAGATGACGTCTAGATTCTCTAATGGAACAGATGTGTTCTCTAATTGGGTTGCCGAGATCTCACACACATATGGGGGTACCTGCCAGTTAGGAAAAATAGTTATATATATGTGCATTTTTTATTTTATTATTAAAAAAATAGGTTTTTATATAGATTAAGATTTAAAGGACTAGAGTGCAACATACTGAAAAGTTTTACCTGAGCAAACGTCAGATGTAATGATCAAATATAATTTTATTTTAATGAACAGACATAATGCAATGATCCATAGCAGTTCTTAGTATCTTTTATGCTTCAAACGTTCAACATTCAAACGTTAATTGACTTCTTGTAACCTGGGGAAGCTTGTTGTCTGGAAAACTAGAAAATGGCAGTACTCATAAGTTTCAGAATAGCATTCCAGTATTGCTGCAGTATATGGAATGTACTATGTGCAGCATGCAGATTTATAGAATATCTTACTATTATTAAATAGTGCAGTATATGAGCAGAGCATTCCACAATGCAATGAACTTGCACTGCCATGTCCAGTGTGATGGAAAAACTGGATGTAATGTCAGCTGTGGATTAACAAAATACAAGCAAAGTTTAATACAGTAAATGTGGTCCTTTTTTATTATTATTTTGATGAGATTTCTGTTCATTTTTTGTATTGCTCTTTCTCTCCCTTTCTTTTTCTTTTTTTTTTTTAATTCATTTATTTTTTCATAGTATTCTGCCAAGATAAAAAGTCTGAATTTTCCTTGTACTGCTTCATATGACTTTGATATGCCACTCACTGGCTATTTTCTTGACAAAGCTTCAAGCAAAAAGAATTGTAACATTCTGAATTCAATCTGAACATGACAATGAAGAGGATCTCCTCTAACAGTTATGAATTCTACTAGGCATTACTTAATTAGTATATATACTTATACTTAAATACTAGACAATTATTTAAATTGATTTTGAAAGCATAAATCAAGAAACAAATAATCACTGTTTATTATTACCAAAGGTTTTTTTTTTTTTTTTTTTTTTTTGCTGCTTTGTACAGTTGTCAAACTATCTAGCAGCTGGTTTTCTACAATGGAATAAAACATTAAAAGGGTATTCGTGTCTTTTTTATCACAGTTCTAATGTAACATTTCACAATTCTAAGGATTTTTTTCTCAGAATTGCAAAATCAATAAAAAATCAATAAAAAATAATAATTGTGAAATACAATATAAACTCAGAACTCATAATTGCGAGGAAAAAAAGGTCAGAATTACAAGATGTCCTTTTTTAAATTCCATGTCGAGAAAAAAAAAAATGTGTAAACTCAAACTCAAACAAAAAAGTCAACTTTGAGATGTAAACTCAGAATTCTAAGCCATATTTATTTTCTTATTTTGTGGCCAAAACAATCTTCTAGAATTCTAACTCTCAAACTAAAATCTGTATATTATCAAAATAATATATTAAGTCATGAGAAACAAATTAAAGAAATTCAGTGGACATTTTCCACTGAATTTCATTTCACTAACTCTGCACACAATGATCATGCTTTTTTTTAGGGAGGGTTCCAGTGTTGTTCTTATTTTGCAGAGATGTGCAGGCCTCTGGGCTGTGCTTATGTTGCTATCTGCAGATGAACTATGACAGGAGAGGTGTGTGCTAAATAAATAATTCTCCTTCTTGCCCAAAACAGCAGCTCTGAGTAGTGAAGCGACAGCGCCACAGGGCTACAGGAAGCACAAGCACAGAACACAAAACCATGAGCTGCCTAGCATGTGTGTGCGCGTGTAAACACATGAATGAATATGTGTGTGTTGCAGCCGGTAAAACAATAGCAGCTCTGGCATAATAACAAGAACGCATTACTAAATATTTGCTAGTCTGCTTGCTATGCATGGCGCCACAATACTAGGGTGCTTTGGTGGTTGCTTATTGGCCCAAGACAAAAGAGTCTGCCTCTATAATATGCTGGTCTCTATGACTTTAGTTCTTAATCTGTTTTATCACCCATAAGGCAGTATGTCTGTCTGATCACTTAGAAAAGCAAAAGCACATATCTCCTCAGTAATTTTAGGTATCATTCATGTCTGTAGCAGTTTAATATTTGAGGGTTGTTCAAATGCAAATGCCTTAGCAATTACCAATAAACAGAAAGATCATTTAGTCTGTGCTCAATACGATAGTAATCAATAAGCAATTATGGAATAAAAGCAGAAACAGAAGTCTGTATGTCGTTTCCGGATACCTCTAGCTTCCTATTTGACTTTTATTCAGCACTAAACTGTAGAGATAGAACATTATTCAGACACTTTCCAATCAACGGTTCATTTGTTTGAGTACTTATTTGTATACTCGGTGTGTATAATTCACACTAATTAGCTTTGAAATTGTTATGTTTATTAATTATCCAAATGAATTGAATTCTGTTCTTCTAATTGGCACATCTCTATTTCTTTCTATCTGTCTCTTTGTATATAAAATTGTATATTATATCATTTAATTTACTGGAAAGACATTACTGACTTTGAAATTCAAAAACACATAATGGGCGTCTCAGAGAGTTATGTTTAAATCATTTATTCGCTGATTGCATTCGTAGGCTTTATTCTTTCTTCACACGGGAGAAATGAGAGCTTTCAGCAGTTTTTGTTTCTGTGGCTTATTAAGTTCTGTTCAACACAAACATTTCATCAATTTGTTGCATAACTAATTGAGTATGAGGATGGTTATTAAGGCTCATTCTTCTTTCAAAATGATTCCAAAATGTGTGGGGTTTATGTTCAGTATTTTTTTAAACTTCTGCAAATTCTGCATCACAAATTAAAATGTCAGTAAGCGACATTATTTTAGGCCACCCAAATAAATGATGACTTACTAATGCTCCTCCTCACGGAGATTTACTATGGTATCATAGTTTCCACACCACAGTACTGTAAATAGTTGTTGTTCATGCAATATAACTATGAAAACTGGTATTGGTATTATTCGCCACTGTAACTGCTACATAAAAAAGATAGAAATTATTAGGCAACAGTAACTATGGCATTTTGTTAACTGTGGTTTCCATAGTACATTTTATGTGACAACCTAACAGGATCTCACATTCATTTCCATGACTTTTCATGACTAATGGATATTATTTCTTAGAAATCCCTTTATAGAGATTTTTCACAGAAAGCAATTTTCAGTCGGTTAAATAACTGAGCTACTACATAAAATAATATTGACTATAGAAATGTCCTTGATTTTTCTATTAAGAAGTCCCACTGGACATGCTTGACAATGCCAATTCACCAGCTAGACTAAAATGTAACCGGCAAATATAAGCCTGGAAATTAATGCTGGTTTAAATTGCTTTTTAATTTCTGTTTAATAATTTCTACTCCTCTTCCAGTTCTGGAAATTTGTCAGCTATGACCATTACATCTCTGTAATATCTTACAGTGCAATATACAAGTCTATTTCGTTGATGTAAATTAATTAATTGTTTCAGATGGTTCCCTGATAATTCTTAATGCCCTGTCTAAAAAATTTTTTTGGCTGCATTTTAACGTATATCCACAGTCTACAAAGTGAATTCATCTGTTCACCACATGACAAAAATGGCGAATTCTCCCAGCAGCCTAAATTTAGACTCACTATTCCATACGGAATCTGTATTTCACTCCTCTTGTGTTTGTGAATGCTCAGAAGTCCTGATGCGAGCAAGCATTAAGCTGAGTGAGCAGCATATTCTATTCTGAGTGAGTCGCTCACCCCAGCAGGCCTTGTTTTGGCCTGAGGCTAGTCTGCCAGGGCTGACCACTCCTACCTCAGGTAGCACTGAGCAGACACCTTCAAGAGCTCACAAATGAGGAGCAAGTAAAAAGGGGGTGCTTAGAGTGGCTCAGTGGTGTATAATATGTACTCTATGGAGCTGGAAGAATTGGTGTGAAGACGCAGCATTGGTACTGATTAAAATCAACAATGACTTCGAAATATAAGGCGAGCGGAACAGGATAGAAACATTTCAAACGATGCCAAATGTTAATGTCTGAGAAATTAAAGGTCATGCACATTAACTCATATAATATTGTCCAATCAACCTGAAATGGCAAAAGCTCCCACTTTCCTATTTTGCTCAATGGATTTAACATTTATAATATACAACTTAAATGAGGTTATGCACCAGAATTGAGCATTGTAAAAACATGCTCCATGTTGTAGATTTAAAACTGGCTATTCAAGTCAAACATATCTCCAACTTTAGATTCCGACTGGATAAATTAGATATTTTTTTTTGGCAGAAGAACTGTTTATTTAGATTTAATTTATAATAAAAACATAGTAACTGTTACTGTAATAAATAAGAAATTATATATATATATAATATATATATATATATATATTATATATATATATATATATATATATATATATATATATATATATTATATATATATATATATTTAGCAAAGGAAATATAATGCCCAAAACTGAGCTTTTGCGTGGTTAGGTTAATGAAGCTTAACACACAAGCTGACAGCTCCGATTTACAAACAGGTGAAGAGGAAAGTCAGTGGAGACTCAGAGGGTATCTCACATAACGGCTGTTATGACTGGCAGGACCCATAGTTCACCTCTTCCTTTGACACTGGGTGATAATGTCAGCTTAACAGCAAGTGTTAGCCTTTGTATTACAATGTGGACATAAAAACTAAAAGAAAAGGGCTATCAAAGGTACACATTTATATGACAGAAATTATCTGGATGTGGTAGACTGAATATGTTAAATTGCTGGTCGTTTTGGCAATTTGAAAAGGGCAGTGATTTGCATTTAATACTGAGAAGTAAGAACCTGGGCTATGGATGTGGAGATTGTTTAATGAAATATCTTGCATGTTCCATTACCAAATATAGACTACACTTGTTCTTAGTCTGTGCTTTTAGTCCCCCCATGGTTAATATATATCGCAGAGGTTTTAAAACTTAAAAGCGGCAAGCATGACATCATGAACCATTGTTTGCAAAATTAGGATAATTAGCTTTATATTGTCATTGTCAGATGTTATTAAACTTCCCATATTATTTAATTTGTCTTAGTGTAGAGATGCTTTTGATGCACAAAAGCATCATCGTTAATCATAATGGAAATATTCTGGAGTAAAACATTTGTTAAACCAGTCTTTAAAAAGTAGAATGAAACACTTTTCATTTTATATTTTACATTTTATACTTTTTTTTTTCTTTGCATTATGTAATTTGAAAATTACCTGTGTTTAAAAAGTGACTAATGCAACCAATTCCAAAAAAAAACTACTGTACATATTTGTAATTATTATTGGATTGATAATTTGACCTCAGATCATGTGGGTTGTTGTTTGAGGTGTTCTGTTGTGTTCTTTCTTGTTTTGTCTCAAAAGGGACACCAGTAATGTTTTTTGTAAGGCACAAAAAAAAAAAAAAAAAACTCAAATGTCCTAATTGAACTATGGCTTAATCCTGGCTTAGTCTAAGCCCTGTCTGTGAAACCAGGCCTTAACGTATTACATTTATTTACTCTTTTTGTCTTCTTCTTTTTTTATTTTTTATAATTATTTCTTTTTTTTTTTTTTTTTTTTTTTTTTAGTGGCAGACCGTTCTATCCAAAGTGACGTTGCATTCAAGGTACACATTGACATTTCAGTTCTTCCTTTATGTTCTTCGTGTTATGTTTGCGCTACAGAAAAGCCCATTTTTAAACTCGCATTATTACTAACTGACTTATCTTACAAAACAACTCTTGTTGTTTTTTTTTTCTTTTTTTTTCTTTATTTTTTTTTCATAGCATAACATTTAATAGCTCACTCCAAAATGAGCATGTCTTGGCAAATATGCTGTAGATTAGCAGCAAGGCAATCAATTTATTATGCGATAAACTGTCCTCACACAAAAGCAGTTTACTCAAGGTAATAAGGTATTTCCTCCATTGACTTCTAATCAGATAGACAGCCTCCAGTCTCCCTGTTAAGATCCCATCGTGTTACATGGTTTTAACTAGAGATTTGTCTCCCCTGAGAAAGGTTCTCTGATGTAATAAAGCACTGTTTACGCTCCACCTACAGAAATTACACCAGTAACTCAAATCCGGACGTTCTGCACAAGGAAAAATATTCCCACCTCTAAAGTACAATTAGACCTTTACACCCTGAATAACACACATTATTTTTTAAAGAATAGTTCATTTCCAGTACTTTAATAAAATCACAAATTTCACATATCTGCTTTTAAACCCGCCTGGTCTTCTTGCCTGGGTTTCATTGTAAGTGCATTAGTTTAAATGTGTTTTTGTGTTTGTTTACATGTTGAGAAACCAGTGTGAGTTATTGTCTGTGATAATCAACTGCATGCCATAAAAAGTGGCATATAAACATTTAATCTGCAAATGAATCCAGAATTATTTCTTTAAATATTGTAAAATGCTGTACTTTGCTGTATGTTCAATCATTTTTACACACCAGGGTCGCTAAAGTCTGTATTAATAAGAGAACTCGCACAGACATTGGTGTATTGGATCATTGCTGTCACAATGAAACCCTATTTTTCCTGTTATTTACTGGGGAATATTTCAGGAATATATCATTCTGGTTCCCTTGACAAAAACCCAATATAATTTGTCCACTGATTTTTTTTTTTTTTTGACACTTTTTAGCAGCCACATTTTTTAAGACAAGGAGAAGCTTTAAAGGGATAAAGCTGAAAATGTATTACTTTTCATTGCACAAGATGTTAATTGATGGACTGGAGTGGTGTGGGTTACTTGTGGATTATTGTGATGTTTTTATCAGCTGTTTGGACTCATTCTGACGGCACCCATTCACTGCAGAGAATCCACTGATGAGCAAGTGATGCTACATTCTTCCAAATCTGTTTCAGTGAAGAAACAAACTCATCTACTGTACATATTGGATGGCCTGAGGGTGCATCAATTTTCAATGCAAATTGACATTTTTGGTGAATTATTCCTTTGAAAGGGGGTTTTATTGATGTATTTTATGTTGTAGAATAAAATATGAAAATATATTGAAAATATAAAGAGGTATTCGAATGCCCATTTTCCACAAGTTGATATGATTCTTTAGGGTCTTAATGAAATGTCTGTAACATAGTTTGGTTAAAATTTCTCAATGGTAGTGTAAAAAAAAACACTTTTTTTTTTACCCTGTCAAAAATAGCTCTTTTCAGAGCAAGCCATTGTGTAGCATTTTCCTTTAAATGCAAATGAGCAATTGACCCCGCCCCTCTCTTCCTAGCTGCTCTCTGAGGGACTGTTTACTTTAGCCGTATTCATCGTGAATCTTGCTAATTAGCACATTATTAGGAAAGGCGATTTGTAAAGATTCATAAAAAAAACTGTTATACTCAGTTCTTCTGTATGTAAAGCTGGATCACGAATGATTCGCATGAACATAGACGCATTTAGGTAGATTGTGGGCGCATTCCCTTCAAAAACAAACATAATCCGCTGTGTCTTCAGCTGCTCAGATGTCGGGAGTAAATGACGACTGCTATGTTCATTATTACATCCAACAACAGAACACCTCGATCGCTTAGGAGTCCTTCTTGTCTACACCTGCTCCGGCAGTGAAACAATGGCGGACTGATGACAGCTCACTCAGGGCTGGTTTAAGGTTAGATGCCAGTCACGTCTGTGCTAGAACACTACTGTCAATCAAACGATCATGGGAGGGGGCCTGTTTTGATTTGAGAAAGGGGAAATGATTTAACGAGATTAAAAAAAAAAAAAAAAAGCACTGGGTGGGTGGATTTTTATCATTATAGGGTAGTAGTGTACACACACTGACAACACACATTTCATTTCAAACAACTTGTTAAAGTGCATGTAGGATCCGATGACCCCTTTAAACAGTCTTTATTATAGCCATAAAACAAATTAAAAAAACCTCACTGACTTCAGAATGATGGCCGGAAGTGCTAAAAAGCAAATTTATTTTCTGTGTTTTGGCCTACAAAAACATGTCATCCCTGCAGCACTCTCTCTCTCTCTCTATATATATATATATACACATGCATAGTGACAGTTCCATCAACTTTTCATGCACTTCTGTCCTTGTTGCCTGAAATAGTACTTAAAGTGATGACAGTGTATTCCCTTTCTTTTCTTCTCTGGCAAATTCAGTTACTCCCTCTCTACTCCTTTCCCCTCTGGAGATACAATATCTTGCCTCCAAGGACACTCCAGAATATGCATTATGTTTGAGCGAAAGTGTAAATATACCCTGATGACAACTTGTTGGTATTGTATTCGCGTGGAATCTGATGCGATACGCATTGTGGTAGGCCCTGTGCCCAGCAGGCTTTCGGTTGCCTTGTCACTACAGCTGAAACCTTGAGAGGGGAGCAGCTTTTAGCACGGGCCTTGGATACCCACTGGGGGAAATGAGATGTTGTGAGAGTTTGTCGATGTGCAGTGGCGAGTCTTTATGAGATATGGCGTTTTGTTGGAGTTAAAATCAGTAAATAAATTACTTCTGCTGAATCAGATTATTTTGTCGCTGTGGGATGAGTTGGATCAGCGGGTTCTCAGCTGGTGGGTCGTGACAACACTATTTACAACACTGTTCCAGAACAGTTCAACACAAATTTTCAGATGTGTGCAACACATTTTATGGAGGACGAGGATTGTTTCCTGAGAGAGTAGCCTACAATGCCGATGCTCTGACAAATAATGCTGACTCACAGCCTGTAAGTACGTTTTCATAATTAAAGGATTTGCCACTGACTATTCAAACGCGAGTTTTGAGGACTGTAGAGTAGCGCTTGTTGTTTGTCGTTTCTCCGTTCACAAATGCAGACATGGCTTTATATTTGCGCGAAGCAATGCAACCCATAACAAGACAGTATAAGTCGTTATAATCAGTAATTATGTACCCACTGGATGCTACAAATGGCTCGTTTGTAATGGGTTTTATTGGTTTTGTCTCGTCGCACCCGGACACAGCATTACAGTATAGTAAGGGGCGTAACATTTCCGTCACACGCTTGAGGTATTCGGCCAATCACAATGCACTGGATAACTGGCCAATCAGCGTACACCTCGCTTTTCAGAATGATGAGCTTTGTAAAAATTGATGTGTTTCAAAAAAGGCGGGGTATAGAGGAGAAACAATAATTTACAGTATGTGGAAAATAATGTGTTTTTTTGAACCTTAAACCACATAAACACATTGCATTACACCAAATACACCAAATAATGTTGTTTTTAGCAGCATCATATGACCACTTTGAGGATAAATATGGTTCATGCCGACCACAGTGTGTTTTGTGCAGTGAATGGCTGCCGAGAAAATTCAAAAGACATTTAGAAACCAAAGTAGTCCATTTTCCTATTCAGCCTATAATAATTGTGCACATTATTGGGCCCTCCATTCATCCTGTAATGTTACATCAAGCATTGTCAAGTTGTTATGTGGTATCTAAATGGGGTATATGTGAAATCTAAATGATGATTGATGATTTGCTAAGCCTACCTACTTTTTCCAACTTTATTTCTTTGTTAAATGCAATTTTTATACTTTTAAACAGCCTTTATAGATTTGTTGAAGATAAGGTGACCCGTATTTCAGAAATTAAAAATATGTTATTTATAATACTAAAGGCTAATGTCCTTTGGCTGATGATGATGTCTTTATTTATTAACTTTTCAGATCATTCCTACTCTCCTGCTGTGATTGTTTTCCACTTGATGGATAATCTGGATCCTGAAGGAAAACCAGTTGAGAATCATCAAGTTAGATGATAACGATTAGGACCTTTGTTGATAAATTTGCTTTTATATTCTCAGCCGACATTGTAAATGTCAAAATCTACATTGACGCATGCAGTCATCTTTGCTCCGCTAGAGTTAGTGTGACCTTGAGTGTCTCTAGAGCAGGCGATTCCACTTTTTTTTGCAGTTAAGAAGTTTATTTTGGCTCCAGTAGCCGTGGCTCCTATGGTCTCCCTGTAGTAATTATTCTTCTATTTACATTGTCCTGAAAAGCCGTTAGTTATAATCTTGTCAGACAGCACATGCTATTTACTCAACATTAAGCAATCAAACCTAACCCCAGAGGTAATCAACGGTGAAATCACTAGTCCTCATTGCACCTGCAAGATGGATGAGTGATCAAAAATGTTTGCAAAATGCTTTATAGAGGGGGCTCAAGAGAGAGACAGCCGCAAAGGCAAATGGCGTCTACTCATCCGCTACCATGAGATGGGCTGCTAATACACGGGCCTTATGTCCGTTGGATCATTTAGATTTATGCGTGTTATGGGAATAGTATTAAAATTTCATGGATGTGTGGATGGAAGGAAGGATAAGTAGATAGAGCAAAGAAATATCCGTGGTAGTGAGATATTGATGTTACAGGGGTTTTAAGAAAACCAATCCCCTCCACTGTGAAAATTAATATAGCTTAACATATGCTTGTGAATAGTGCTGGTCTGGTATTACCAATATGCAGATGTGTATTTGCCTGGTATAGTACAGTGTTGCTTGCATGTCTTCAATCCCCAACCCAAAAAAAATTTACAATAATTTCTTCTGCTGCCAAACATCCAGCAATAAAGTTATTACTCGGGTTTGTATTTTTAAAATTCTTAAATCAAAACATTTACTTGAACAGCAAGATGAAGTCTTGTTTTATGGGAACTTATGTATATGTATATATACATATGTATATGGGAGTTTATGCTTAAAACAAGAAAAATATCTGGCAATAGCGTAGAAGAATAAACTTAATTCAAAAGGAAAACAAGTGTATTAAAGGACTTGTTCATACAAGATGTTGATGAGTTTGTTTCTCATCAAATTTGGAGAAATGTAGCATTACATCGCTTGTTCACGAATGGGTGCCGTCAGAATGAGAGTCCAAACAGTTGATAAAAACCACAATAATCCACAAGTAATCCACACATCTTCAGTCCATAAATTAACAACTTGTGAAATGAAAAGCTGCATGTTTGTAAGAGACAAATTCATCATTAAGCGGTTTTAACTTTAAGTTGTCACTTTTCTTGTAAACAGTGCTTGATCTATGCATATTTCTCTCCTGATTAAGATGAGATGACCTTTTCACTGTAGAAAGCAATGGAAACAATGGTTTGAAGTGGATTTGCTTCTGATGGACCAGGATCATATGCACTGCTTGTGGATTAATGTGATATTTTTCATACTGATGGCACCCATTCTCCAAATCTTTTCCAATGAAGAAACAAACTCAACTACCTTGTGGATGGCTTTAGAGTGAGTATGATTTCCACAAATGTTCATTTTTGGGTGAACTATTACTTTAAACAATATGCCACTGTTATTTTATTTATTTATTTATTTATTTTTTAATGTATATAACCAGTAACTATTCTGTTGCTCTAAATGACAGCCCATTTAAGAGTGCTTTATTTAAAAAAAAAATACACTAACTATTAATCAGACTGAGCTGATGTAGAATGTTCCTAACCAGCCGCTTTTGAGTTTTCATTTCAGTCAGGATGATACCTACAGGTATGTAAGTCAACATGCTGATTTGAGAACAGAGCCTATATTTTGTGAAAATTGCATGACAATTTCATAGTTTAAAGTGTGTTTCAAAGATTCAAGTGAGACAGAAGGCACTGCAAAGCTCCACCTGTCAAACTCAGAAGCAGAGCAGTCATGAAAAGGGAGAAGACAGGTTTTGCAGATTTAGTAGCTTAGAAACTACAGCAAATTAAACAATTACCTCCACTGACTGAACCTCAGAGTGACAGTCAATTTGAAAACAAGTCACTCTATTTCAGCAGAGGAATGAGTCGGAGGGGATGAGTGTATTGTGGAGTGGGCCAACGTCCTTTTTAAAGGGACAATTTAGTCATCTTTGGAGATCCAGAGTAAGTGGTTTAGGCTCTGGTGCTAACCTTGCATCCGTGCAAAAAGGACCCAGATGTAGTAGACAAGCTTAAAGGAATAATTCAAGTGCATTTGACAGCAGAAAGAAATAAACATGACAAACAAATCTCTAAACGACTCCAAACAGCTCCCAATCACTTTAGAAATGATGTTTGGATGAATACGGGAAGCTGCCGTGATGTTGAACATTTCAGAGAAAGAAACAGTGTTCTAAAGTTTGAAGAACATGGTGTCAGTGCATTTATGCTACATGGGTTTAAATAAGATATGCATGCTGTGATTTACTCTTATTGGTTATTTTTATTGTTTGTTGTTTTCAAAATATTTTTGTGTTCCGCAACAGAGAAAGTCATTAAGGTTTGGAATAATTTTGTGAGTAAAATATTACATTTACAGGACCAAAAGTAAGAAACAGCCAAATGTTTTCTGAATTTTGTGAACTAATTTCTGAAACAATAACGGGGTCAATAAAATTGATCGATTGACTGATTGACTGATAAATTAATACTTTTTTTAATTAGCAAGGATGCATACAGTAGTGAAAATAAATAACAAAAAGAAGCAGAACTGTTTTCAACTATGATAGGATCATGTGACACTGAAGACTGGAGTAATGATGATGAAAATTCAGCTTTGCATCACAGGAACAAATTACATTTTAGAAATATATTAGAATAGAAATCAGTTATTTTAACTGTAACGATACCGTATTTCAGTAATATTAATATATTGTAATTTTTCAGTAATATTAATAGTTGTAATATGACTGCTTTTGCTGTATTTTTGATCAAAAATCTTATGCAGCCTGGATCAGCACCAGAGTCTTTTTTTCCAAAAACCATTAAAAAGCCTATGCCTGCCCTAAACATTTCAACGGTAAGTATGTCTGAGAAATGGTGATAGGCTGTGAAAGTTGTACCATGAAATGTAGAATCTGAGGAAGGACAATTTTACATTGTCTGCAAAGAGGAAATCACTGTAATATCATACACATAATAGTTGCATCGAAAATAATTGCAGTATTCAGCAAAATAATGGCAATTTCATGAGCAAAATACTGAATACTTCATAATGTGAAGTTTGAAGCCGAAAAGACTGAAAACTTGATAATGCCCAGCCATTTCGAGTCTACCATTACTGAAGCAACAGTGCAATCAATCGCTGCAGGATTACTGCATATTGAACATATATTTGTGACAGTATCATTACAGACATCTATTGCTTCATATCCTCTGTGTGACTCAATCAATTTCCTGTGCATTCGACCAGTTTTCGGCACCCGACAAAAGGCATCGCAAAATAGCCCTTTCTCTTTAGTTGAGCTAATAGCTTTCCTTTTATATTCCTGTTATGTGCTGAAAAAGCAAATGTATTATTAATGCGAAAGGATGACATACTATCTATGTGATAATGTGAAAAGTTCCATCAGAGATCATCATTTGTTGTGCTCTTTGTTGTCTTTCTGTCTTCGCAACAAAACGCCTGCCATTTAAAATTCAAATGTAATCACATTTATTGTTGTACAAACAGTTTGGTACATAACAGCTTGGATTACATATTCAAAAGGGTGGATTATGAATTCAATTCACTTTATAAAAGAAGAAAGTGCAATTACTGATGCACAATAGACCTCTGTTTGAAACTGGAAATGTTCTTAATGGCTAATCTGAGTGTAATCTAAAGCCCAGTGTCACTGTATGTCCAGACAGGTGGGTACCCTGGAAGGACATATGGTAGCACGGCTTTACCATCTGCGCTTTTCATCCATCCTGAGCTAATGATGGAGTGCATGTATTCTTGGCAGATCTTCTAGAATGATCTGTGGGCCGCGTAGAGTAAACTAGTTTCTCTCTCAGTCTGTCCTTTGTTGTTGCAAATAACCTGCCATCCATCAATATGATGCATCTTTAAGAGGGGCTGCAGTACCACCCTGCCAAGACAACAGTTGGAAACCTCACAGTTACTCAGTAACAGCCCTTTAACAGAAGACAAATGCTCTCCGTTCTGTGTTTCATCCCAAGGCGCTGCAGAGATCAGTAACAAAGGTTGGCGTAGTATTGTTTGCATTTGCCTTTCAAATTTACTTCACACAGCATTAAACAGAGAGCACTGGCATAACAACATAAACATGTTTTATGAGAACATTTCCTTAGTCCTCATAATTAAAATAGCTTTAAAAACATACTAAACAATGTTTTATTAAAATGCAGAAAGTTTTGAGTGAGGGGTAGGTTTAGGGGTAGGGCTAGTGTGGGGGGAAATAATATACAGTTTGTACATCCCCATAAAATGTGTGTTTGTGTAATATATATATATAAATATAGAGAGAGAGAGAGAGAGAGAGAGAGAGATTTTTTTCATCATAAAATTATATAATCAAATTCATATATTTATATATATCATTTGAGGGTTTTAAGATCATGAGCAACATCATTTCTGTCAAGCATATCTCTAAACTAGAACTACACTGTATGTGCAAATATTTATTTATTTATTTATTTATTTATTTATATTATTATTATTATTATTTTTTTTTGTTGTTGTTGTTTTTTTGCTGTCTATTAACTTGTCTAGTTGAATTTCTGGCCATATCTAGAACTTGTAGTTGTGAAGTGACCCAGCTGACACTGGGAAACGCCTCCACAAAATCATCACTATCACATCCTTTGAGTCATTTCCCAGCATGCTTTTTTAACTTCTCAAGTTTCCTTTCATCTGTCATTAAACATAATTCTTCCCAGTGGAGCACATACAGCAATTTTCATGCACATATGATCCGTTTTTAGTCTTTCTCTCATTTCTAAATTGTAATCATTATGTTTTAATTTTGTGCATTTGCTTGATTAGCTTTAGTCCTAAATAGGGTTTTCGTCTTACCCATCGATCCACATGTAATGAATTCGATAGCGGGGCCCTTACGCCCCCCATCACTGTCTAATCAAGATTATTTATGAGTATCTGAGTGCTATTACAGTAGATGTGGGCTGCTGAATAAGAGTGCAGATGTGTAAGACCTCCTCAGGTAACACTGTCACATCACTCTGATGTTGGAATCAATCCCGCAGTAATTGAGTCTATAGGAACTGTTGAAGCTTAAGCTTTTTTCGCAGGTGCTAATTAAGTCAAACAAGAGCATTTTTCTATTCTTAAAGGAATAGCAAAATCAAAAATGAAAATCCTGTCATGTTTGTTTCTCTTTTTGTTCTGTAGAGCACAAATGGAGTTCTTTATAGCAGAATGTCGAAAGCTGTGCTTTTCTATACAATGTAAATGAATGGTGCGTATGACTGGGAATCATGGATTGATGAGTGGAAGTGGTATGAAATGTTCATGCGTTATGCTTTTGGGTAACACTTTATTTTACACTGTCATTGTTACACGTTACAATAAAGTATTAAAAACGTTACATGCAACTAACCCTAAACCAAACCCTCATCCTAACCTTAACCCTATAGTAAGTACATATAATTAATTAATATTACTCAGTACTTACTTTTGTGGTGTTTTTAACTAGTCTGGCTGCTTAGAAAACTATAAAAATGTAGGCTTACACTACCAGTCAAAAGTTTGGAATAATAATGTTTTGAAAAAAGTCTCTTGTGCTCACCAAGACATTTACTTGCTAAAAATCAAATAAAACATTAATATTGTGAAATATTTTTACTATAAAAAACCCTTTTTATTTTATTATTATTATTATTATTATTATTATTATTTGAAATTACTTCTGTGATGCATACAGTTGCTGTGATCGCAATTCCTGTGATGCATAGCTGAATTTTAAACTCCCATCATTCCAGTCTTCAGTGTCATGATCTCATTGTAATAAATTTTCACAATATTATTATTTTACTTCATTTTATCAAATTAATGCATCCTTGGTAAGCATGAGAGATTTTTTGACCGGTAAGCAAAATTATTGCTCAAACTAATAGCCACACTTAATATGAACATGAGTGCCAGGTAGTTGACATAAATAATTAATTAGTTGACATAAAATAAAGCTATGTACATTTTGCTCATTCTTTTAAAATCATTATCCATGCAGTGTTTTTTTTTTTTTTTCTTCTTTACTTAACCTGTTAACCCACACCTGGAGGCAGACATACTGAATGCTCTTTGTTTGCAAGTTATTAATTGGGGGGAAAAATGACATGGAGTATTTGTAATGGAAATTCCTTTGTCACGCTGCAAGACCAATTCAAATTAATTAGAAAATGCAAAAAGCTGATTAAAAATAGTGAAAAACATATATATTGAGGCCAGTTACAGAACCTAAGATATGTATTTAATATAGTTTGTGTATGTACGATTTAGAGGGCATGTTTAATTGTGCTTTCCATTGATTATTATTATTTTTGTTGTTGTTGTTGTTGTTGTTGTTTAATAAAACACTCAGTAATACTTTAGAATAAGGTTCCATTAGTTAATGTTAGTTGATGTATTAATTAACATGAACAAACATTGAACAATACATTTATTACTGTATTTATTAATCTTTGTTAATAATGGTTAATGAAAATACAGTTATTCGTTGTTAGTTCATGCTAATTCACAGTGCATTAACTAATGTTAACAAGCACAACTTTTGATTTGAATAATGCATTAGTAAATGTTGAAATTAACATTAACTAAGATCAATAAATGCTGTAGAAGGATTGTTCTTGCTTAGTTCATCTTAACTAAAGTAGTTAACTAACATTAACTAATGGAACCTTATTCTAAAGTGTTAATGTAATGTGTTAAATCTTGATGTAAATGTTCACAATTTGAGCCGTAACTGTCAGACATGCCATTAAGTGCTAATTTCCTAAAATATTTAGTTTAATACCCACTGCAGAACAGAATTTCCAATTATAATTAATAATTCACTGTCCCCTCCTACACCACTTTAGAAAGGCTCAGTGAAGTCATAAATGACGACCAAATGATGAAGTCATAATCATGATCATATTTTTGTAGATAGCTGCAGAATAGGCTCTTTCCAGAGTAAACACAAAAATGTTTCCTGCCGAGCAATTAGGTGCCCGTGACTGTATATACATTGCTTTCAATTGCCTGTTTTTGTCACTTTCGGTTGCCATTCAACCCACAGGACTTTAACAGCCCTGTTTGCTTCCGCAGACATTAATATTGAACTGCAGTCCGGATCCCCTTGAGTGGAATTTTAACCTCCAAATATTGTGAGAGTCTTACTTTATCAAGTACCATAAAGAAATGTCGAGACTTTCATCTCGCTGAGTCGACTTTTAATCTCTTCTGGGAGTTGTATGATATAAAATAAACACCGGACTGCTGTACACACAAAATCAAAGCTGTGCTGACCTGCACCTCTTTGGGGTTTCGGACAGCAATATAAGCCTGTGTTTTAGATTCCTAGAGAAGCAGATAGCTAGAATGAGGGATAATGTTGCATAAGTACAGGTACCTATTCGCGCCATCATTGTGCTGCATCCTGACTGGCGACTGTTGGCAATGCAGCCGCACTATTGAAAAGCCAGCAGTCGTGACTGCAGTAAAGATAACTGGGTCAGAGATATTTTCCATTGAAGGTATCTACCGCGGCCATTGCTACAATATGCCCTAGTGCCATCATTCAGGAATCCATTCACTGCAGTCTTGCTGAAGGTTAAACAGCATCAGAACTAGGTCCAAAAGATTTAGAGATTGTTTCTACCCCTAGGCAGCATATTGATTTGTTAATCATATGCGTGATCATTTACTGGCATGCTGATTATGCTATATTGTGTGCAGTACTATTGTATTGTAGTGCCTACTGGTGTAAAATATATTCTTTATCGTATTGAAGTTAAGTTTAGTGGGGATAAATTGAAGACCTTGACATTTTTATTTATTTATAAATTGTAATGTAGTTTATACTAGATATTGTGTAATATAAATATCTTTGCTTGTAATGTTCCTCATTTGTAAGTCGTGCTGGATAAAAGCATCCGCTAAAGGAATAAGTATTATGTAATGCTACTTGCTGTTGGTAATCAAATAAGGAATGTTCTCATTTGAGAGCATTTTATTGGACAGATTCTATAGAGCTCTGAGTATGGGAGGTATCATGAATTACTTTAAGTCAATGTGTATCTGTTTGTTTTGACATTTTTATAGAGGAGTACACTAACAAACCCTTGTGAAAAAGAAGTGTGCTTAAATGTACACTTGTAGCATACTTCAAATAAGTGTATTTTTTTTAACTGTATTTGCAGTTAATAAAATATTAATGAAATAAAATGCAATTTAAAGGGATAGTTTTGTGATTATTTATTCACCTTCTGAACACAAAAGAAGATATTTTTAAGAATGTTGGTAACCAAATAGATGCCAGATTCCATTGTATTTTTCCCTACCAGCAAGAAAGAAATTCATACAGGTTTGGAACAACATGGGGGTGAGTATGTAGCAACAAAAATTAAATTTTTGTGTTTAAGAGAGACTTTCATTACTATGTTTCTTAACACACTTAAGTACACTTAAAGTGATCATATGATGCGGTTTCAATTTTTTCCTTTCTCTTTGGAGTGTTACAAGCTCTTGGTGCATACAGAAGATCTGTAAAGTTGCAAAGACTAAAGTCTCAAATATCCAAAGAGATATTCTTTATAAAAGTTAAGAGTCAACCACACCCCCCTAAAACTGCTCATTCTAACACGCCCCCATGTTTATGTCACAATGTGGGAAGATTTGCATAACGCTGCCCAAATGTTCACGCAAAGAAAGAAGGCGTAACTTTTATTCTCTCTGTTGCCGCCGGCGCCATGTTGTGGAGACGCTGTGTGTTTCATTGTGAAAGTGAAACTACTTTGTTTGGCCTTCCAAAAGAGGACACAACTAGAAATCAGTGGTTAAGTTGTATTTCAACACTGTTCCAGAAACAGTTCAACCCAAATATTCAGACGTATGCAACGCATTTTATGGAGGATGAGGACTGTTTCCTGAACTAGCATACAACAATTCTTCTGCACAAAAAATGCTTCTAAAAAAAAGTGCAGCACCAACAACTCAACAACAACATTCCGCCTCTTATTAACAACATCCAATAATTATTTTTTATAATAAAATAAAATAATCCACCACTGATTATTGAAATGCGAGTTTTGAGCAGTGTAATGCAGACATCGTTTTATGGTTACACACGGCACTGGATAGCTGGCAAATCAGCGTATACCCACTTTTTTAGAATGATAAACTTTATAAAAATTGATGCGTTTCAGAAAGGCGTGGCTAAAAAGAGCAATAATAATATACATTATATGGAAAATAATGTGTTTTTTTGAACCTTAAACTGCATAAACACATTGCATTACACCAAATACACAAAATAATGTTATTTTTAGTAATGTCATATGACCCCTTTAAAAAAAAATAACTTTGTAATAATGTTAAAATAAAAAATTACTTTAAAGTAATTTTAAATATTTTATTTATTTATTTATTTTTCATTTTTTTATCATTTGGTAATCTCTTGTCATGCTTTAAATTGACTAACACACTTAAGCATGTAGTTTTGCCTGTAGGTATGTTATTCAGTATTACATTAAATAACTATATTAACATATATATTAATAATTAATATATTTGAAATGCACTAAATTGCAACTTCATCATTACATATGTGAAACTACTAAAATATTTAAATGTATAACATACAAGTAAAAAAAAAAAAAAAAGACATTCAATTTTAGTTTACCATAAATGCTTGTCAGTACATTCGGCAGTAGTTTTTAACCATAATTCAAAGACAATAGAAGTAGTTATGAAATTACACATACAGTATAGACCTACTAAAATAAATTAAGGCCTATTTGAGTGGCCCAAAAAAGCACTTAATTTTCATTGCATTTAATATAAATTTAAACTATATTTCATTTTTATTTAATTGCAAATAATGTGCAAATTAAGTGACAGAAAACAGTACATTCAGTTCACACTTAAGTATATTCTTGAAAAGTATATTATTTTCATAAACGTTTAAACTCTTATTAAAGGTGTACTAAATTGTACTCCTTTTTCATAAGGGTATAGATGGTATACATGTTTTAGTCAACAGCATGGAGTAAGAGTGCTCTTGTAGTTAGCAGTAGTGGTCTGGCATGAGCTGTGCTGCTTATGTGGGTGACGCAAGTTCACGCAAGTATGGCTTGTCATTTCCTGATCCTGTTCTCCCCTTTGTATTTCCTGCACTTTCTCCACTGCCCTGTCAATAAAAAGTGTCAATAAGGCCAAAAAATGCTATAATAGATTCCAACAGAGCATGAAAATTTAACTCCAATGATTTTTTACTTCCCAGACAAGGTACTGTGTTGGCTTCTTATGATGAGTGTTAGCTACTAGTTAGCCCCCAGCAGCAAAACTAATGCATTAGCTAGTTTCAATGCATACTTGTACTTAAAAGCATTTCCAACATGAGCCTAATTTTCCAGCAGAGACAAATCGGCATGCATTTAGTAGTGTTTTAGTGAATTTAAAATGTTTTTAAACATCCTATCTACTTTGTAGCATCTTGGTCTTGCAAACAAGCTACATCACCAGCTGGTCATACTAGCTCATGACAGCTTTTTTTTTTTTTTTTTTTTTTAAGAACTTTCATATACTGTATAAAAAAATAAAATAAAATAAAATAAAAAAGAAGAAGAAGTTGTCAATACAAAGATTGCTGGAGTACATTTTGCAAGAAAATACTACTTCAGCCATTTTTCATTTCATTTTATTTTACTTTTTTGTGTAATTGTGAAATCTACTAGCAATTTCTGAGTGAAATTTGAACTTCTGACATTAAGTGAAAGACTATGACTGCAAGAAATAGCATTTTACAGTCTTTAAGCATCAAATTGATTGGTTCCTTATATAGCCTACCAATCCCACATTTCAAAGGATTCATGGAAGGCCTTTTTTTTATAATTGTATGTTTCCTGGGGTGCACTTATAATCTTAGGAAGGTTTTTGTTGTTGTTGTTGTTTTTCATCAAAACAGCCATAATTTATATATAAATAATAATTTTCTACCCTGATTTTAGCACTCTGATTTGAACGCTCCACTGGAAAGGGTGTGTCATCTGTGAGCCTTCAATGTAAATGCCCACTGTTCTGATTGGCTGACATCTTAGCATATGAAATGAGCATTACTTTTGGATCTCTTGGAACTTGTTTATTACATACAATAATGACACATTAAGGGATGTATCAAGTGGAAATTGGGACATCGCTTTCAAATCTGGGCATTTCAGAAGGGCAGAAAGGAAAAATTCATAATTTAAACTGGGAGTTAGTTTTGAGTTCTGAAACTTAGTATGTTTTATTGTAGAGCAACCTCTTATACTGTAGGCTATGTGTAACAAGAACACTTTGATCTTCCATTTCATGACCCCTTTGAAAGAAAAAAAAAAGCTACCAATAATGTACTAATTCTTCACCTTTCACAGACCTCAGAAGAAATTTGTCACATTACTGTTCTCTTTAGATCTACTGGGCCGTGGAGGGTGCAATAAAGTGTGCACAATGTTTATGACATTTAATTACCCTGAAAAAAGACTCGCCGGCAGAGATTTGGCACCCTCAAACTTTTTCATTAAGAATGAAATCATAAAACCTCACGTGTTCCCTTCCACTCACTGCTTTTCCTTTCCAGACATGCATTTCAGCAGACCTCATGTTTATCATCAGATGTTTCTAAACAGCGCAGACACACTTTGAGATACAAAGCCAAGGCTAGTGTCATTCTTTCACTTTTCCAGACAGGCATTTCTGCAGCAGACAGCCTGTGCTCACAAGCCCTTAGTGGAGACAAGTAGCCTGAACAACCCAGAAGTAGCTTCAAAGACCTTTGAATCTATTCAGCAGAATCTTGGCAGACGTCTGAAGGTAGAGATCTGACCTCGGATTCTTCAGTTTCACAACTCCTTAATTGAGTTATAAGCCTTATTTCTGGTACAGGCTTTTGTGGTGAGTGCACATTTGAGCGATTATAAGAAATGTCTGATGTTTTTTATAATAAAGACGCAGGGTAGCAAAGTAATTCAGACTGATATTCTGATATAAAAGATATGAAGGAGTTAAATGCTTAATGCAGTCGTTTTATCTCAAAAACAGACACGACTGAAAATACCTATTGAGTGCATTCACAAACTCAAAGTCGTCTGCTGTCTGGTAACTTTTCTATTTTAAAAGCTTGTCTGTATAGCGTCTACTTTTGCAGCACAGCGTAGCCTCCAACTTAGGTCAGTGAGGTTCGTCAAGCATATCCCTGCAGAATAATGACATTTTGATTCCCCTGGATCCCCTTGGCGGTGTAAAAAAGTCAGGTTTGATTAAAGGAGCAGCAAGCAAACTCAGGGGTAAAGCGACAGCCCCCTGACTATGAATGCTCATGCAATGCGTTTTTATTCTCTGAATCTTCCGTGATGGATGTTATCGAATATCAAAAGTCACTGGCAGTAATGATTCATGTACCATGGCCTGTAATGGAGGTGTTGCAATATCACTGTTGTTAATACTGTATATTCCTGTGGCTTTGAAGCACAATCACTCTCTCGTGTTGCCCTGGGTTGGCATTGTGCAGATGTTATTTATTTTTCCCACATATTTCATGTTTGTTCCGACGGTAGAGGGAAACAGAATTATTTTTGACACCATATTGTTCAAAACATTTCTCGCGGTCCGCTGAGGGCTGCACAGCATGTGGCAGCGGATGGCAGTAGCTCTGAAAGTGAAGGACATTACCCTTGCTTTTGAAATTATTTTCAGATTTATGCTCTTAGCAAAAAAGAGATTTCATCTTAAAGCTGAAGTATTGTATTTTTCTCGCACTAGCTGAACATGGAGAGACAACTGTAAGTAAAGCAAGTATGTTTCTGGCAACATGGCATGAATTTGGGGCAGAATTAGACATGTTTTGATCAATGGCAGAGAGAAGGAGCATTACCGTTTTATTATGAATGATTCATTAGTGCCAAAACCTTCTGAAATAACATATTTCCCTACTGTGCAGTGTCCGGCAGTTTATGCATTTGATTCCAATGATCCTGGCTTACAGCACCTTAAAATACTGTGTTTAAAATAATAATATAATGTGTTATTATAATGTGTGCTTATTATTTTACGGTATTTACAAATAAGGAGCTGTACATAGGATATATGCACTTATGTGTTTTCAATGCAGCTATCCTCGAACCACTTCATGTCATCTACCCGCTCATTAAACTATGACAGGTGAGTTACTGCAAAAAGATGGCTATTGCTACAATGTAAATGAAACTATGGCACCATGTGCTTTTTAAAACCATTTTCATAGGTTTCACATTATATTATCAGCTCAGAAAATACATTAATTTGACTAGAAACACAAAATATCGGAAATGTAAAGCATTGTTCTAGTAAAAATGAGTAGGTAGATCAAGGTATCTTGGAGAGGTGAGGTGTCCAAGTTGCAACGTCTAACTACAGGGGTGCCTCAGGGCTCAGTTCTTGGACTTTTTCTCTTTTCTGTCTACATGGCATCACTAGGTTCTGTCATTCAGAAACATGGCTTTTTTCATATCATTGCTGATGACACTCAACTCTAACTCTCATTCCATCCTGATGATCCGACGAGAGCTGCTTGCATCTCATCTCGTCTAACAGACATGTCTTGCTGGATGAAGGTCCATCACCTTCTACTTGACCTTGCCAAGACAGAACTGCTTGTGGTTTCATCAAACCCATCGTTCATTCACAATTTCACCATCCAATTAGGCACATCAACCATAACTGCTTCAAAAACAGCCAGAAACCTCTGAGTTATGATTGATGATCAGTTGACTTTCTCAGACCACATTGCTAAAACTACCCGGTCCAGCAAATTTGCCTGCAAAAATGCATGTCACACCTCTGTTTATCAGTTTGCACTGGCTACCAATACTGTAGCTGCTCGCATAAAATTCAGGGCATTGATGTTTGCCTACAAAACCACCACTGCCTCTGCACCCCTTTGCCTAAATTCATTACTTCAGACTTATATGCCTTCTAGAAGGTTGCATTCTGCAAGTGAACAGCACATTATTGTGCCATCCCAAAGAGGCACAAAATCACTTTCACAGACTTTTACATTAACTGAAACCCCCCCTTGGAATTACCTACCAAACACAATCCAAGCAGCTGAGTACTTATGGTGCGTTCAAGTCCTCCTGGGAATTTCGTACGTACGAGGAGGGAAGTCGTGCTGACGACGTGAGGTGCGTTCAAGTCAGTTTCGTCGGAGAAAGAAGGCGCTGTACCTTCTTTTAATGAATAGCAAGAAATTACAGCAAGGTTTAATAGCTCTGCTTATAGAAAATGAAGAACAAAGCATGCGCATCAGGTGTACACGTGTTTTTCTTTTTATGTTTTTAATTAACTTATGAAGCCATTTCTCGTCTAAAGGTGCACAAATGTTAGGATTTTTAGTTGTAATTCATTAACTTGCTGCTTATAACAAGATTAATGATGATCATGATAAATGACAGTTTATAGACTAGTAAACATTGAAATTCAATTAAAATTTACCGTCAACTACAGACGTTGCATCCATTAATTCCGCCATGTTAATCACTGACACGCCCCCAACTCGTACAGATCGGGGCTTAAAGAAAATCCCGAGCTCCCCACTGGTATTTACGATATTGTGGTGGCGTTCCTGTGCATTCAACTCGTAAATACGATTGATACGAGATGACTTGAACGCACCATTAGCCATCTTCAAGAATCGGCTAAAACACATCTCTTCCATCTTTATTTGACCCTCTATCTCTTGCACTCTCTCTCTCTCTCTCTTAGACGTGCACTCTATTCATTTACTAACTCCTTGTTTTCTTTATATATACAGTACATATATATATATATATATATATATATATATATATATATATATATATATATATATATATATATAAACTAACATTAGCTTCAGTACTTTTTGTATTCTATCTGTTTTCTTTTTATTATATAATAAAAAAAATAAATAAAAACTTGCTACATGTACTGCGTTAGGCTAACTGAGATTTATCATAGCACTTGTATATCATTGCTCTTTTGTTGATGTTGATTGCTTCCTTTGTCCTCATTTGTAAGTCGCTTTGGATAAAAGCGTCTGCTAAATGACTAAATGTAAAGTATGTTCCTTGCTGTGTTTTATTTAGATGTATTGTATGTTCATATGTTACAAATTAACAACTTTTCTTCTTCTTCTTCTTCTTCTTCTTCTTCTTCTTCTTCTTCTTCTTCTTCCTTAAATTTGAAATATGTGAATGTATTTTCTGAAATATATATATGGCAAAGTATATTTTTAAATGCTTTTAAGTATGCTGCATATCTTTTTTTAAAATATATTTTTAAAAATATACAAAAAGGGCCAAAACATTTATTCATCTTTGATGAATATAAAGCTCAAAAGAGTAAAAAAAGATCAAACAGCATTTATATGAAATATAATCTCCACAGCTTTGATGTCTGTCAATATAATACAAATAATATATTGGAAAAGTTTTTGTTTGAGGAAAAAGTATTATAGGAGAAGATAGGAAGATAACATCTGACCTGTCAGATATGCACTTAAGGAAGGCTTTGAAAACAACAAGAACCTTTTAAACTGAGTGGTATCCCAGGATTTGTTAAGTGCATATGCTAAAAGCATCAGGCGACTATGCTTTTCAGGTCAAAGGTGAGTCTCTGTGAGCTCAGTACAGGCACAGGATATTGGTCTTTACTCTGTATGAGCTTGTACTTAAATCCCTGACAGCCCTGTTTTAAGCAGTAGTCTATCAATAAGTAGTGTGTTTGTATATCGTTGGTGATTGCAGCAGGTACACAATGCAGTTTGACAGTGTTGCACAACTTGTAATGAATAAACTACTCGTCTATCGGCTCTGGTACATTGTAATGGATTAATTAGTTTGCTAACAAGCTTAAATCAGATTGTTAAACTACAGTTATAATGTGAGCATCTGGTGAATTAATTAGAATAAGCTTAGGTTTGGTTATTGTGTAATTGGTCATTCTGGGACATACCAGTGTGTTGTGAATCTATAGCAGCATTCAATTATAATTATCAGGGCTTTGGTTTCAATATGAGCCAGAAACTACAGCTATGTTCAGAATGTCATCCTCTTTATTATTTATGAAATATATAGTAGCAAATTTTCTGTAAGCGTTGAATACCTGGATGACTCGCTACATTTACGATAATTTACAATATACAAGAGGGTACACTGCGCACAACAGCTATTCCACAATGCAGTGAGTTTGTGTTAACTAGGAGTAATGCCAACCACTTCTGGTAGATGCTGCAACTACACCATATGAGTAAGAATCATGTTTTTTTTTTTTTTTTTTTTTTTTTTTAGACAGCCAATTAAAAATAATTATGTATTTTGAATTTGTGGTAAATATTTCATTATTAAAGACTTATTTATTTATTGTTATTTATACACACTGTAGGCATGTATTCCGACAATATTTATTTGTTTGTTTTCATTCAGACACACTGTACCTGTGTATTCCAACAAAAAAAAAAAAAAAATTATTTATTTGTTTGTTTGTTTGTTTGTTGTCATTCAAATACACTGCAGCTGTGTTTTCTGACTATATACACTATTATTATTTATTTTAATTTATTTCTTTTTATAATTTGAACATCGTAGATGTGTATTCTGAATAATAAAGTTATTGTTTTTGATTTTTTTTATTTCATTTACATTTATTATTTTTTGTATTCTGACAAAATTAACATTTTGTAAAATAAAAAATGGTGTAGAAAGAATTTTCATTCACAATTGCAAGTAACACATTCAATTACACATGACATTTTAAAGTAGAAAGACTGAAATACTACTCCTAATCTTTGTTTTTTATAACTTCAAATTTATATATATATATATATATATATATATATATATGTATATATGTATATATATATATATTCATAGAAATGCTTTTTGTATATTTATATTATTATTTAGACATTGAAGTAGATGACTGTATCACCACTGTTTAAAAGATTCACACATTCTGTTTAAAAGATTTCACATACTGTTTTTAATAACAGTAAGCTGTATGCAGTATACACAGGTAGTATGCCAGTATAGGATCCGAACACAGTCTCTCTTTCATAATTCCAGACTTCATATTTGCCTTGTCTTTTATACAAAAAGGAGTGAATGCACACATAAATTCATCTGTGCATGAATGAGTGCATCAGTGCAAGCATGCATACATTTCTGTCTTTCTATCTCTAGCTATCTGCAGCTGAAGTAAAACTATCTTTGCCAGCTATAGAGGGATGAGATGTGGATCAGTGATGCTAAATTAGGAAGGGTGTAAACCCGTACAGGAGGAAGAATACTCCAGGCATTTGGCTTCTGGTACTGTACATCACTTGGCCCAATTTCTTTACACCAGATGAGAACACGCTAACTTTACAGCTAAAGCGCTCACTGAATCATTACAGTAAGTTTAGCAAAACCAAGAATTTCACTAATTTTTGTGTATACATGATTTTAATAAGTGATTGAAATTGCTTATTTTATGATATTGTTACTGTTGTAATTACTATTATTATTATTATTATTATTATTATTATTATTATTATTAATGTTTAACTATATTTTGCCATTGCATGCCAGATTTAAACCCCACGTCAAAAGCATATTATTTCTAAAGGGGCAACTCAGATTTTATTATTATTATTATTATTATTATTATTATTATTATTATTATGTAATGCTACACAAATCATTAATATGTGTGTAGTATGAGACAAAATTATTGGATTCAATACAGATTATCATAGATTTTTGGTGCTTATTAACATTTTTATATATATTACAGTATACATTTTATATATATTACAGTAACTGTTACTGTAATAAATAAGAAATTATATATATATATATATATATATTATATATATATATATATATATATATATATATAGATATATATATATATTATTTTTTTTTTTTTTTTTTTTTTTTTTTTTTTTTTTTTTTTTAGGAGAAATTAATACCTCCATTCAGCAAGGATGCATGAAATTGACAGCAAAGATATTTAAAATGTTACAAAACATTTCTTTATCACATAAATGCTGTTCTATAGAATTTTCGATTCAAACAATCCTGTATCGTGGTTTCCGGAAAAAGATATAAAGCTGCACAACTGTTTTCAACATTAATAATAATAATGCATGTTTCTTAAGAAGCAAATCAGCATATTAGAATGAGAGAAATGATACTGAAAATTCAGCTTTGCATCACAGGAATAAATTACATTTTGAAATATATTTAAAAAGAAACCAATTATTTGAAATTGTAAAAATATTTCTCAAAATTGCTGTTTTTACTGATAAAATATATGCAGCATTTATTTGTTTTTATGCTCAAAAAAAAAAAAATCTTACTGACTACAAACTTTTCGACAGTACACACTAAAAAAAAAAACAAAAAAAAAAAAAAAAGGAATTTCTAGCACCATGTAATTCATATGTGTAAGTAACATATCCATGCAGCTAGCATTTGTTTTTATTCAGAGCAACTTAATACATTCAAGACGTATGCTACTCTGAACCCATGACCTTGGCATTGTTTAGCGCCGTGCTCTACCAGCTACAGGAACACGACCCTTGTTATTGACTACAGCAGCAGCAGCAGCAGCAGCGTTCTCTAGCTCACAGCTCTCCAACATGCACTTCTCCATACTCATTTGCAGCAGTATCACGCCCGTTCGCCATTCCGCTGCCATCCTCGTTGGAAATTATTTGCGACCATGTAGGTAACTTTTTACCATGCACCACATGTACAATCTTCCCTCAAGACAGCCAAAGATTAACACAAGCTAAAATGACATATTCTAACAATACTCAAACCATTGATACAGCTGCCACCACAACTCATTGCAATGGCCAACCCTGAAAATAATGGCATTATTTTGCAACATCATTGTTTTGGTAATATAGTTTTATTTATGTACATTTACAGCAGGACAATAAAGTCATGTGGTTGATCTGGTCAAACTGTAGTTACCAATTCTACTTTGGATAGAGTCTACTTTTACCAACATTCTTGGCAGCAAATCATGTAGGGCTTCAAGAACTTAAGTTTTACAATATCTTCTTCCCACTATTCCTTCAGTTTATTCAGTAAGAATCATCTCTTGTTATTGTTAAAGTCATTATTAAAGTATTATTAATAATACTAGGAAATCATTTACTCACCCTCAAGTCATTTCAAACTTGCATGACTTTCTTCTGCAGGGCACAAAAGAAAATATTTTAAATAATGACAGGTTGTTGTTGTTTTTTTAACTATAAAAGTCAATGAAACTCAAAACTGTTAAGCTCAAAAAGAAAATATAAAGAGGCCAAAAAAGGCTAAATAGTTGAAAATACATATGAAAAATAATAAGCAATAGGGGCCAGATTTAAACAGGGCAAATTGGCATTATAGAGCAATTCCATAAAAGCGCAATGGGAGGGGAAAATTCGGCAGGTGATTTATTAACAATGTGCACTTTATAGAACACAGGTGCAGCCAGATCATTTCCATAATGACCAGCACAATCTACAAAGAGCAGTGCAAATTACCGCCTGCTTTTGGTCGTTAAATAATGCCACAAATATCAGTAATTTGACAAGCCCAAACGTTAATATATAATTAATTTTAATACTCTCCTCCCATAAATTTTGCGTCTGAAAGGTTAACTCCAAATGCATATTCAATAAGGTCAGGTGCAAAAATAACCACATAATCTCCACACTTTTTCAGCACTAATTCCTTCCTGCGACAGTACTATTTTAACCAAAATCAAACCGAATCAAGATGTAAACTGTTATTTACACTCACAATTCAATCAAAACAAGTGAACAGAATTTAAACAATTTCTCTAATTTTTATCCATTAAGTGCTATTCCATTATTTTTTTTTTTTTTTTTTTTTTTTCATCATAAATAGCTTTGCACATGCAGAGTAATCACTATTGAGACCATACCTGCAGCATTTGGCTAACATTGTGAAGTCCAACATCAAAAACAACACAGAAGTGTGTTGCATCCAATGCTGGAGTCAAATTAAACCGATTACATCCTCACAGCAAACTGATTAATCGTGAGCCCAAGATTATGTTTCTGTTCTGTCTGATTATAAAGCTGTTTCTTGTCCTGCTTTGTATGTTTAGACTCCTGGCTAGTGAGCATAGCTGCTGTTTTGTGGTGGCACCGTGCCCACGTTCGGCCCTGGCAAGGAGGTGGCACTAACCTGAGGGCACTTGGCATGTCCACACAGTGACTGCTATCTACCCTAACGCCCTCCCGCCGCTCACCGCCACCGGTTCTTCGCTCTGCTTCCCAGCATTAATTAAACTTGGATGCAGCTGAAGCGCTGCGGTTAATACCCGCTGAAACCTCGGCACCTGCTACCCTCAAGAGACTCCCCCATGGTGAAGTCATGAATAAAATTCATGTTGGTGTTTGGGATTAGTCAACTTCTCATTTTTACACTTTAATAGACATTTGTTGACAGTGTGTGATTTCTACTTGCATTTCTCCAGCTTTCATTTTTTAACTGTCCTTGGTTATCAAAGGATAGAGTAGTCTGTTTTGTTTGATTGAGCTGTGATTTCATTTGCTTATAGCAACTGTTTCAGCTGAAAAAAAACTGTGCTCAGTAATGTGCAGTGTTGGGAAGTTTACTTTATACAGTATTTTATACATTAGGTTACTGTATATAAATTTTACAAGTTATCCTATTTAAAATGTAATAAGTAGTGCAACTATTTTGATTACTTTATTAATGTAATGTAACTGATTTCTTTTGATAATTTTTTTTTTATTACGTTTCTAAATTTCTATAATTTTAAAACATTTAAACCACACAGGTTAACCTTACAGTTGTACTCAACACTGACAACTGTCAGTGTTTTATAATGCACAGCCACCGCAAAATCAGACCTCTTTTTACTTTAAGATCATTCTGAGGTTAAATACAGATAACAAGAGATAATTTAATAGCTATGCTGCTGTTATTTTTTTTATTATTATTTATTTATTTATTTTAAATCAAATCTTTGCATAGCTATAACAGGAAACACTAGAAAAAATAGTCAATCTTAAAAAATGAAGCATATACATAAACCCAAATAGAAAATAAAACCATTATTGAATAAGCATATGTGTCATATTCTTTGTCTTGAACTCCTGAAACATTGGTGTCTCAAATTTTAGAGCAGTTTGCCTTTTGGGAAAGAAATCAATTAAGTGCGTATGTGGGTGAATTTATTCACATGTAGCCCCCTTTGTTACATTTGTAGCATTTTCAAAAGTAATTGTAATTTAATTACACATTTTTTCATAGTAACTGTAATTTATTACAGTAATTGATAACAACATTTCTTCCTCTACTATGCTCAATTATTATAATCAATTATTATAATTAATATTAAAATGTGATATTATTATTTTAAATTATTATACACTTCTTTTTATATGTTTGGGGTTGGTAAGATATTTAATGTTTTTGAAAGAAGTCTGTTATTCTCAACATAGCTGCATTTTTTTTATAAACACTGTAAAAACAGTAATGTTGTGAAATATTATTACAATTTAAAGGAGTCATCGCATGCCCATTTTCCACAAGTTGATATGATTCTTTAGGGTCTTAATGAAAAGTCTATAACATACGTTGGTCAAAATTTCTCAATGGTAATGTAAAAACCACCCTTTTACCCTGTCAAAAACAGCTCTGTTTTCAGCAAGCTGTTTTTGAGTCCATGTCGCTTTAAATGCTAATGAGCTCTGCTGACCCCGCCCCTCTCTTCCATGGACTGACAAGCAGACAGTAAACTTCAGCCACGAAACTGGCTAAGTAGCACACTATTTGGAAAGACGATTTGCAAAGATTCATTAAAAAAAAAAAAACCTTATACTTCCTCTATAGATTGAGCTGGTTTACGAATGATTTGCGCAAACTTACATGCATTTAGGCAGATCAGCGCATTCCCTTCAAAATGAAAGTAATGTCTTCAGTGGCTCAGATGTCGGGAGTAAATGACGACGACAGGGCGGGTCTTAGGTAAGGCGGCCTTGTCAATCAACCATCATGGGAGGGGCCTGTGCAGAACTACGTCATTCTGACAGGAATCTCAGAACAGCCTGATTTGAGAAAGGAGATTTTAAAATAGGGATTTAAAAAAAAACACTGGGTGGATTTTTAATCGTTATAGGGTGGATGTTGACACACACTTCCAACACACATTTATGTTCAAACAACAACAAAAGTGAATTTTGCATTCGATGACCCCTTTAAATAACTGTTCTCTATTTTAATATATGGTCAAATGTCATTTATATATGTGATGAAAGCTGAATTTTCAGCATCATACAGTCTTCGGTGTCACATGATCATTCTGAGATATTTCTATGCTGATTTGATGCTCAAGATATTAACCCTAAATTTTTTTTAATTAGTTGTAGTAGATATGACTTATGGGTTAGTTCTATAATTATAATCTTGGTAGATTTTATATATATATATATATATATATATTAATCCCTGCATTAGCGGCTGTACATCTCCAATCTTCTGGTGAGGCTTTCCAGTAGATGTTGGAAGATGTTAGAGCATCAGTGAGGTCAGGCGCCGATGGAATCTGACTCACCGTCAACTCAACACAACTGAGAAAATGAGAAAGCATCATCTCATTTAAACAATTCCTATTGAATCAGTAAGCTGCCAGTAGTGGCAAAAAGAGCCTCAATGTGGGATGCCAATCTGGGCAGGTTCACAAGCTCTCATCATGAGCATTATTCATATCAGATTTACAGTGAATCACAGAATACTGGTGCACAGGGGGCTTATAAAGGGGTAATACGAAGAAAACATACATCTGGGACTCGTCTTCCCATTTTAAGCATGCATTTATGCATGTGAACCGCTCTGAGCAATTAAACTGAGCTCTTCCTCTCCAGAGCTTCCCTGAAAACTCCCCCTGTTCCTTGTTTAGTTGAGGTAGAAACACGTAAAGCGATGGAAGAAAGGAAGGACTGGGATGAAAGTAGAAACAATGCGGGCGCTGTGCCACTCTCAGTCTTGTCTGAGCTCCAATCTCCAGAGTTTCCACTGAATCAATGTGCTGAAAGGGAGAAATGCAGGACAGCCTCGCCTGCACTGCCCCCTACTGCTCAGGAGTGGAGCTGCACTAGCAATTAACATGTTTCAGCTGCCACTTCCTCAGTGACTCATCATCCTGGCATGCTGTCACAATCTCCTGTTGTAATTTAGCTTTGTGTTTATCATCTGCAAGATTTAATTTTCTGTCTGTCGTAGTTAAAGATCCTCAACCTCATGTCGTTTCTAACCTGTATGACACAATAGGCAAACTTAGCATTAATATTTTCACATTTTGTAACTATTCCTTTAAAGAGACTAATTTTAATCAAGAAATCAGAAGATGCTTCACCCAACAATGAAAACCTCAACCTTGTTTCTTTCCAAACCTGTATGGCTTTCTTCTTTGGAACAAAATCATTGAATTTTAGAAGCAATTCTCATTAAGAATAAAAGATCAAATTGATTAAAATTATGACTTAATTGTCATTTTTTGGGTAATTATTTCTTTAAAGAGACTAATTTTAATTAAAAAGGTCCACTTAAAGAAAGAGTTCAGTATTAAGTATCCTCATGTCGTTCCAAACCTGTATGACAAAATAGGTTAATTTTACAAGTGTTTCTTATTGGATTTAAATGATGGATTTAAACGACCAAATTTTTTAATTTTTGGACAACCATTTCTTTAAAGAGACTAATTTTAATGAATAAATATTTGGTCTCCTTAAAGGGATAGGTCACCAAAGAATGAAAACCTTTACCTCGTGTCTTTCCGAACCTGTATAACATTCTTCCTTGAATTGTAAAACCATTTCTTATTGAAAAAAATGGGAGGGGGGGTCTAAAAGGTTTTAAATGATTACCAAATGGCCATTTTAAAGTGACACATTTTAATGAAAACATATAGAATCTAGTACACACAAGAATGAATATATATATATATATATATATATATATATATATATATATATATATATATATATATATATATATATATATATATATATAAACTCATGTCATCCCAAACTTGCATGACAAATAAGTGAATTTTAGAAACTTTTCTTATTGAGAATAAAGAATTAAATGGATATAAATTTGTCAGTTCTGTATAACTATTTATTTTAAAGTGACTATTTTTAATGAAAACATATTTGGTCTATTTAGTCAGAATTCACCTACGAATAAAAAAAAATTAAACCTCTTGTTGTTCCAAATCCGTATGGCTTTCTTCTGTGGAACAAAATATGTGACTCATTTCTCATTGAGAATAGATGATCAAAATTATTTAAACGGTGACCAAATTGTCATTGTTTGTGTAACTATTTCTTTAAAGAGATTAATTTTAATGAAGAAATATTTGGTCTACTCAAAGGGGCCGTTTACACGACAATGTTTTCAGCCAAAAATAGGAAACTATTTATGTGTTCTGACTGTTTGATTTACATGACAACGGCGTTTTGAAAATACGTATTTTTGAAAACGGATTTCAAAGTGCACGTTTTTCAAAACGGCACCGTTATCTATTTCATGTAAACACCCAATACGGGAATCTTTGAAAACGATGACATCATGCATAGTATGTAGACATGCACATTACGTGTCGTTTTTGAAGGCAAGCGCGAACAAACATACATAACAATGGTGGAGTATGCTCAAGACTTTGCCGTTGCTGTTGAAAATGTTGTCGTGTATAAGTGAAACTTTTTAAAAATGCAAGGGATAAACGTTTCCATTTTTGACTACATTGTTGCCATGTAAATGTAGCCAAAGAGAGAATTCAAGAAAGAAAGAAAGAAAAAATGTCAACCTTTTGTGTTAAAAAACCTGACTGACTAATATGGTACAAAATAGTAGAATTTTAGAAACATTTTTCATTGAGAATAAAGGATCGAATAGATTTCAATGATAACCAAAATGTCATTTTTAGTAAGTATTTCTTTAAAGAGACTCTCTTCTAGAGCTGTGTAAAAGAACTGTGAAAGCAGGGTTTGTTGGCTCTGTCATAGCTTGCTCAAGGCTTTCAGGCATTGATTTAGCACAAATGCATAAAGCCAAAGGTAGTTTAAGCCTCAGTGCATAAGCAAACGGAAGAGCATCTTTAACTCTGAAGAATAGGCCGTCTCATAAAGAGGGTGAAGGTCCGAGCACTTCTGCCATTTCAATGTGCTGGAGCGAAGCTGTCAGAAACGACACTGAGAAATCAATCACAGTCAAAGTCATGGCAACTGCGAAGGATACCATTCACAGTGAGTCGGTTTGACAAGCAGGTTATATAGCATAACATAACAGAGTGTCCAAAGCAGTCAGCCCAGCGGCCCAAGAGTAATGAAGCTAAATATGGGCACTTCAGGCCCACTTAAGTAAAGTCTATGATTCTTAATAACTGTGTGAGGAAAATAAGCTGCTCTTTAATGGATCATTATTACAGCATTTGCATGGTACATTATTCTTAAAATGTGACCTTTAAAGGGTTAGTTTACCCAAAAATTAACATTGTTATTGTTGAATCACCCTCATGTTTTCCCAAACCTGTTTTCTTTCTTCTTTCCATGGAATGCAATAAAGAGACAGTTTTTTATTCTGTTAAATTTCCATACAATTTAAGCAATAAGTGACCATGAGCTGTCAAGCTCCGAACAAGATGATTATCATTAACTCAAATTAAAACCATACAAAACTTATCATTACATAAAATAAAATTTAACTGAAGAAAATAAACATGAAACACTTAAATTTATTTTATTTCAGCTAGTTGCCAAGACAATTCTCATTTAGTCAAGTCGAGCTAAAAACTAAAGCTTAATGTATATAAAAATATATAGACATAAACAATTTTACAAAGTCGAATTTTTTTATTATATACTGTAATTATATTGTATATTTTATTTTGAATTAGCATTTATTTTCACATTTCAGTTTTAGTTTGTTTTAGTATTTTTATGTACTTTTTTTGTTGTTTTTGTTTTCTTAAAATATTTATTTTAAATATTTATTTTCCTAAATACTTATGGGTGATTTAAAACTTACGTATTTCGGGTGATATTTAAGCACGTTAGATGCGTTCCTAGGTCAACATATTTTGTTGACTCTGGAACAACATTGTAATCCAAAAATTTAGTCTTGACCATATCCCTACACCTAAACCTATCCTTAACCATGAGTTATCCCTAACATCAGAGAAAATGATAGATGAATGACACTGATGTACAAGAACCAAACACTGATTCTAAGCCTAAACTTCACAAAAACTATAAACTGGTTCTTCAAATCTGATTGGTTATGATAACTTCAAATTTAGCTACAAGGTTTCAGATACACAGTTTAAGACTGAAAAGGTTAAGATTTTGATCACTGATATGGTATGTGGTAGGGAAGAGTTTAAGTTTGAAATGGCTGTAAATCAGTTAGGCTTCTTTCATTCATTAATAACATGAAATGCAGATAATTCTTCCATTCTTTAGTATTTGTTGAAAAAAAAAGCCCTCAAATGAAGATCATCGAAAGACATTGATGTCTCAAATGAGCAAAACAGGCAAAAAGTGACTTTATATATCAATATATTTCCATTTAATATTGAGCAATATTTTGTAACTGTTGTTCTATGTAAACAAACAGCATAAACTAGTTTGAAATTGAAACAATGCATCTCAAAATGCCTGTTTTCTTCATTGTGTTGCTCCCCGTCAAGATGCTTTTGAACACAAGAATTCATCCTGTGTGTACGAACGGCTTCTTACAAATGTGCATTCAGAATCAGTAGCCTTAGGATCGTTTAATTTTACATCACCTGAATGTGGCTCTTGTGAATGTAAAAAGGTCACTGTTGTCTCTCTGATATCAGCAGCACGTTCTGTTGAGACAGCATCTTACATGAACACCAGAACAATCTCTTCTCGCACCGTCTTTCTTTTGTAATAGGAGTGCTGTAGGGTTGTGAATGTCCTACTTTCATTCTCACTTGTTCATTTTTTTCCCCTTACTTGTCTGTTGGTGGTAAAGAGAGGTAGTGGCATGTTTAAATATAGTATGGCACAGATGCTTGATTTTCTCTAGGGCCTGTAGGTGATATTAACAGATTCATGCTGAGCCGTGTTTAATGTGACCACTGCAAAAATATACAGCCTCTGCAAACTGGGCCCTCGTGGTTTAACCCGACATGTCAGTCTCAATCTCTGAGTGAAAATCTGCAGCACCTGAAATTGTTCTGTTCTTGTGTGGATTGTGTGATATTCACAGCAGCAGCACTTCACTATATTAGTGATAGAGGCATTAAAACACAGAACACTTATTTTAAGGCTGTTATAAGTGACGAATTTACCACGCATAAAATGTCTCTGCTAGCTGACAGATATCAGTGAAATAGGTGACCTGAGAATCACACCTGTCTTGTGTGACAGTCGTGGCACTTTTGAATCTGACTGCGGCCTGCACATGTCAGTCAAAAAACTTGGAGGAGGCTTTCTGCCAACCCATGACAGGAATAGTTCACTGTAAGAAAAACAAAACTCAGTGGAAAAACGGAAAAGGTACTGGTCATTTTCTGCCAGTATATTCCTGTTAAGTTTCCAGACACTTCTTTCAAAGTGGTGATGATATGAGAAATCAAAAATGTCTTTTTTTTTGGACATATAAGAGGTTTTTGCACCTCCTACAAGCTTCATAGCTTAAAATCTCCTCCTTAACAAAGGGTTTATTTAATCAAGCTCCAAAAACATCTGCTGACAACAGGACAAATGGAAGAGTACATTATTGTTGATGCATCCTGTTAAACAGCTTGTTTGTGTCTCTGTACAGACTCTAGCGTCAAAAACAAGAGGATGGTTTCTTTTTAATAGCACGCTGGACCTTATCAGAGAATTATTTGTTTGTTCGGAGCATTTGACTGCATATTGTTATATAATCAAAGCACAGTGTAATGAAGAGTTCGCAACCAACTGTATCAGATCTGACAGCAGCTGCAGTGCAAAATGTAAGTAAATATTTCATAATGCTCCATATGTAAATTACGGTTTTATATGGGTAATATTTTCAAAACACTTACTCACGTACAATAGCGGGGTGTTGATACTGTTTCAAATGCAATGGCATTAGCCAATCGTAACAGTGGCCATTTACTGACAAGCCTTAAAGGACCTGCTCCTTAACTCTTTCCTCACCATTAATGCAATTTTCTAGCAGTTGGTAGGAGGCGCTATTACACATCTTCTGAAAGAGTACAGAAACTCAGAGTCAAAACACAGGTGGTAAAGAATTAGAAAATAGCAACCGCATATGTAAGCAGATGCATATATAAAAGAACACAGTCATCAAACATTAAACGGCATATAAATAAAAACTGCCTAAAGTAACCAAATGAAATGTCGACCCAGGAAGTGGTTTAGGACTGTGGAAGCTTTGGGGGTGTTGATGGAAGCAATCTACTCCATCTATGTTTTGATCATCGTTCCCAATTCGATCTAGAAGTAGTCTTTGACAGAACATGATTTTCTCAGCCTTTAGGTCAAAATTATGCTTTTTTTAATGAAACATACCCACATTAAAATTTTTGATAAAAAAAAAAATAATGCATAAAGCTACAATAAAACTTTTCAACTTTTCAGCTTTTTCAAATAAAAATCATTTTATTTGAAAACAGCATATTACATTATTGACAGCTATCTTTTAAGTCTCTTATAACAAGTCTATTTTGCTGAACGACTGCATATTTGATGGAAATACAGTAAGAACAGTAATACTGTGAAATATTATTACCATTTAAATCTGAATATGATTAAGAATGTAAAACCTTCCTTTGATGCATAGCTAAATTTTCAGCAGCCATTACTCCAGTCTTCGGTGTCACGGATGTTAGTATATGATTTATGGTACAATAAACTATAAACAAACTTTTGTGCTTCTCTCATTGGTTAAATGAACCGGTTATGTGCCAAACTCTTCTTAGACCCATACAACTGTTTTACATAACAAATGAATCAATTCAAATGAAATAAATGGGAAATTACAGCAATTTATCATGAGTATGTCTTCAAAACTGCAGTGTGTGTGAACTGGTTGGTTTTGTTGGAAAAATGCAAAGGACTGAAGTCAAGGACACACGTCAACTGACTTCTGCTCAGTTTGTGGAACTAAAGATTTTTTGCATTGTTTGTTAACTGGACAAATGGACACATGCAAGTTAACTGAATATATAATGAACAGTTTTATGATTGCTGGACATTGTTTCACATTATTTCCAAGACTAGAAAAAAAAAATTGGACACACTTTATCTTTTTAATAAGTTTCAATTATTGTAATATCATAAATTCTACTCACACCTACTGATTTTGAGTAAATCTGATTCTATCAAATTAAATTTATAAACAACTGTTTAATTTTATACCTTTACAATTTGAAATCTGATTTCTTGAAAATCAACAAAATATCTGTAAATTACACAAATAATTACAAAGAAACAGTAAGTGACACATTGAATTAAATGTGAAAATTTGAAGTTGAAAGACTGAAGCAATATTTTTTAAATGTATTGCAATAATTTAGTTTTATTCACAACTTTTACAGTGTAGTCAAAGTTATTTTTACATTTTTAAATTAAATTCATTATTTTTTTCAATTAATTTAATTTTAATAGTAAATAATTCTAACTTTTTTCAATCTATTTAATAAAAAAAAAAAATGTTAATTCATGCTGTATTTCACCACAAACTACCGTTTTAAAAATAATGACAAATACTAATGAAAAATAAAAATAAAAATGTACTAATTTAATATTAGTTATCTGTAATTTCACACCTGCCATCTACACAAAGATATACTAGATAGATAGATTTCAATAAGGTAAATATATTTCCATAGCATATATTATAATATGATGGTTTGATGCTCAAGAAACATTAATTAATTTGTATATATAACTTGCTTAATAAACCACGATAAAATAGTTCCTTAATAAACCATGGTATGGTTTTAATTAAAATTTAATATAAGTTGTTGCCATTGCACACTTGGCATCTATAACTAGGCAGACCAATTTCAACAAGGTAAATATATTTCCAGTTCAAAGCATAACCTCTTCCTTTCCTGGCATTTCATTTGATATTTTTGAAGTGTTATATTATTCATTTCCACCAACGCAGGTCACTGAAAGAATCAGATCTTTTCTCGTCTAGCGTCTGCCATTTGCCACAATGGTTGCACAGGTATGGTAATGTGAGATCACATGTATGTAATAAGTTTTGTTCAGCATTATATTTCCTTGCATCATGACATCGATGCCCCTCCCCGTCCTCCTCCTGTTATCCTCATCTGCCCCATCTGATCTCTCTCTCTCTCTACTCTCCCACTGCTCTACCGCTACTTCCTGTTGTCCTCTTCATCCCTGTGCCAGATGTGTTGGCCACTGTTGCACCTGCAGCACTTCCTGTTTGCCTCTGCACCCCCCAGCATTACTGTCCTATTCCTCTTCTCTCCTAACCTTTTGGCCCATCACCTGCGGCACTCTTTCATCCTGACATCTCCTCTGAATTCGACTGTCCTTTGTGCTCCCACCCCGGTGAGAGACTGCCTCCAAAAACTGCAGTTGTTTTTCTCTCTAGGACTCAGGTTATAGGCCACATTCTCTGATCTTGTCTGTCTGTCGTTGATGTACTTTTTCAGTCTGATGGAGTTTGCAAATGGAGTTTTTAAAGAAAATGCTCTGTAAAGTTGTAATTACAACAAAGATTACTGGAGTATGTTTTAGAAGAAAATAGATTTCAGCCTTTGTGCTTAAAAAATGTAATGTTTCATTTAATGTGGCTCTTGTTGTTTATTTGTGAAATTTACTAGCAATTTCTGAGGGATTTTTCCTTATGTAAATGAATGTCATTGTATAAAATATCAAACCAAGTGGCATTTAAATAATATGGCAGAAATAAAAATTCACAAAAAGAAGTTAATTCAATTCAGTGATAGTCAGACATTTTTAAAGGTAATTAAACATTCATATTTTTTTAGTGTAACTGCATTGTCCATTAAGATTCGGGCTTAAAGAAATAGCTCACCCAAAAATTACAAACATGCAGCTTTTTACTTTATAATATGTTAAGTGATGTACTGAAGTCATGTAGATTATTGTGATGTTTTTATCAGCTATTAAGACACTCATTCTGACGGCACCCATTCACTGCAGAGGATCCATTGGTGAACAAGTGATGCAATGCTACATTCCTCCAAATCTGTTCCAATTAAGAAACATCTCATTTAAATTGTTGAGTAAAGTATTTCTTTAAGAGCTTGTCAAAACTGTGCATTCGACATTTATGGATGACCAATCTTAAAATAGGGTGCTGCAAACATAATTCTTCAAGAATAATTTACGCTACAGCTTTGGAAATATTCCCTGAAGTAATGAAGCAGGGAAGGTATTGATTTGTGTTTAAGGATTAACCGTGGTTTCTGTCCAAGCTCAACACCTAAACAGCATTCACTTCAGTCTTCTGCAGGAATATGATTTGGGAACTCACTGGAGTGCCTGACCGTCTGATTACTTATGTAATGATCTGAAGACTGAGACTGATGATCCAATTGCTATTCTCCATAAAGTCGGCATGATGAGCACATTTCATTTGCCCAGCACTGAAATTGTTATGCGGACACTTTCTACCAGAATCAATATGTTGGATATTATAACAGCATCATTTAAGTAGAAAACAAACTCATTGAGTGGAAATTGTTTTACTTTCTCTATCACAAAGCAATTTAATTCATGAAAACAATCCTTTAAAATGTTTTAAGCTATTAAATACTTGTTTCATGTTTTCAACATGATAGCAACAGCTTGAAAACAGCTGATAGACAACCATAGCTATAATAATCTATTGTTTTAGACTTAACCAAGTAAAATAATATAATATATCTATATATTATTAATTATATATATATATATATATATATTGGCACAATTTTCATGATCTTTTGATGAACAGAAAATTCAAAAGCATTTATCAAATTAATGGATCCTTGCTAAATAAAACTTCTAATTAAAAATTATTGAATTAATAAAAATATTGTTGACTCAGAATGCTTGATCAGTTTAAAAATCAGTCAGTCAAACAATCAGAAAGTCAGAAACCTAATTTCTGCACTGTAAGAAATGTTTTACGGAAACCTAAAAATTTTTTCCATCTGGTAACGTATACTACCGTGTACGTACATTAGTGTACATGCAACTGATTTCATTAAGTCATTCATATTAATTATTACAGAATCATCTAGATTATGTTCAGTTACACTAACATTCACGAGTCATTTTAAGGCTAATAGGCAGAAAAGGCAGGTATGTAGTCTACATTTAGTGCAATAAAAACAAATTGCATTGTTTCTGCCACCTTTCAATACAGCAAACTCATTTTTGCCTGTTACAGGAAAGATGGAGGCTACACTGGACCAAATTACACCATCTGAAACCAATCATATCCAATACAAGGTCAACAGCTTTCATCCTGGAAGACCTTGTCAGCTCATTTCAGATTTTTTTTTTTCCATTCTCACCCCTCTTCATTATGAAAAGGCAGCATGAGGAATGAAGACATGCTGTTGGGGACACTCATTTGTAATGCTGCCCGTGTACAACATTGAAAATCCCCCTGAGTTGTTTAACCAAAGAAACAGTGTGATGAAATCCCATCATAGATGGTGGACTGCCTGTGTGTTATAATGATGCCCTTCTGCGCACCCATTGAGATCCAGGCAGGCGCTCTTGATTAAATATTGACTCACAGTTCCCTTTGTGCTTCTTTTTATCTGATCAATAATTAATAATAGGTAAAATGGAATGGTGTGAACTGCAGTTTGTTTAACAACACCTTTGCACAAGATTTGTTTCATTCCCAACAATGTATAACAAATTGCTACGTACAGTTATCTGTTAAAGCACTGTGCTCCAAATTGTGCAGGACAGAGCAGTTTCTTTCTCATTACACCAAACCTAACAGCTTCTTTGAACACAATGGTCTCATATTGCTCAGTCACCGCAAGACAGAAGTAAAGAATCTAAGGTAACACAGTCCTTATTTTAGTCATAACCCTGCAGGTTCATTTCCACGTGGCGAGACGGGGTGTTTAAATCCGGTGCATGCGGGATGTGTCTATTATTCAGCGATCCAGATGGCTATTCATCCTTGGAGCGGTTTCAAGGTATGTTCACAAAAACATCAGACTAAAAATAAAGGCTTAAGCTTCAGAGCCGGTTTGCTGGATGATAGATGCTTGTCGGATAGAAGATTGAAAGCTGAAGGACCTTAAAAAGTACTCAGAGGGGTCATTACTCTTGACCTTTTGAATAAAAACATGCTGTAATTTTCAGAACTCAAAACATCATTCCCAGTCAGAAATGTAGGAAACTTGTTCAAAAACAACTTTTTGTGAACTCGCTCTGAACTGCAACTTTCTGAGAACTGGCAGATGAACGGATCGACATGTTTACATGTTAATGATGCTACTGTGTTCAGAAACTTGGCCCAGCTAGTCACGGTGAGGTAATACAGAGAAAGCCGGACTGGTATATTAAGAACTAATGATAAGAGTAAAATGCGTTGGGAAAATCAGCCAAACCTTGAGCTTTTTCTGGCTGTGTGGAGCACCTGGCACTATGCAGATCCTTCCAAAGGATCTTAACATTAAAATCGAAGGATTTGCTTTATTTTTAGCAGCATCCGGGATCATTTCAACCTCATCTTAATATTTTGAATGGGACATTTCAGCACAGATTGTGCGTAAACCTGTTACAGTGTAATGCAGAATTTTACAGAGAACTGATGTCAGAAAGCCTTTTAAATTAAATTTAAATTTTTCATTTTTCATTTAATATTTAAAGAAAAGGTTTTGAGTCAGTATGTTTTTTTTTTTTTATGAAATTAATACTTTTATTTAGTAAGAAGTAGTTTTCTATTCATTATTCATCAAGGAAAACGAAAGTATCGTGGTTTCCACAAACAATAAATAAATACTAAGCAGCCCAAGTGTTTTCAAAATTAGAAATATTTCCTGAGCAGCAATTCACATGAAACTGAGAAAAAATAAAAAAATGTTAGCTTGTATCACAGGTACAAATTACATTTAAAAATATATCAGAATAGAAATCAGTTACTTTAAATTGGAATAATATTTCACAGTATTGATTTTACTGTATTTTTGATCAACTAAATGCTGCCCTACAAAAGAATACATAATCACTCATTACACATTTTTTTTTCTGTAATTAATCATGATTAATTGCACATGAAATTCATTTGTTATTATATAAAACTGTGTTTTTAAATAGAAAAACAATGTTTGTCTTGACAACTGTAAGATGTTGGCTTGGCAGTCTTGAATGAAAGTTTAAAAAAAAAAGTTTTTTAAAAAAACCTTTAAGTGAGGGTTTATTCACCTTAAGATAGAACAAAGTCACTAAATCATAGATGATTTTATTATATAATAAAACTGTAGTAACATTTCAGAAATAATAAAAAAAAAAATCTATCCTATGACCCCTTCGATCTTAAATATGATTCAAGAGCAACTCTTTAGATTGTTATTTGTATACATGTCAAAATCTAGTCTTTTATGTGAAATCCAGCCGTGCAATCTGAATTGGCCGAGGAAAATCACAGATCATGTTTGAATTGTCCAGCAAAACGCACCTGTAAATCCATATCAACAGCTTTGTGTTCTGTTACATTATACGTCTTTCAAGCTATTATTACAACATAATCTGAACCGCCAATTCCCTCATGTGCATTTTTTATCATTTGTGAGGGGTCACTGTGAACCGAGCCGTTTACAAGTACATGACTCAATTGCATGATAATCACTAAAAGGTTACGATCCCCAACGGTTGCATAAAGTCTTAAAATGGAAAGCGGTTTGTCATACTGTAGTTGCGTGCAGACATGTTTCCACCCTGATAATGGAACACTTCTGAAAGGAAAAACTTTCCCCAATGGAAAAATCTCTGTCAGGTATTTGTACATTTTAATACCTTGTGTCAAAAGCACCCTCCCTAGAGAGGCCACTTGACGTTACAATACATTTTCTCATTATTCGGACTTTCTCTTCGCCTCTGCTTTTGACACCACAGGTTATTCTTTTCGTCTGGTCAGGACTCTGTGGAGACCCACTGGACTTCTTAATCATGTCACTGATGTTCCTCAAAAGATGCTGGGTAACCGGGTTTTGCTTCTGCTATGAAGGACTGTCACGTCAGACTGGAAAGTCTGGAAAGTTCCTCGATTTGACAGGTGTCAGTCAAGGAAAAAGACTACTGCATGAGGTTAGATGGAATGAATTGCAGCTCTGTGTCCAGTTTCATTAAAATTAACTTAAGAAAGAAGTTATGAAATGTCTAGGATTTTTTTTTTTAATTGTACTTAATTATTGTAATTAATTGTTTTGTTTTTTATTAACTTTCCCCACCAGCATTTTTGAAAAAAGTTGCCAGCCACCGCCAGCGATTTTGATGATTTTCACTAAAATTTGATGGCCTACAGTATATTTTGCTATATGAATATTTGAATATGCAATACATCAAAAGATCAAAGCAAAGGTAAGAATTTTTTTTTTTTTTAAACTACATAATAATCAAAGCATAAATCCAGTAAATCGCTTCCATCAACACCTCCAAAGCTTGCAAAGACATATACCACTTTCTGGATCAACGTTTTACTCTGTAACATTATGCAGTTTTCATTTATATGCTGTTTATTGCTGATGACTGCATTATTTATCATATGCATCTGTTTACATAAAAAAATCACAATTTTTTCTGTCCCGTTCACTGTTTTTTTTTTTATTCGGGAGGTTTTTTGCACTTCAGAAGATGTGTAATAGTGCCCCCGAGTGTATAACAGTGAAAACACGAAAAGCCGTAAAAAATCATCTTTGGCAGGGAAGCATTGTCTTCTAAATCAGTGGTTCCCAAACACGTTCCAGGAGGCCCCCCAACACTGCACATTTTCCATGTCTCCTTAATCTGACACCCATTTCTGGACTTGAAGTCTCAGCTAATGAGCTTATTATCTGAATCAGGTGTACTTGATTAAGGAGACATGCAAAATGTGCAGTGTTGGGGGGCCTCCAGGAATGTGGTTGGGAACCAATGTTCTAAATGACAAGAAAACTCATCAATGGTGGGGAAACCCTTAACAAAAAGTAGTATACTTCAATTTTATTTTATTAAGTATACTTAAGTAAAGTTTAAGTATATTTTTTAAGTATACTTTATGTAGCAAGTATACAAATATCAGTGTTCTAGTAGTATACTTGTAAGTGTACTCTTTCAGTACTCCTTGGGACTAAATTGGCCCACTTTCTAGTATATAAAAGTATACTTTTAAGTATACTTTAACTATAACAGTAGCAAACTTTGAGTACACAACTAGTTTACCTCTATGTTTGTAGTTTGTACTGCAATTATACTAAAAGTGAACTTACAGGTATACTGATAGTTTACCAATTAAATACTTTGTACACTTTGAAGTATAGTCTCAGTAAACTACTAGTTTAGTTGTTTTACACTGCAAGTATACTCATAAGTTTTCTTTAAGTGAACTTTACATCATACTTTATACTACTATGTCCCTATTTAGGTTTTAATTTGTATATAGTTTGTTATATGAATATGTAAACATACAAAACATACAAAGAAAGAACAGGGTATCTGCTCGAAAACAAAAACATTTTATTATAGCTTTATGCGTTCTTTTTTTAACACTTTAATGTGGGTAAGTTTCATAAACAAAATGCTGCAAAATTTTAACAAAAAGCTGAAAAAAGACTATGAATTGGATTCAGAATGATAATCAACACGTAGATGGAGTCGATCAACACCCTAGAGCTTGACTGTAATTATTACCTCTTCATCAGTCGACATTTTATTCCATAACGTTACAGTTTTGATGGTGTTTCATGTCAGATGATGTCAGATGATTAGTATTTATATTCATGTTTATTTTTCTTCTTCACTTGGGGTTTTTTTTTTTTTTTGGAAATTCTTTACAGAAGATGTGTACTAGTGCCCTCTACCGTATAACAATGAAAACACGGATTCTAGGAGCACACCTATAGTTAAAAATATTTAGACTTTTTGTAAGTATAAGTCAAGTATACTTAAATGCCATTTTAAGTATATTTCTGACAAGGACATAAAGCCCATTTCTGAGAAGTACATAAAAATAAACTAAAAGCATACTTTCCTATTTTTAGTTTAAAAGAAGAATACTAATAGCACACTTGAATAAACTTCTTTTTCGTAAGGGAAAAGTTTTAAAAGGTATCTTATCTGTTCTCATTAAGATGAAAATGACAGACTTAGGTTATTTGATTAATGGTAATTTTTGCCAAAGGCTTTCTGATCAACTTATAACAGTAATGATCAAAATAACTGTGCACACTATTTTAATTAAATTGGAGGTTATTAAGGTTATGTTGATTTTTTAACACTGTGTTCAGGAATTCAAATTCTTCTTATGCTTTCTCTTTAGAACAATCCAAAAAGTCGAGAACAATCTTAAGAAATGTTTTTAAGAACATAACATTTATTCTTAAAGGAACAATTCACCCAAAAAAATAAAATTTGCTTAAAAATTATTCACACTCAGGCCATCTGAGATATTGATGTTTGTTCATGAGAACAAATTTGGAGAAATTTATTATTACATGACTTGCTCACCAATGGATCCTCTGCAATAAATGGGTGCCGTCCGAATGACATTCCAAACAGCTGATAAAAACATCAAAATAATCCAGAAGTACAGGCAAAAACAATTCAAAACAAGTATGTTGGTGGATTTTAATGTGAGAGGATAACAAAAGATGGATTTTTTTTTCACCAGAGGAAGCATTATTGTGGATTATGAACTCATATTTTGGCCAAAAGCGACAATTTAAAATTAAAAATCTCAATTAATGACTTATTCATTACAAACAAAGATCTATCTCACAACAAGACATTAATTGATGGACTGGAGTGGGGTGGATTACTTGTGGATTATTGTGATGTTTGTACTCTCCTTCTGACGGCACCCATTCACTACAGAGGATTCATTGGTGAGCAAGTGATGTAATGCTACATTTTTCCAAATCTGTTAAGATGAAAAAACAATCTCATCTACATCTTGTATGGTCTGAGGGAGAGTAAACATTAAGCAAATTTTCATTCTAGGGTGAACTATTCCTTTATGTTAGAAATAAGAAGAAAAATAGCAGAATTGTATGTTTGCTGAATCTCACTTGTGTTGTTCAAGCAACTGTCGGGCAACTTCTATTGACACGATTACATCTATTAGCAATGTGCACCAGTGCATCACAGCAGCCATTCCCACTGCTTTCTTTTTCATTTGTGACAATGCACTATCTCTCTCAATACCCGTTTAGTATTCTGACCCATTCTGTTATTGTCAGCTCTGCAGTCTATTAGGGAGTGCTGTCCTATGCAACTGTCACTTAGCCTGAGAAAACTTTAAGCATGCCACTGCACAAGCATCTATTTGTCTCCACCTCAAACACTTCCTGTGGAGCAGAATACAAGATGTCTCATCTTTTGCAATAGGAACAGGGGCCGTGAAAGATGAATTATTTACTTTGCTGACTTGTGCGGCGCCTAGGGAAAGAGACTACAGTCGCTGAACGACAGGGGCACAAAAACCTCCTACCTGAAGCAACTCCAGCAACACTACATCTGCAGCCATCTGAACACAGCTACCCTTTACATCTGAGCTCTGCGTGTACACATTTGCCGATCGTATTGCTCCGCTCACTCTTGGGAGGTTAAAGAAAGTTCTGAGCAGCTGTTTTTGTATTGTTCGCGGGCTTTGAATACAATATAAATATTGAATCACAAAAGAAAGGCCTCATGCAGTTCTTCTATTCGAGGAACACTTTTCACTCGCTTGTTTGTTATGCATTTCCTAAAAGTTTTTTGCCAAAAGTTAAATTAACTGTCGAATATGAAATCTAAGACAATAAGTGATCCATATACGGAAATAAATTCAGTTTTGCTTGATTATTTTAATTGTTTTAAATTAAACGTTTTAAATTTTATTCTGTGGTATATTTTATTCTTTATATAGTATTACACTGTAAAATGTTGTGAAGTAAACAATCTGTAAATAATAATTTGTAAAAAATTATTAGAGTATGTTTTAGAAGAAAATACTATTTCAGTTTTTCTACTTCAAAATTTATGTTTAATTCAACATTTTACCTGTCAGCTCTTTTCATGTATTTTATTGAGATTAAGATTTATTGGAAAGTTCAAAGCAATGCATATTACTAATCAAAAATGAAGTTTTTATATATTTATGGTGGGAAATTTACAAAAAAATCTTAATGGAACATGATCTTTACTTAATATCTTGATGATTTTTGGCACGAAAGAAAAATCGATGATTTTGACCCATACAATGTATTGTTGGCTATTGCTACAAATATACCCGCATTAACTTATGATTGCTTTTGTGGTCGAGGGTCACAAATGTCAAATTTGCTAGCAATTTTGGAGTCAAAAAATGTTTCTATACCAATTTATTTTATTAATGTTAAAATTTTTAATAATTCTGTTATGTGCTTTTGTCATTTTATTCATTTTCGTATTTATCTCTATTAAGCTTATTAATTTTATTCTATTATACTTTATTTTACTTCAGTTTTAGTTGTAGTAATTGTAGTACATCAACTTAAATTTATGTTATTTTAGTTACTGGCCAAAGGCAACACTTCTAATTTTCATTTAAGATTTTTTTTTTTTTTGTAAGATATAAAAATGTAATATTTACATTTTATCTCAGCTTTATTTCATTAAACAAAAATAGTTTTAGTTACAATATCAATAAACTGACTGGATGTTTGTTTTTGACATACATTAAGGTATAGTATTAAGGTATAAGATGAATGTGGAAAACAGTTCAGATCATTTGAATAAATATGATGTGAAGTATTCATACCAACATCTCTAAACTGATTGCAAACTTTTGAAACTCTACAGGATTACTGTACTTTGTTTTCAGGGGAAAACATGCAATGCAAGAGTTTTGCTCATTTGCTCTCCATTCAATCTCGATGTCGTCTAGCAGAAATCTCATTTTGTATTTTTCTTTCCTATGGGAGGCATCATCATACACTAAACATGGAAGATCAAAAAATAACCATTTAATACTAAAAAACAACCTTTATTACTTAACAATGTCCCGCATAGGTTGATAGGCTACGCAATGCAAAGCCTTCCTGCCACTATAATATCGCCTGACTGAAAGTAGTCCCATAGGACACTGCAACCAACAGCTGGCAGATTTTTGTTTATAATCTCTCCCTTGGTTTGATCTATGCTCGGTATCAGCCGTCTGCCTGTGAGTTTAAAATGAACAATAAAGCAGGCAAAGATTTAGTCGTGCCGGTGACCTGAGATTCAGGCGAGGATTTTGTAAACAAAATTACTTCCTATTCCTGAAGGGCGCACGGTTCATTTTTTGAAATAATTTGTGTGTACTCCTACTTTGAATACATTTCCTGGGAGTGGAAGGATTCGCTCCCTGACAAATATGACCCAATTTATGCTGACTTTGAAGTGGTGCAGAGGCTGAAAGACATTCAAAGATCAAGTCAGGATTTAAAATTAGGGTCTATTGAGAAGCAATTATGTCTTCATACCAAAGCTGCATTTTCTGCATCAAATCAATGTTCCAAATCAAAAAGCGTCTTGATGTTGGCTGACATATTTTCCGTCCACTTAATTACATGCTTCTAATATGATAAGACGCTGAACATGTAATGTGTAATCTCCCACAGGACTGCCACACTTCCACAGAGAGCAAACCACTAGCCAATTACCTCTTCATACATCTTAAATCATTGCCATATGGCAATTTCTCTCAATCTGCTCCTCATTCTTAAGAGTAAAAAAAGATTATTCCCTAAGAGATTGATTATAGAAAATCAGCAACCATACCTGATTTTACAAAGCAGTGAATCTCAGTATTTCACCACAAAATCAAAAGGAACCATTTTTTGTGCTTTTGTGCATCACTTGTATTTTGACATCTTTCAATTAAGAGCATTATTTTATTTCCATTTTGGTGTTGCTCATTACTTTTTAGTTTTTACTGCAAGAGTCTGTTTTCTGCATTACAATAAAAATGCTAAAATAATTTTGTTTGCACTTTTTTTTTAGAGATGCACTTAAAAAACTCTGGTGTTTCTGTTTCTTTCTCATCTTGGTATGAATCATCATCACTCATTTAATAAGCTTATACAGTATGAAATTTGATGATTAAAGATAATTAACAACTTGTAGTCTCAGTGCACATTATATCAGTGAAGCACAGTTTCTAAAAGTGATATGAGGAAATTTGTTAACAGAATCCACCAAGATATTGTTAATATTTTTAACATATATTTATATTTAATCTTCTGGATTATTTACTCCTCTACACTGTATTTTGTACATCATGAATTCTGAATTCAGTGTGAATAGTGGAAGTGGAAGTTTCCATATTTAGAGGACTGTTTGATCGCTATAGAATTGGATAGAGCTTATTTTATTCACAATTTTTATTTCAGGAATGATGTCCATCTTATCTTTCCACATGCTTTCATGAAGCATACTGCAGTAGTCAGTCTGGAATCTACAAATGTTCTCTCCAGTCTGACCACTTACCAGACAAACAAACAGTCTGAGCTGAAGAACATCAGCTTACATAATTCATTTCTTCAGCTGCCTACAAAAGAGCAGCGTTGCATAAGTAAAAAATCCTGATCTGCAGTAATGCAATTGTTTGGTGACAGTAAGACATTACTCTTGTGCTTGCTTTGCAGGCTCGTGTTCTTCTGCGTTTCCTCTCCACGTCTGCAGTCTTCCTGTTTGCAAATGGTGGAAAGACTAAAAGGTGGAAAAAGGGAATAAATGCATCCATTTAGGGGCATAAATGAAATGTGTATAATGCATTTTTAAAGTCACTCTATGAATAATAGGTAAAGCACAGGCTGAAGGAGAAACAACAGGCAAAGGTGATGTGAGGTCAGCTTAGGAAATTTCCTTGGCTTCCTTGAGCACTTAAGTTCTTTTCTAATACATTAAGTTATACTTTTCTAATAAAATGTAAAAAAAAAAAAAAGGCACAGTTCATTTCTATTCAAGTGGCAGGCTTCATTAATCAGGTCACTGTTCTCCCAATTACAAGATACCACATATTTAAGAAATGATTGCATATGAAACTTGATCTGGACTTACAGTATTCTTTGTTTTCATCTTATTGTGAAATGCACCAAAAGACACCCCTGAGATGGTATTATAGCCTACAGTATATTTACTTATTTGTTTCTATTATTTTATTTTTATTATTTATTATTTTTCTATTTTGTATTTCCATTTTATTTTCCTTTTTTATTATTACTTAAATTGCTAGTTAGTTAGTTAGTTAGTTAATTAGTTAGTTAGTTAGTTAGTTAGTTAGTTAGTTAGTTAGTTAGTTAGTTAGTTAGTTAGTTAGTTAGTTACTGTACGTGATCTGGACATATTCTTGACGGATTTCATGAAATTAACCAAAAAGAGATGGCATTATTGACTTATTTGTTTGTATTGTTATTTTATAATTTAATGCATAATTATTTAATAATTTCATTATATTTTTCTATGTATTTGTAATATTTATTATATTACATTTATTATTATTATTATTATTAACATTATTATTACAGTGAAATATTATCAGTACTTGACAGGTTTCGTGAAAGTCACCAAAATACACCCCTATAATATTATTATAGAATATATTATTATTATTTTTAATATAATTTTATTTTATTACATAATTATTTTACTATTTTAGTTTTATTTTCTATTTATTTGTAATATTTATTATATGGCATATACATATATGCAGTGTGTGTGTGTGTGTCTCATTATGATATGAATTACTATTTAATAAGGTTATAAAAGACATGGTCAAAAGTGTTGTGAGGTCAGGTTTCTAGAGCCCTTAATAGTTGCAAGCTATTTTTCTAATAAAATGGAAAAAGTCCCCCTAAAGAAACAATTAAAAGTGCACAGTTTAACATGGCATAGTGAATTTTTTATTCAAGTGACATGCTTCATGAATCAGGTCAGTGGTTCTTTTGCCAATTACAAGATAAGCAGTGGTAGCATGTCTTTGATAAAGGACTCTTCATTACTGGTTCCAGCGCCCTCTGTTCTGTGTTGTATTAAAACTCTAGTAGTCAGTGTTAGACCCCCGATGCTTAAAGCAGCACAGCTGTGCTCACACAGGAATATAAATGATGAGAATCTGGGCTGAATGGAGATCCAGGTCACACCGTCTGAATTTAGGCACATCGAGGCCACAGTCTGTCTCAGGCTACTCTCTTTTTCGCTATTCACTTTGAATATATTAGGTTAATGAAAGAGAGTGAGAGGCAGTGAAAAGATGGCTATGTCCCAAGCTACCTATCAATACATCATAATGTACTGTAGATGCACTCCAATCAATCCAAAAATGCACCATGACATCCATCTAGAAATTTTAACCCAGATTTACATCGGACAGTACAAGAACTGTTCAGTCGGCAAAAGTAAATGTCATTAAAATAAACAACAACAGTTATTAATGGTAGCACTTTACAATAAGGTTTCATTTGTTAACATTAGTTAAATGTAGGATAGGTGATTTCAAAAAAAGGCTAGACATAGCTTTGAAAGCATAAGATCACACCTTCCCTGCAAATCACTCTCCAAAGCCACGCCTCCTCCAAACCACATGAATGCACACAGGCAGCACACCAGAGCCAATCAGCAGCTAAATGCAACGCTGTCATATTAACTCATGTCTTATTCACCAGTGAGAAAACATTACAGTACAAAAAGCATTATATTACAATAATAACGCCTTCTACTTCGCTCAGTCTGCAACAGTGTAATGGACCGCACTGATGGCATATTATATCTGAGTGAACAGGGTGCACAGAGGTATGCAAAAACATACATTGACAGGCAGGTACGACAGCCTATCGTAGTCCTTATTTCCGTCCGTAGTACCAACAGCAGTTCACAGTAGAATTTCTTTATGTAGGCCATATGCCGTGGTAAAGAACCAAAAAAAAAACTTAGAAAGAGACTCAAAATGGTCGCCCTAATTATGTCATATATTCAAAATTCATGTACTAGATTCTGTTCTTCCTGTTTCCTAAAAAAGTTTAAATTAATATAAAGATACAGCTTAATATAAGTTACTTACATACACAACACTGTTTTTACATACTGGTAAAAGTTTAGCCTGAATGCACTGTAAGTCACTTTGGATAAAAGCGTCTGCTAAATGCATAAATGTAAATGTACACAACAAGCACATTCTGAAATAGGCCCCGGTCATTTCATTCCAACGATTGGAAATACGAAATACCACAGCATACAGATACAAGTCCTTTCAACAGTTGGCCTGCATCGTCATCAATTTTGCGCTTTCCTTTTTTTATTTGTACATCAAAGGTGACGGGGAACCGTGAAAGAAATATACAGCCCACTTTACATACAAATAAAAAGCCAATGACAACAAATAAGGCATGAGAAAATAACACTGAAAAGAATGGACAAACAGCAACAGAGCAAATGAAAACACAAATAGTTGACTTTGGCTGCATTATGCATGTGCATTATGAAGAGATGCAAGCTAAAGTACAGCAGTGAAAGCCATGCACTTTCAGAAAAAAAAGAGCCAGTGCCTTTTCAAAAGGTAGCCTACTAATGTGTTAGGTTATATGTAAATATTAAGTAGCATTAGTATTAAGGATACAAAATCGATTAATCAATTAAAATCATGTTTTAAAATATATTCATGTATTTGTGTGTATTTATGTATACATATACATATGCAAATATACACAGCACACACACACATATATTATTTAAACACAGTTTTATTTTAATAGCGATTAATCACGATTAATGGATTTTACAGCCCTACTTATAGTAGGATGAGGGGGCATTTATGCAACCCCATTTTCAACTAAAAATGGAAACCTTTGTGTTTTGGCCGTTCATTTACATGACTGGTGTTTTGGAGGCCTGGAAATGCAAACTTATGAAAACTGGTTTCAAGGTGCACATTTTTTAAAATGATGACACTATCATCTCTGTGTAAATTATAAAAATGTGAATTGCCAACTACTCGGCTGACATGAATAATACTGCAGTTTTAGTCATTTTTGCAGATCTGTGTGAAAAGGGATTCTGTGTGTTTTGACAGAATTGTCTTACATATACAAAACTTTTCAAAAATGCAAAGGAATAACCTTTCTGTTTTTAGTGCATCGTTGTCATGTAAATGTACCCTAAGTGTGTAAAAGAAAGTGGAAACGCTGATAAAAAAGGCAGATAAAAAAAATGGCACATTTGATATACAATACAATCTAACTGGAAGGCAGACTTGGAACTAACTTTTTATTTAACAATTTGAAAATTTGCTTGAACATCACAGAAAGTAGATATATCAAGCTTATTTCTAATTAAGCCCTTATATTTCCAGTCCAGGTCCTGACTTATGAAAGCAGCAGGTCACCGTGAACACAAGTGCTACAATGAAAACTCCTGCCAACTTGTAATGACTCACGTCTGCATGGAAGACCAGTTGGTTCCTAAAACCCAGATACGGCATGACATATGAATGTCTGGTCTCACACCGCTGGAATGTCTGCTGCTGACTGACAACCATGCTGTTTTAGTGTCTCAGATGCTTTCTGTGCTCCAAATGCATCTACTGTACTTCTGTTACTGTATCTTGACCAACCTCTTCTGTCATCATCTTTGATGATGAATCTATACCCAAATCAGCTGATGCCGTACAGTTTCCGTCTCTTTTTAGCCTATCGATAATTAAGCAACCATAATTTACTTGTTCTGGTCTGTACAGTGGCAATTAATATCTGTAATGAGTTGGTGATTAGAATTGGCTCTCTAATTAACCTGATCGTCTGGAGGGGATTATCTCCATATGCAATAACCAGCATACCAGTCCTATAGCACTGATTAGGAGCTCAATCTAGGCACTGAGATAAGAAGAATTAGAATAAGAAGTTCCCTTAATGAAGCACGAAGCAACAGACTCGTTTTCTCAATTAACAAAATACCCCAAAGCCAAAAGAATGGAATAAATTTACACGGTGCCAAAAAGAAGCTGTCGTGTTCTTACAGATGCAGAAAACATCTAAATTGTTAAATGTGCAATCTTGTTCCTTATAAAATCTGTTTGATAGTAAAGTGTATAACTATTTATGTCGTTATTATGCTGTCAATTAGTTTGACATAGTATTATAATTAAGCTGAAAGGAAAAATGTATTTAAAAAGCAGTCACAGTGATGTTTGTTTAAAAAAATGGCAATCAAACATTAGCATTGATAATTATGTATTTGTTATTTAAATACAACAATAAAGAGATTCAAATCATTCTAAATTCTAAAAGTTAATTTGGCATATGTAGACTGTACCAAGTGTGATTCAATAAAAAAGGCAACGTACCACGAAATAATAGCAAGAATTGTCGGCTTGGGAGCTGCACCCTAAGTGTCCACTGGTAATTAATCTTTGAGTCGGTTCTTTTTTAGTGAATCAAAAACATACCGTGACCATTATGGTCCAAATCCCAAAACAAGTGACTTCTATGACAAGTTTGTTTTAGTGAATCTTAAACTTTACAGTGTGACTAGTGCGGGTGGATTCACAAACGAATGACTCTTATGAACAGGTTCTTTTTAGTGAATCAGCATACATCGGGGCTAGTGCGGGCGAATTCAGGATCTAATGACTCTTATGAGCTGGATCTTTTAATGCATCAAAAACAGCATGACAAGTATAGTCCGAATCACAAACAGCAGGATGTGACAACTGTGGGCGGATTCACAAACAAATGACTCTTATGGTGTATTCACACCAAACGCATATTTAATTATTCATATTTAACACACATTACGAACCGGTTCTATTTAGTGAATAGAAACATATTGCATTACCAGCATAGTTTAATTCCCAAAAGGCTGACTGTATGAGTCGGGTCGTTCTTGTAATGTCTGTTTATAAAAGTTACCTTTTTGATAGTCTGACAAATCCTTCACTGAACAGAGCGGTTAATGAATCAACATTTGACTCGCTGACGGAACTGCAAGTTATGGTTATTTTCAGTGAGGTTCGGGTGTACCTTACCAGCAGGACTAGGCCTTAACTGCCCACTACTAACCAGTCACCCCCTGTTTGACCCCATACATCCTTCACTCTCATATACAAATCTGTCACTGGAGCAGTAGGCCTACTCTTTATAATATGTAACATTTAGATACTAATATGTACAGTTTCTTCAAGGCACTAACATGCACATATTAGGGGTAAATAAGAGGGGTCTCCTACCTTTTGAAAGGGTACTGCACAGGAATAGGTTTTATACTTATTTTTCTCTCCCACTAAGGCAATCATATGCACACTTGTTTACTTCTGAATGAAACATGCTTCATCACTTACAAGACATGTGCCATGTATTAAAGTGCAGAGAGCACTCATCCCAGGACTTTAAAAAAATTAGCAAAAGAAGATAATGACTTTCCATGTACCAGAAATCCTCTTCCTGGTAAAAATAATAATAATAATAATATCCTAATCCTTGGACACAGTTTGCTTTATCTCCATGTCTGTATTAGTGATTGGCAGATGCTGTGATTTTCAGAATCCCCGCTGCTTTTTATTATTATTAGCTGTTACTATTCGTTGTACTTTCCCCTCTGGAGCTTTTAGTAGTCTGCAGGGAACATTCATCCGAGTTTCTTTGTTAGACTGTGAGAGAGTCCATAATGATCTTCCACAGGACTAAACCGCTGAATATTCCTTTACAACATGCTTTTGAGATTTAATTTATTTAATTGATTTTTATTTTTCTCTTGTTTTATTCAGTGGGAATAAAATACGACTCTAGTATATGGTTTTCATTCACATTCATTTCAGTAATTTGAATAATCTGACCCACTGACACTGGAAAACCACAAAATGTGGGTATTTATTGAAAGCATCCGTTCTCAATCGCAGTGCACGTGAACCATTTCCTGTCCACTTCACTGAGATGTTTTTATCGCATTCTCAATAGAGACAGACCTTGCCTGCATGGTTTTGCATAAAGGGAAAGTTTTGGTCAAGGGCATTTTTTATTTATTTATTTTTTTGTAAACTTGAGGAAGGCCAGCAACAACCAGGTTTGAGGAAAATATCACAAGAATGCATTTTTATTTACTGTTTACAACAAGACCACAACATTACATCGAGGGGAGGAAAGGCAAGGCGTGCTGCCTCAGATACAGAGAATTTTTCTCTTCAGAAAACGAGGTCACCTTGTGAACCTCTGGGCAATGCTGGTTGGAAAATTACTTGCAAAAACTAAATTGTGGACATATGTCAGAACTCTCTGGCCTTGAAATAAAAATAAATAAATAAATAAAAATCAATAGATGCTGTGTCATTTTTAGTGTAGATACTGTAGTTCCAGGCAATGCATTGCATGGAGAGATTTCTCTCATCGCCATGTGCTTCCTTTCCTCTTATGAGCAAACCTGCAAAACATTAGCAAATAGATATTTTGTGGAAACTGTGCATATTGTGCAAATTTTGCATTCAGGTTGCATTGTATAAAATGTTCTAAAAGAATCATTCACCCTAAAATTAATACCCTGTAATCACTTTTATGTCACTTCAAACCTGTATGTCAAACTGTACTGTACGTAAATTGCTGTATTTGAATGTTCCCCATCCCTATACAACAAACAAATGTCTCCCCACAAAATGTTTCTCATATGTACGATCTCTCTGCATTTGTGAATTAAGTTTCAGAAGCAATACTAGAGGGATCAATAGCAAACAACCGCTATTGCTCAAAAGCATAGGGGAGGTAAAGGAGACAGAAGGAGGTTTTGTAAAAGAAAAGTTATAAAATGCATTTAGCATTTGCACAGACTCAACGATGTTAAATGCATCATATAAAAAGTTTTAAGATTTTAAAAATTTTAAAAGTCTCTTATGTTCACAAAGTCTGCATTTATGATTTAAAAATGCAGTAAAAAACGCAATAGTGTGAAATATTTTTACAATTTCAAATAACTTCTATTTGAATATATTTTAAAATGTAATTTATTCCTGTGATGCAAAGCTGAATTTTCATCACCATTAAACCGGTCTTCAGTGTCACATGATCCTTCAGAAATCATTCTAATATGCTGATTTGGCGCTTAAAGGGAAAGAAGGAAGGAAGGAAGGAAGAGAGGGAGGGAGGGAGGAAAGAAAGAAAAAAGAAAGAAAAATACTTTTAAAACTGGAAAGGAAGTTTTGAGTTATGCAAAAGTTACAGTAGAATTTTAATTCTTTATTTATACAATATTGCAAAATATTGGCATATTGCTGCAATTGATCAATTGATAATACAGTAGATGAGAAAAATAAGATTATATTAAATACATTAAATAAATTAATACATTAAATACAATAATGTTTTAATATTTAATTAAATGTTTTATTAAATATTTATTTAATAAATATCTAATAAAAATAATTTTATTTAATCTTTTTCCTTAAAGGTTGAGAAAAATATTTATATTTTAACGTATGGTTCCATTGTAAGCTTTACAGATGCTATATTTCTTAATTCTTAAAACATATATATGGATATATAAATTGCTCTAGAGAGTTTGTCCTGTTGAAGACAAAGGGCCATGTACACCAGAGGGATTCATAGCCAGTGCTCAGGACTTTTATGTGCTGCTGTAATACATAAGCCTTTGACTATGAAAAATGGTGTGCATGAAAGATTTGATTTCATAATATAGAAAAATCTGTGTCAAAAGACACTTAAAGTGCATTCCATCTATAATCATAAAAAAGTGCAAGGTTAAAGTATGTCTACAGGCTGGAAAGTGATATATAGCCTTCTGAAATAATAGGATAAGCTTTGTATGAGAAACGCAATGAAATTTAAGTCACTATTGGCTGAAAATCTTCCACTTTACAGTAGTTCCCAAATTTTAGATACTAATGTTGCATGTCATATATTTGGTCTTTCAGAGGACAAACCCTCCAGAGCAATATATAAATTCTAAGAATAATAAATGTAGTATCTGAATAGCTTACCAATGAACCACAAAAGGTTAAAGTATTTTTCAAGATTAAATAAAGATTGTATAAAATAAATGTCTAATAAAACATTTATATATGCTTTCTAACAAACAAAAATAAATGTAATTCCCTTCATCCACTGTATCTATTTATGATTCAGAGCAATATGCCAATAAATGCCTGACAAATGTTGCTTAAATTCAATCACAGGTCAAAATATATATATTTTTTTTTTTTTTTTTTTTTTGGTTAAATATATAAAGCACACTTATCAAACACATATCTAATCTGTTGGCTTTGAGTTTCATTTTTCCACACCAGGAATAAATTCACCCATATAAAACCACCTTGACAGAACTGCATATCTGAAAAGATTCAAATTTCACACATGGAATGGTTTATTCGCACCATTGGTCACAATGTCAAATATGGGGGCATATCAAGAGAGCGTCTGAAATTCAAATTATCAGCTGCTGATCTGATCCACATGATATCTGCATGTCCTGGAGGGCTTGAGAAGGGAGCAAATCACTCGCTGCCATATTGAGGTTCCTGTCTGTCTGTGTCTTTGTTTGTATTCCACGTTTAAGACTCCTCCAAGGCTTGAATTGGGAATTGAAACCCCTTTAGCGTGCTAACGGGAAGCTGTGTTGAAGTACTGTAGATTTATTTTAAAAAATACCATGGGTCCTATTACAGAGTAGACCTTAACCCTCATCAAATCCCAGGCTGAAAGAAAATTCAATATTCTAATTGTAACCAGCAGCTGTAATTATAATCACAGATGTCAGAACCATGCCAATATTCATATGATTTTAAACCCTTAAAAGCTGGTTTGTCACTTCTGTTGTTAGTTCACCACTTTTTTTTTAATAGTTGATTAGTTTGAATACTTTAGCGTCATCAGCGCAGTTGTTTAACTCAAATTGACAAAATAAATAAATAAATAAATAATCTAAATTTAAGATTTATGTATTTAAATTGCATACAGAATTCCCATCCATTTAGATTATAGTTACAAACTAATAAACTTGATGTCATTCAAAATAAGAAAAAAATATATACACAAAAAAATGGTGTAGAAACTATTTATAAATTTCACAATTACAAAAAAAAGACAAGCAACACATAAAATTCTGAAGTAGATAGACTGAAATATTATTTTCTTGTAAAAAATAATAATGATAATTGTTTTTTCCAGTGTATTTTATTCTATTTTAAATCATGAAATCTTACCTGTTTCATTCATGACTGAAAAAAGGGTGGAAATTGTATATGCAATTCAAATACATACTGTGAATCTCAAATCTTTAAATATTTCAAGAGTGTTGGCTTCATATTGCCCTCAACGTGTGCATTCTTCATGACTGACATTGATGCCAATGGAAATGAGTCTTAATTTTTCTGTTCCTCTTCTTTTATTCTCTCATTCACTGTATCTAATGAGTGGATCTCCATTAACTAATCTCATTTAGCCAGTAATAAAGCTAGACTAAGGCAAGTGCACTGCCCAGGGTGACTGTCTCATTGACAAACTCATTCCAGTGCACTAAAACATTCTCAGTGAAACAGTTATCTTCAGCTGCTCATGTTCACTTGCAGAAACACTGTCATCTTATTTAGCCTCCTAATGTCGCGATTTATTTGCGCAAGTCGCGTCTGGTGTGAACGCACAGTTAAGTCTTCAGAAATGGAGGAGGAGCATCTCAACTTTGTCTACAAATATATATATATATATATATATATATATAAACATTTATCTGACCAGTTAACATTGTTGTTGTTTACATTAACAATATATAATTTAATTTCAAATATATGATACAGTGTGCTGAGCTGTTGATGTTTAAATATTAATTCCTCTCCCACAGCAGCAAAAACAGCATGAGTTCAGTGCAAAATGAGACAGGAGGGCATCTATTGCAGGATTTCCCGAGTTATGAAATTGCTTCATGAATTGAATTTATCACCTGAATTTACTGAATTGAAATGACACAACCTTGTCACTCCATTCATCATCTCTTTTTCACACATTCTATATTTTTTCCTTTCTTACCCACCCTTATACTGATATTTCTGCTTGTTTTGCCACTTAAAATGCAGGATTTTGCATAAGCCCAAGAGTGCCAGAATAATACATTTATTTTGCGCAGATATTTTCTCCCCTTTTTTGTACAGGTGTTTACTCAAGTGTTGGAATTGCAAAAAATCCACGCTACTGCGTCAGCTCAATGTTAGCAAAAACAACTGGAAACTGTAATATTGCAGTGTTCTGTACTGCATTTAAGCAATGTCTCATAAAACATTAAAAAAAAATAATAATAATAATAACTAAAAATATAATGGCATTTATTTGTCCATTACAATGTTTCAAAGGAAAATTAACATAATCAGTTCTTTAACCAAGTTTGGTCCAACATGCAAGAAACAAAAAGATCAAGACTTGTTTTTAAAAATCTTATATTTAAAAGTACAGATACATTCTGAATCTGCAATCACAATATTTATTATCTGTAGGACTAATTATGTAAAACCTTAAATAACTGCTTCATGCAACAACAGTTCATTAAGGTACAATATTGTTCAAAAGTTTGTAAGATCTTTTTTTATGCCAACCTGCATTTATTTGATCAAAAATACAGTTCAAAATAATAAATCAATACATTTAAATATTACTATTTTCAGCATCATTACTCAAATATTCAGTGTCACATGATCCCACAGAAAACATTCTAATATGCTGAATTGCTGCTCAAGAAATATTTCTGGTTATTATCAATATTTTTTTATAAACTGTGATACATTTTTGCAGGGTTCTTTAATGAATAGAAACTTCAAAAGAATAGCATTTGTTTTAAATGTAAATCTTCTGTAACAATGTAAAAGTAATTACTGTCACTTTTGATGAATTGAATGAGTCCTTGGTGAACAAAAGTATTCACTTCTTTCAAAAAAAAAAAAAAAACACCTCCAAAGTATTGTTGTCTTATTGATTATTTGCAAAGTATCCAAATAACTTAATGAAATGAATGAAGTGCAATGATTTACTTTAGTGCTTCTGATACTAGTTATTGGTCCATGTACACATAACAAACTCTTGTGTGCAATTGTGTGTTGTGCAAATTATTAAGAATGGTATTCCATGTTTATTTCGCTTTGTATAATATTGCCTGAATAATGCAAAAGAGGGATGCAGAAAAATGTAATTATGCATGTTAAAATCCAGAGTTACAAGAGACAGACATGTATTTGGCTAACGTATGGTCTAAAATGTGTTTAATAATGACAGTAATCACAGATAAATCTCACGGCAAACAACACATTGTGTCGTGACAGTGGAGAGCACAATAGTGCAGCCCTGTGATTTCAGGTTCAGCAGTCAATATGATATATTGATTGCTCTTCCTAATGCAATTGCACTTTTATTGCTTCTCACACAGGAAAATTATTCCCCTTCAGAAAGGCAAATGAAAAATCCTGATGCCGAAGATGAAAAGACTCGCGCTGTCCAACTGAGTTTGCAGAGTGAGATATGGCCAAATGAGAAGAGAGTGATCGTATTGACTGTCCTGCTGCTAATATAAACTTGCCCTATAATAAAACTTGAATTGAGCCTGACTTCTCAACTCTTTACCAACGCACTTCAGCTTCATGGGATTATGACTGCAGTTGGAAGTATCGGAAAGAACCTGAGATAAAGTAGGAAAAGAAAGTTTTACAGACAGTTAACTTAAAAGGTCTGATTGTACCTGCAGTGTTTCAGATTTTCAATGAGCTTCTGCCATTCCGTACTGAAATGAAACCTCAAAAGTGATAGAATTGGAGCACTTTACATAGGCAGAGACTCTGTACATCATACAAATTGCATTCCTCACACAAAGTGCAATATACCTTAGTCAGGGTAGTCCCATTTTTAATTTTTGACAGGAATAAAAACAAGGCTGAGAGAGATAGAAGTACAGTGCATTCAATGGATTCTGTTTTTTAACATCATACTGATTGTTTAGCTGAGGAAACGACTAAAAAAAAAAAAAAACTTTCACTACACAGACACTGCAATAATTATCCATAAGCATAGAGTAAAAGTTAAGTTTACCATAGTAAAAACTTACAAAAAGTTACGTGTGCCATTGTAAATACTGTAAATTTATCCCTCAAAGCCTCGTTTACATCCATGTTAAATTCAATATGGTGTCTAACCTCACAGGTCCATAGAGTGATAAATTAAAAAAAAAAATTATAATAATAATAAAATAAAAAATAAAATTTGCTGTTGAAAAGCCTACACAAATTGTCAAATTTTTATTTGGATATGATTACATTTTTGACAGATAATTTATGTGCAAAGCTATGGAAGTCTGTTTCTGCCATGGGATAAAAAAATTTAATTGTGACTTTAAATCTCAAAACTCTGTTTTCTTTATTCTCAAATTCTTCAAAATTGAGAATAATAAGAAACCTCAGAATTGCAAGATATAAATGTCAGAAATGACAACGATTAAAAAAAAGTCATAATTGTGAGGTCAAAACTAAGAATTCTAAGAAAAAAGTCAGAATCACAAGAGATATAGTAAGCTCAAAATTGTGAGAACTGCAAGATGTAAACTCAGAATTCTGACAAAAAAAGTCTGAATATAAATGTATTATTTACTTACATTGCACGTATCTGTGTAATAAGCAGGAAAATGTATAACAAGCTGGTTGTTATCACAAAATATTTTTATTTCATAATTATTTTGCAATCGACTGGATGTACATTATCCCTTTTTCTGCCATCTCAGTCTGCCATCAGTTCTCCAGAAATGACGGCTTGTTCTCACTAGTTTACAGTACAGGGCCAATGTCAAAGACATTTATCATGAGCATTTGAACCTTTTTTTCTTTATTAAAGACATTAGACCACCACAAAATACAACAACTGATCAATGTCATAACTGTAACCTAACAACAACAAACCCTAATCTGCAATGTCAAAAACGTCACAAATCACAGCAAGTGATCAATGTGTGAACTGGGACGGAACAAGCAGGATGCTTAATAGCAATACAGTGTTTTGTTTTGTATTATTATTATTATTATTATTATTATTATTATTATTATATTTATTAAAACTATTTAATATTTATTAAAAGCATTTGATTCAAAGAAATGTAGCAAACAAATCAAATGGAAACAAATAATTCTCCATAAGAAGTTCTCAAACCAAGACTTCCCAAATGGAATTGGGTCATCTAATAATGTAGTTAGTTAGCTTAGTTTTTAATTTAGTTCATATGCTGTGTAAAGCAGTAACACTGATTCCTGCTTATGTTACAATAATAAGAACTTAAATGTTTAAAACAAGTAGTAAAGAGGCAGGTTATCAAGCATCCATTAACCACTACAACACCTACCAGATCATTTTATTCATTACGAAGCATCCCTGTTGTCAAGGGGAATGATTTTCCTATAGATACCTATAGAAATGTTCAACTTCTTAAAGCAGCTCCTCTGTAACTCACACCAATGTCCATTTGATACACTTCAGGAACCTCCATATGAAAACCGTGGGGAATCTGAGGACATCGGAGAACAATGCATATGAAAGAGAGAAAATAAGTGCTTTTGAAACGGAATATAAACATTTTCATTCCTTTTGATAAATCGTTGTTTCCCAAGTGCTTCACTGTGATCTAATACTGCACAACAAACAAAGCCCAAGGATCTTCCTTTGCAGTGCTTTTGGCTTTGCATACATTTCTTTTATTCATTTTCAGTTTATTTTAGTATAATTTATATAGCCCATAGTTCAATAATATTTTGAATTAGCTTTCATTTTAAATGTTTAGCATTCATTTTAATTTTAGTTTAAGATTTGTTTAACATTTTAAGAAGTTTAACAAATGTATAATTATTATAAAATAAACTATTTAAGATATTTTCTAAGGCAACAGTTCAACATATCTAAAATTAACCATCTAATATTAAACTAAACTATACAATTAAGAGCTCATTTAAGTTTTGTTTCCACAATTAACAAAAAAACTTCTCTATTAAAACATGAACAACAAATAATATATAATCGTCTCTATGTAAAGCTGTGTTTCAATTAACAAAAACATATTTTAAAAGTTGTAGTTAACATGAACAACACAACGTAATTATTTACTTATGGAAGTGAAAGTGAAAGTGACGAATTATTTTTTGTCATGAGAGCTGAAACATTAACGCAGAACACATAAAGTAAATCCTTGGTAACTTTAATGCATGTACATACTGTAGCTCTTTGAATTGTCTAAAGAAACTAAATGTGTCCACTCAACTAGAAAATACTACAGAGAACAAAATGTTGAGTCAGCTGGGAAAATGTTGGAATCCAAAGGGTAACTGTTAAAAGTATTTTAATAGAAAAAGCACACATTGTGCGTGTGTGTGTGTGTGTGTGTGTGTGTGTGTGTGTGTGTGTGTGTGTGTGTGTGTGTGGCAACACTAAAGTGCAATTTGGAGAATCGCTCAGGCCAAGCATATGGAAGCTGATCCTCAGTTGGCTTGGAGTCCTTTGCTGCAGGAGAAGGTACAGACTGGCAGCGTGATATACAGCTGCACAGAAGAGTTCATCAAAAGGCGATGTTCTTTAGTTGAGACATCTGACATTTCTCATAAAGAATCGAGATGTTCACCCTGGTGTTCTGGCCAGTGGTTCTTGTTGGCCTTCCTCCACCTACTTAATCACATCATTTGTCTAGTCCTAGATGTGTGTTCCTATGGTATGCAGAAAAATCTGGGTGTCTAGACTTTGCAGCTACAATTTCTCATTGATTCGTTTATTTGAATGATGAATATGCTCTGTCAAATTACAGTATTCTCATGATTTACACTGTCTGCACCAGCCAACCATCACTCTTATTCACACCTTCTTAAAAATACCATCAGCTGATTGGATGTTCCTATTATGCAAAGTTGACACTGCTCGCTCTTAATGCAAGTTACAGCTAATAGATTGTAAACTATAAATGAGCTGCTCCTTAATATGATTTATGAGCTAAGCAGCCTTCAGATTTGTCAGAGAAAGTTTTAAATATTTTTTTTTAACTTTTTTTTAAACAAAAATGTTTAAATTAGCATAAAATCAAAACTTTCTCAACAGTGTTATTTTAGTTATAACAGTGGTATCAGATACTGTTACAGTTCTGGTTAGTATTTTGAATTATTGTTTTTTTTTCTGTTTTCACTTTATAATTTTAAAGTTTTAGTCTTTTGTTATTTTATTAGTTTGATTTTATTTGTTTCTATTTATTAGTTTAAGTTTAGTTTTTACTTTAATAATCTAATTTTATTAGATTGTGTTATATTTGTATTCATTTTTAATTTTATTAGTTTTTTATCTATTAGCTTTAGTTTAGTCAAAGTCCCTTTAAGACAAGTCATGTCACTCGGCGGTAGGGTTGGAAATCGTTAGAAAGTTTCTGGTTCCGGTTCCATTAAAATCATTAAATAACTATTAAAAAATAGTGGTAAGGAAAAATGCACAATACTCAACTACTCAATGCTCAATACTGTTTATTACTTACTATCAACTTAATTTAAAGGTTGGCAATGTCAAAATTCAACATATATTACAGTATACAGATCTTTGGGGGCAGCTGTGGCCTAATGGTTAGAGAGCTGGACTAGTTACCAGAAGGTTGCCGGTTTGAGTCTCGGTGCCAGCAGGAGTTGTAGGTGGGGGGAAGTGAAAGAACAGCGCTCTCTTCCACCCTCAATACCCATGGCTGAAGTGCCCTTGAGCAAGCCACTGAACCCCCAGTCGCTCCCCGGGTGCTGGATATATAGCTGCCCACTGCTCCGGGTGTGTGTTCACTTCTCATTGCTGTGTGTGTGCACTTGGATGGGTTAAATGCAGAGCACCAATTCCGAGTATGGGCTGCCATAATTGGCAAATGTCATGACTTTCACTTTCACTCCATAAGTAGGGTTGGGTATTGTTGGAAATTTTCAGATTCCGGTAATGTTGAGTAATGCTAGTCGATCAATCAGCATGTGCTTCAAAGTTGATGATTTTTACACTATCAATAACATTTTGCTTTTCAAGCAGGAATAAACTGGTTGGCCAAATAGTCCCTTGAGGGATAAGACACTTGTTATTTCCCTAAATTAATGAAATATAAACTGTTATACTTATAACCATGTATACACACACTCCATAAAGCCCCTATTTTACAAATAATAATGCAGTCAGAATATGGTGTGATGCAATGAGTGGTGTCCACATTTTTTAAACATTTAAACTGCATAAAAATAAATATTTTCTATCACTCTGTTTGTCACTCTTGAACTGACCTGTACACTAAATAATGTAACGCTCATACTTACATAACAATAGCAGTCTATTTATTTACTGGTCTAAGTTGAAGTCAGTATATATATTAATGAGAATATGGGACAAATATAATGTAATTTAGTGGCAGCAGGAGCTGCGCGCTGACGGTACATGTACAGTCATACAAAACGACGTGCACAGTTATCAAAGGCGCAAGTGCGCGTACAGTCGTGAGAAATATGTGTTCGGTAGTTAAAGACGCGGCGCATCTGTGGAGTGCGCGTCATTAGAAACAATGTGCTCAATAATTAAAGAGGTAGGGCGGCTGGCGTTTCTGTTGTTTAGTTTGTGACATCCTTTACGGGAAACGCCGAATCGTCAGAACACCAGCGCAAGGCTGCTCACAGCGCTTGATCACGTGTCACACCAAAACCGTTTTCGGAACCAAAACTTAGAAATTGCTTACTGTTCCGATTCTTTTCAAAGAACAGAACTGGTTCTCGGTTCCCAACTCTACTCGGCGAGTCGGCGGCCATCTTTGAAATACCTCTTGATTTTCCCAATCAAATCAATAAAAACAAGGAACTAAAACCTTTTTTTTTTCACTCAGTTATAGGAAAAACATCTCTTGCATTGCAAATTATTTGTGGCTAAAATCATAATCAGCTCTCCAAAAATCAAGAACGCTTGGCGACCCCCAGGTTAGGGAACACAGCGCCATCCTTTTCCTCCTGTAAACCTTTCCGGATCCAATTTGCTGTCTCTGTTATTGATAGAAGCTGTGCAATACTTTAATTCTGCCCTCATTTTAGCATATTAGCGCCTCCAAGCACAGCAGCTCATTAATCAGCGTGTGCAGATGCTCCTAGCAGCCCGCAGTACTACTGTTCTTACAGGGCCGAGTCAATGGATCTCTCTGTAGGAGGCCGAGAGAGAGTGAGTGCTCACTGTGAGGGCTCACTGTGAGAGAGAAGAGAAGGGGCATTGAAAATGGACTGGAGTGAGGAGCTAGCAGAATGATAAGAGGGCAAGGGGCTTCACATCGCCAAAGGAGACCAAGAGGGAACTCAGCTGCTCTGCACAGAAAGAACTGACAGTCCAGCACAGTTCAGCTCAGGGCAGAGAGAGAGACAGAGAGAGGGAAGAAGACAGAGAGAAAGAGAGAGAAAGGGTGATCCTTGCGCTTGATGCCATCTGGCCTCTCTCACTGATCCAGAACGTGATACTGACAGCTGGAGGAGAAATGAGAAAGAAACAAGGGATGAGCAGAGAGGTGAAGAGAGAGGAGAACCAGGAAGCATTTAGAAGGAATGTCCTTCGTTCGGCCAGAGTGTGGACAAGAGACAAGGCTTTTACTTAAAAGGTGAAGTGGGTAATTTTTACAATGTGAAAATACATTAGTTTTGTCATATTCTCTAAATTAACCGTTTACCACGAAATCATTCACTCACCCACATCACGTTCTAAATCTGTATGGCTTTATTCTGTGGAAGACAAAATTAGAATTTTTGTGTTCCTTGCAATTATTATATTATATTATATTATATTATATTATATTATATTATATTATATTATATTATATTATATTATATTATATTAGCATTACAATTCAAAAGTTATATATATATATATATATATATATATATATATATATATATATATATATATATATATATATATATATATATATATAATATTATATATATATTATATATATTATATATACATAAAATTTTATAAAATTTGAAATTTTTGTAAATACTTTTATTCAGCAAGGACAATTAAAAAAATACAGCGGTGCAAATAGCTTTTTTAATTCATAGAGTCACTGAGTGGGTTTAATTTACCACTGTTTGGCTAGCGGGCTAAAGGAAGTTTGTTTCTGCCACAAGATGGAGAAAAAAAAAAATAATAAAATAAAATAAAAAACCTTTTTATACAATTCAGACTTTTTTGCAATTCTAAATTTACAATTAAGAATTTTGACATTTTTCTAGATATAAACTGAGAATTGCAAGTAATAAACAAAGGAGAAATGTATGAGATGAAAAGTCAAAATTTTCAGATATAAACTCAAAATTGCAAAATTGCAAAAAAAAATTAAATTAAAAAAAAAGATATGCTCTCAGAATTTAAATTTTAAAATATATATATATATTTATATATATATATATATATATATATATATATATATATATATAAATACTTTTATTCAGCAAGGACAATTAAAATATATATATATATATTATTTTTAAAAAAATTAAAAAAAAAATTAAATACTTTTATTCAGCAAGGACAATTAAAATGATGCAAAAACAAAACAACAAAAAAAAAACATTTATAATTTATTTATAATAACATTTATAATGTGATAAAAACAATTAAATTTCAGATAAATGCTGTTCTTTTGAACTTTCTATTTCTAACTTTTTATATTTTTTAAATATACATTTGAATATATATTCAAATAGAAAACAGTTTTTATTGGAATAATATTTCACAATATTGCTGCTTTTTTAAATCAAATTTATTTTACTCTGCAAAACAGCTGAGCTATTGCAACACTTAAGAGAAATCTAGATGAGTTAAACTAGTGTTGGGGCTTTTGCATTACTTTTTCGCGCTACTCCCTAAAAAAGTAACTAATTATGTTACGTTAAGTTACTTTTTATGGAAAGTAATGTGTTACTTTGAGTTACGTTACTTTTGAGTATTTTTTTTAAATATGGACGGGACTTGCTTGTTTGTTTTTAAAAATGTAAAAGCCCTTTCATAACAAAAGTGAAATGAATATGCCTCAGGCTGAAGGAACTGTAAATTCATGTCTGTACTGTAGACAACCAAAATAATATGAAGGAAAATTTATAACCACGACAGATACATGTCAGATACAGTCTGATTCAAAGAGAGTAGTTTATTTCTAATGGTAATAAATGTGGCAATCATCTTAATATTTAAAATTTAAAATAACAGTCTGACTGATAATGTGAGAACACACACCTGTTCAGACAATACACGACTGCAAATTTCAGTCATTTTTCAATCTGGATGGACACAAATAACAGAAAAGGTGAGGAGAGTATCTCACAACTGAACTGAAAAACTATTTGGGACAAAGTGCCAATTATCATTGGTGGCCTTTTGAGCCGAGTAAATTACTTACCACACCTGAGGTGTTTGGAGTCACATTTTATGATCGATTTTAAACACATTTGACGTGTAACCTTTAATAATGCTGTTGTGTATTCTGTATTAGTTCATGCTAATTGGATTTTTGGCATTTGTAGCTGCTAAATGGTTCACTTACAGGGACCTCAGCAAGCATTCTCACACTGATGGTAATTTAATAGTTTCTGCCTGCTGAAATTCACCTCATGAACCGCAATTGTGTCATGTTGAGCCAGCAATCTTCTGGTTCCAAATCTCACTCGCTCTCATTTAAAGGGACATATCACCAGCTGTCTGAAAGATACAGCGGTGCAAATAGCTTTTTTAATTTATAGAGTCACTGAGTGGGTTTAATTTACCACTGTTTGGCTAGCGGGCTAAAGGAAGTTTGTTTCTGCCACAAAATGGAAAAAAAAATAAATAAGTTTTATACAATTTTTTTGCAATTCTAAATTTACATTTAACAATTGACATTTTTCTAGATATAAACTGAGAATTGCACGTAATAAACAGAGGAGAAAAGTATGAGATGAAAAGTCAAAATTGTCAGAAAAAAATTGCAAAAAAAAAAAAGATATGCTCTCAGAATTAAAATTTTAAGATATAAACTTGTTATTATTATAAAGATGCAAATGGGGGGTGGGGGGTGTTAGAATTGTAGATAAACAGTCACAAATATATTTTTTTCATTCCATGGTGGACACACACACAAAAACAAAAACAAACAAAAAATAATAAAAATAATAATAATGAAATTCTGCATCACAAATAATAATAACAATAAAGTAAAATGTAAAAAACATTGTGAAACGTAAACTCAAAATCCAGAAAACAAACTGAAGAATAAAGAAGTGCAAGATATAAACTGCAATTGTGAGATATACTGTATGCTCCTGGAAAAAGAAAAAGAAAATAAATCTCACAAAAAAATTCTGAGATGTAAACTCAAAATTCTGAGGGAAAAAAAAAATCTGAATCGCAAGATATAAACTCAGAATTGCAACTGTGAGATATAAATTTGTAATTCTGAGAAGAAAAGTCGGAACTGTAAGTAGGGCTGGACAATAATTCAATATCAATATGTATCGTGATTTTTTTTTTTTTCAGTAACGGTGATATGATTTTTAAGCACATTTATTTCGATATACATTAGCAGTATTTCCCATACATTGATTTATTTGTGGTGTTTGACTTCGTGAATAAACATGAGCACTGCACGTTTCAAAATCAAAACACGTCGCAGGCGTTTTATATGAATGTATATCCTAGGGGAACCGACTGTCTTCAGAAAAGTTTCCATGGCATTTTCATTTTATCTGATAAAGAAGCATTCATAAGCGGAGCTGCTTTGATTACAGCCGTTACTAGAGAAACCACTGGTTCCACTGCAGGAAGTTGTGGCCTAATGGCTAGAGAGTTTGACTCCTAACCCTAAGGTTGTGGGTTCAAGTCTCAGGCCAGCAATACTACGACTGAGGTTCCCTTGAGCAAGGCAACGAACCCCCAACTGCTCCCCGGGCGCCGCAGCATAAATGGCTGCCCACTGCTCTGTGTGTGTGTTCACTGCTGTGTGTGTGCACTTTGGATGGGTTCAAAGCTGAGATCAAAGCTGAATTTTCAGCATCATTACTCCAGTCTTAACAGGATTCTTTAACCAAAATAAAATTCAATAAATAATTGCCGATTATCAATATTTAAAACAGTTGAGTACATTTGATTTTTTTTTTCCTCAGGATTCTTTGATGAATAGAAAGATCCAAAGATCAGCATTTATCTGAAATAAAAAGCTTTTGTAACATTATACACTATTCCATTCAAAAGCTTTGAGTCAGTATGATTTCTTTCTTTCTTTCTTTCTTTCTTTCTTTCTTTCTTTCTTTCATTCTTTGGAAAGAAATTATAGAAATTTTTATTTAGTAAGGATGCTTTAAATTGATCAAAAGTGATTATAAAGACATTTATAATGTTACAATTTCTATTTCAGATAAATGCTGTTCTTCTGAACATTCAATTCATCAAATAAACCTGAAAAAATCTAATGAGCTGTTTTTAACATGATAATAAATTATTTTTTTGAGCAGCATCATGAATCAGAATATAAGAATGATTTCTGAAGGATCATGTGTCTGGAGTAATGACGCTAAAAATATAGCTTTGAAATCACAGGAATAAATTACATTCTAAAATATTTCCAAATATAAGTTATTTTAAATAGTAAAAATATTTCAAAATGTTACTGTTCTTGCTGTATTTTGGATCAAATAAATGTAGGCTTGGTGAGCAGAAGATATGCGTTAAAAACATAAAAAATCTTACTGTTCAAAAACTTTTGACTGGAAGTGTATATTAGCCTATAGTTTGAAGTTAAAGATATTAATATTAATTAGGAGCTGTTGAGTCTGAGATGAATTATTTTTGACAGTGATTTCACATTTATTGTTTAAATGAAGGCTAAATACAACAACAACAACAACAACAAAAAAAGGTTTGAACATTAACTTATTTGTGCTGTTTTTTTTTTTTTTCTTCTAAAATATTATATGGTTTTAAATGAGGTGTCATAGACTTGGCAAATACATTTTTTATAAGTTTGTATGAACAGAGATCTGTTGTGGGCATTTTTGGTAGTTTTTTTACGAGGCTTTTTTTAATTGTTCATAAACGATTGATTGGAAGTTATATTGTATCGACCGAAATTAAGAAACCTTTTTTATTTTTCAAAACATTAAAAAAAAAAAAAAAATTAACTGTAAGATATAAATATGTAATTGCAAGAAAAAAAGTCAGAATTGTGAGATAAAAAGTTGCAATTACCTTTTTTATTTTTTATTCCATGGCAGAAAAGAAAAAAAAAAAGAAGAAAAAAAAACCTTTTTGCATCAAAGTGTAAACTAAAATGTCAGCAGAAAAAAAAATCATAATAGCAAAATGCAAACTTGGAATTGCAAGTACAAAGTCAGAACTCTGAGTTTATATCTCACAGTTCTGACTTTTTTCCTCACAATTCTAAAAATTAGAATCATGAGATAAAAAAAGTCCTTTTAATTTTAAAAAGTCAATTACTTTTTTACTTTTTATTCCTTAACAGAAATAACCTTCCATGTTAACAGAGTAAACTGACTTTTAAAAATAACATTAAATTATAGAAAATAGCCCATTTAATACCTCAGCATCTGTCTGTTGTTGTTTAGTTAATTTGAGAGACTCATAAAATCAAGTCTGCAAAATCAAACATCCCCTCCAGTCTTAGTTTTTAAATCTGAAGACTAATTAAGAAACTAAACATCAGGGGTCTGATTATACATCAGGTACACCTAGAGAGCTTGCAGCTCCTTCTTCATGATGCAATCCAGCTCTGACAGCATCAAAGCACACTGCTTATTTCCCCACCATACATCAGCGAGTGCGGCTCAGTGCTGAATACTTATGATTGCCAATTGTAGTCATTCAGGAACGATATGCAATCGTTTACACTACACTTCTCAAAAGTAGATGAGAAATGTGAGCTGTTTGAAGCGCCTATTATGAATGTAAGCCACTTATTGTTGCTAAACGTACTGCATGAGAAGTTGAATGCATGTACACACAAAAGAAAAGAATGGCTCAGAATAAAGCGCAACAGCAACTGACCATTCTTTTCCACATTGTTGGTTTCGGATCCATTTTTCCCATTCATTTTCTCAAAAGAGACTTCAGAAAGTATTAAAATAGACAAACCAAAAAATATTGACTTTATAAAATTCAGTTTTGTACATTTTGTGTGTGTGTGTATATATATATATTATATATATATATATATATAGAGAGAGAGAGAGCATATTTATATATATATATATATAATATATATATATATATATATATATATATATATATATATATATATACTGTACATTTAAATATATTGTTACAAAACAATATATTTCAAATAAATGCTGCTTTTTTACATATTCTTTGCATCAAAGAATTCTGAAAAAAGTTTCATGGTTTTAAAAAGAAAAATAATAATAGTAATAATAATAATAATTCTTATTCTTAATTTCTTGTAATAGTTGGAACAATTACATTAACAGTTTATTACAGTAGTACAGTTTTTTAATGTATTTTTATATATATATAGTTTTAATTTTTATTTATTTATTTATTTTAGGTTGACACATTATCATTACCACAAAACTAATCATAAACAATGCTCAGGTGCGGTTACTTGGCATTGACTTGGATTACTAAATGGATGTATTCTCTTTGCAACGTAAAAGTTTACTTTTTCTTGACTGAAACAACATTTGATTGAGGTGTCAAGCTTTTATTCCAGTGCTTGAGGCGAACGCTTTGAGTGCAAAGCAGATCTGAAGTTCCTTTTCTATGGGATCCACAAGAAAAGCGGTGGGCCCCGGGGGTGGGGGGGGGGTGGCTGGGGTGTGTGGAGGGTCATACAGAGAGAGGGGCATTTTTTGCACAGAGCCACAAATATCTCGAAGATGGCTAAAGATGATAGCATCAATCCCCACGCTGGCCTTTCCACTGATTTGAGGGTGGTGTCTGTAAACCAGCCCATATTCTTATCACCACACAAGGGTTTATAAAACTGGACACAGATCAAATCACAGCAAACAAAGTCAAAAATAGGTTGCGTACAGGGATGGAACTATCACTGAACCAATGCAATATGCTTTTCGAGAGCAGTTTGATTGATTCTCATAGTCTGCTTTATTTGTCAGCGTTGTTCTTATTGTATCGTATCTGTCATACATTATTTTAAGCATGTTGTGAGATGGATGAATGGATTTTCTGTTCAGTAATTGTATGGAGCATCTGCAACAAGCTGAATGAAGCACAAAAAAATAAGAACAAGAAGAAATTACACTTACTACAATTTCAGCAAGAAGTGTCAGTAAGGGTAAATCTCACCATAACCAGGTCAAATTTCACCTAAAAATAGAAAGGAAAGACAAAATAAAATTGGATTATTGAATTGTTTTCGTAACACATTTAAAACACATTTACTATTCACTATTTACTATATTTCAGCCAAAAATAAATAAATAAATAAATAAATAAATTTTAATAGATTATTTCAAATTCTTAATTCTGCATAAATTAGATGAAATAAAACAGTTTAAATATTACATAATGAGAAAATATCAGTGATATTATATTTAACTAAAATTATTTTAAAAATAACTAAAAATACATATATACTGTATATTGTTTATACTGTATATTTACTATGCATAAATACAAACATACAAACACATGTATGTATATATTTAAGAAAAATGTTATTTTATATACTAAATATATTTATATATAATATAAAGTATAATAATATAAATATATAAATGTATATACATGTAAATATTTTCAAATATATACTGTATTTGTAAAAACTATAACAGTACATCAGTGATACTAAAATAACACTGATATGTAGAAAATTTGGGGTCAATGTCACATTGAAAAAATCTGCAGCAATAGGCTTTATTTATTTTTATTTTATAATAAAATATATTTTATTATTTTCTCATGTTCTTTTGATTTTGGGTAACATTTATCCGCAAAGCACCTTAGCAGAGTCCACTAATAAGCACACTCAGAAAACTTCAAAGGCATGCTGTACTGCATTGGATCACCAGTCTGTGCCTGCTGGGGCAAAATTAGCTCAGTACTCGTGTTGGGAGTCAAATAATTGTTGCATACGTGTGGAAATGATCTTTTTATCCACACCATTTTTATATGGTATAGCTCTGAGAGACGGGCAACAGTGACTGGAGCAGCGACCTCCAGCTGTTTCAATTTACTCTCTCCTTTACAGTTTTAATTATCTTCTCTTTTCTTCTTGAACGTAAACATGCAGAACTAATAGAAGTTATTGGTGCATATAGCTCTTCTGATATTCATAATGGCAGTTTTGTCAAGGGAGCAAAAACAACAAGTTGCACGACATCTAGGCAGTTGAATATGCCAGGAGTTTGTATTTGTCTCAAAGACATGCACACAAGAAATATCAAATGATTGAAATGAATATCACACACACACACACACACACACACACACACACACACACACACACACACACACTTTTCTGGTTTTGTGCATGATTCACATTATTTAATCATCAAAATAATATTTTATATAACATCATTCATTCATTCTCAATATGAAATCAAATGTATTTTTCTTGGTCTTACTTTGCATGATTCATCAGTGCATGTTATTCCAAAAAAAAAAGGTTTAGTCCTCATAATATTTAATCATCAGAATGCACTATTTATATAATAAATATTATATTATTATTATATTAACAAAATCAAAATTATCCACCAATTGTCAATCAACTGCAAACACCCACTAATTATCAAATATGTATAATAATGACAATATAATAATAATATAATAACATATTTTAGAATATATAAATATTTTATATTTTTGTAATAAAAACACAAATATACTAGATAGATAGATAGATAGATAGATAGATAGATAGCAAAAGATAACAATAATATTAAATATTTATATATAATTTAATGTTATTGTATTATATTGTTATCATATAGTCATTATATTACATATTATATTAATCTAATATGAACAAAAAAAATCTGATAATTGTCAACAGTCAACTGCAAAAATCCACAAATAATTTATACCAATCAATCAAAGGCATCCATACATTTATCAAAATAAATGTAATTTTACATGAAAGCAAATTATTAAAAAAAATAAATAAATAAATAAAAAAAACATGAAGGTTTATTGAGAATGTTTCTCAAGTGAAGCATTTTTCAGGCGACACCTTTTGCATGTATTATAACCCAAAGAACTTCCACCTGGTCTGCAAAGTTAACATTCCAGTTGTGATTTCCAAGGTGCCTCCTCCTTTCCGCATTTTCAGATGTGCAGGTCCTTGTGTGTCTTTGACAGACAGCGGGGGACAATATGCCAGTCACGTACTGGAGTGAGACCAGCCCAAGCATGCATTAATTCCTACATTAAACACAGGCCCAGTCACACAGCTCTCATGCTGTTTGAAGCTCCCTCTTTGCTAGACCACAGTTCTTGTGCTGCCCTTCTCTCCCATGATTCCCTGCTGCAGCGGTTCAAGCCTGGCCTGCCATCATCTGTCACTCAAACCGAGTCCAATGTGAAGCAGCCTTGTAACTCTCAGGGGACAAGAGCAAATGGTAAGGCAGGAATCTAAATAATGCACAATAAGTAGCAGTCGGAGCCAAAACTCTCCAGTGACATCAACACAAGGAAGCAGGCATTTGTCTCTGAGTGGTGAGTTCAGAGGGATTTGTACACAAAAATACTAACAAAATATTAAGGTGCTTCACATTGAAGGTCAGAAACTCTTAGGAAACATTGTTGGAAATGGTTTCTGAACTCATCATAATATTTTGCTTATATTTTAAAGTATTATTTATTTTATGAAGTAGCAAGACTGAAATAGCATGTCTTCATTTCTTATTTACAACTATGAAAAGCATTTTAGATTTAAAATTAAATGCTGTTAACTTTCTACTCATCAAAGATTCTAGAAAATAATAAGTACCACAAAAATAAAAAGCAGCATAACTGTTTTCATAATTGATAATAAGAAATGTTTCTCAACATATTAGAATCATCATATTAGAATGATTTCTGAAAGATCATGTGACACTGAAGACTGGAGTAATGGAGATGAAAATTCAGCATTGTATCACAGACATGAATTATATCTTAGCATTTTTAAAAAAGAAAGCAGTTCTCTAATTTTTTTTTACAATATTTTATTATTAATAATAATTAATTAAATAAATGCAGAATAAAAAATGCAGAATCTGAAGAAAAAAAAAAACTGTTGTTCAACTTTAAAAATTTAATTGGGCAGATATTGCTTTTTGTGAATGTAATCAGTTTAAAATAATTTTAAAACATGTATAATCTGTATCTGCCTAATTATAGTTAACTAAAACTAAAAACATTTTCTTTACTAAAAAAAAAAACAAAAAAACAAAAAAACATTAAAAGTAGTTTAAAAAGTTGTTGTGGTCACTTTTTTTTCATTTTTGTTTAGTTTAAATTGAAGTACTGAAATAAGTTAAACTAAACAAACTAAAAAATATATAATAATAATAATCATAAAAACTATATGGACATTACAGCTGACAAAAGCACAAAAAAATTAAGGTGAAAACAGAAAATATAAAAATAAAATGTAATTCAAAATATTAGCCAAAACAATAAAATTATATTAATAATACTAAAGTAACTGATTTGAACGACTGGAAAAGTCATGGAAAAATCACACAAATCTCCTCTGACCTATGACCCAGCCCTAGTTTGTTTTTGTTTTTGTTTTGTTGGTTTTTTCCCGCGTGAAGCACTTCAACTTCCCGGCTCCACACAAGTGCCATTTCCACAGCCAAATTATCCTTTCGCAATGCGAACAAGTCAGTGCTGTATATAATTTAACCATCACGACCAGCCCTGTGTCTTTTGTCCCCTGGGGAGGTTCTGGGGTGATAACCATCTCTGCCTCTGAGCAATTTACAGCCATCAGATCCAGGAAGAACAACATTAGCCTGAAAATGATCTCCAATGGCTAGCCAATTCAAAGCAACTAAATTGAAGATGCACTTCGCTGCCGCCCCATCTATGAATCAGCGATAACCCCGCCACTGGGCTTAAATAAAAAACACCATTTTTGGAGATTACTTAAGACTTGTTGAATTACATCAGCTGTTTATTTTGAAAAGAGAGGTTGAAAAGGGAGAGAGGAGGCGCTCTGTCGAGTTAGAAGTCTGTTCCAGATCAGAAGTCAAGTGAAAATATCAAATTACATCCCTAAATCCACATGTTATCAGCGCAGTGGCACGAATGAGTTTACGAGCCAACTTTGAAGAGCTCTGCAAAGCCTTTTTTTTCGGGGATGCTGGTTCTTGTGAGATAGAATCTCCTGACAACTTTCTTTAAAAAGGCTTTTTTGCTGTGGCACTTGATCGCCTTTAAAAAGACGGGCAAAGAGAGAAATCAGGATGAGAGAAAAGAAAACAGAAATGGTTTAATGGTTTGAATCATCTCTGTCATGAACCGAACGCTTTCTCAGATGAAAACGCAAACATTTGAGTTCTTTGTTTGCCAATAAGGCTTAATTAGACTCAATGTCAGCTCTTTTATGTGAACGCAAATGCAGAGTTTCAGTCTCTGTAAAGGGAGCCAGATGACTCACCATGTGACTCGTGTGCTAGTCTTCTGAAGTATTGATCTTCTCCTTTGCAGTAGCTTTCACATCACAACTGCGTCTTTCACATGTCAGAACCATGTCAATGAAATCAAACCTGCCGCAATGCATCTAAAGGTAAAATAACACATGCACATGAGATTTGGCAGGGAAAGGTACAGATTATTAATGAAGCACAGCTTATATTTTGGTCTGTTCATCACACAAAGCTATTGTATAGCTTTAAAAGGCTTGGAATCATTTTAAAGGAAAAAGTTACTCCATTCCGGCATTTCAGTTTTTCTACTTATTGTCACTACCATTTCTTTGTAATTGATGAAATCTACAAGCAATTTCGTTTTATCCTTTAATAAAAAAAACAATTAAAAAACATGAAATAATGAAATATGAAATTATGTGTTGTATAAATGGATTAAATAAAATAACACACACACACATTATATATATATATACTTTAAAAGGAATTATCTATTATTAAAAAATTTTTTGCATACTGTATATATATATATATATATATATATATATATATATATATATATATATAAATATATATACCAAAAAAAAAATCACATCCATAATTAAATAAAAACTTTTTTCTCTTTTTTTTTTTCAGAAAAACAGTGATAATTAATAAAAACATAGCATCATTGCTAATATTGCTTGCTCCTTGGTGTTCACTTTCTTGCTTTGGACAAAAGCCTCTGCTTAATGAATACTGTAAAGGTATTTTCAGCAGCAATACTAATAGATAATAATAGATACAAAAGTTGTTCAAGTTTTATAAAGTTTTACTAGTTTCAAAGAGCAGTATGACAAAAAAAAATAAAAATAAAAAGACAGAAGAAGCCCTGGTCTAAACATGGTTACACTTGTGTTTCCTGCACCTCTCTCTCTCCTTTTATATTTTCTCTTTCTCCTGTTCTTTCTCTTTCCCAGAACCTACTATGGAATAATAACCACAACATATAAAATGGTGAAGCGAATCAATCAGAATAACTTTAAAATGCCAGAGGGCTTTTGGGAATATCAATGCACGGCGGGATAGAGGCAGAAGTCGATACAGTGACCTCAGCTGTCATTACCGGTGGCTCTGGTCAATCAGACATGGGGAAGCATCTTAAAGATGAGCCATATATATAATTAATGACACAGACTGCATAAAGTCGCCCTCTCACAGCATTCATTCCACTAGCTAGGCACTACTGCTTCACATACTGCTGAAATAACAACACTTTTGTGGATTATCCATTTATTTGTGAGGCTAAAAGTTGAGATTTAACAAATACCTAACACTAAATATTACATTTAATTGTTATTTGTCATGCACAATTAATTGTTTGCACTATTACAGTACATAACATTCACATTTAGCCATTATGGAGATGGAATTGCATATGAAGATGGGTCAAAATGGGTCAAAACTTTTATTTATTTTTTTCACCCTCATTTTACCCTCATTTTAAATATAAATTCCAATTATAATCTATTTTCATTTAATTGAAAACATGCAATTAAGTGTCCAAAAACATTACATTCAGTTCACACTTTTTGTAAATTTAGAAACTGCATGAAACAAGAAAGATAAATCAGAAAACCAGAAATCTTCCAGGTGATTGTAAGTATGAATACAGTGTAATTGGAGAGTTTGACGTGTACTGTAACCTCCACAAACATGTTTCTGTCCTCTGGTTGTTCACACATCACTTCGACTTCCCAACTAGAAACTTTCATTTTGTCTATTTGCGCTTACTCAACGCATTGGAGGGCCTATAACTCAGAAAAGAGATCATTCATCTTTCCCAGTGCACTATAATTTCTCTTTGACCATCAGCCTTCAAAGCAAACAAACACATGCACACATTATTCCTCTGTCTGGCCAGAGAGGAACCTGTTGTGAGTGTGAGTCGGCCATGATTGAAGAGCTCCCTGGAGAAAAGGCAATTTCACTATACTGCCTCACAAGCTTATGAAAAATATTAATTCATCTTTTCCTTTAGTCATATGGAGAGCTGTAACCCTAAAAATATTATTTCATGTGTCATGTGAATTTAGAAAAGAAAGAAATTTTTTACCCTTTTATTTTGTTTGATTTGAGTTTTATTTATTAAAAATAATAATAAAAAATTATACCATTTTTAATTGAGTAACAAATACAAACTGTTATATTTAATTTAAAAAGTATTTAAAATTATTATTATCTTTTTCTCATTAATATCATGGAAAAGAATACATTAAACTAAGTACAAATATATGTATACTTAAATTTTTATTCAGATTTTGGTTGCACTTTATTTTACAGTATGTGTACTTACATGTACTTACAGTGTACTTACAGTGTAGTTATCTAAGAAAGTTCTGGTAATTCAAGGTAACTACATGGGGTAGGATTAGGTTTAGTGGTAGGTACAGGGTTAGTACCTAGTTATTACATAGTTATTGTAATTACTATAATAAGTACATAGTATGTACATGAGGAACAGGACTGTAAAATAAAGTGCCACCCAGATTTTTAATAAAAAAAAAAAAAAACACACACAAATAAATACATTTTTGTTCACATTATTTTATTTTAGGAGAAAATGTATTTAATTGTCATAAACTTAAATCATGATTTAAACCAGTGTTTTTCTAGTATAAATTGTTTTAACTTATTTATATTTTTTATTTTACATTCTCCTTTTAATTTTTGTTGAAATCATTAGTCATATGTATTACATTTTTTTATTATGTCTATAGAGTTTTTGTTAATTTGTATTTCTCATTATTTTTAGTGCATCAAATTGAAATCAAGAAAAGTTTCTTATATATATATATATACATATATATATATATATATATATATATATATAATATATATATATACATACATACATATATACATATATATGAAACTTTTATATATATATATATATATATATATATATATATATATATATATATATATATATATATATATATATATATATATATAAATATATATAAATATATATATATATATATATTTTAAAATGGTTTTGATTTTTAATTATAGCTATAGTATATCTACAATTAATATTTTATTATATAATATATATATTATTATATTTTATTTTCAAAAATGGTTTTGAAACTGTATTATTATTATTATTATTATTATTTTGAAGGTAATGACCCAGACATTTCTTTGTGAGATTCACCTATTTGTTGTTTGGTACAAATCGATACGATATATAGTACCTATACATATTGATTTGTCCTGGAATTGGAATTAGACTCACATTGGTCAATAAATACAAATATGAAGTGGAATACTTCCCCAAAAGTCACCAGTACAGTGGTGGAGGTCAAGGATACGCGTGCAAGTGTGTAAGAAACAAGATTGGAAACTCATTAATGTGGACACACCGAAAGACAAACAATGTAGCCATAATTGATTGTTTTGTCTCCGTTTCATTAACTCAGCCAGGGAAGAAAAAAAAAAAGATTACATGACCTAAAGTGTATTAATTTTCCAGTTTTTAATCTACATGGAGGTGTGACACATTCATAATTCAGCACACCATCTACCTGGAAAGTTAAAACACTTGAAAGTGGCTCAGACCTCAGAGTTATTGATCATACATGTCTGAGAGAGCTGGGTCACTCCTTACAGCGATGGTCCCACTATTACACCTCATCTCACTTTCACAATTGCATGTCCTTGAACCTGGTTTGTCAAAAAGGGCTTTTTTTTTTCTTGAACAGTTCTTAAAGGAATAGTTCACCCAAAAATGAAAATGTACTCAGGCCATAAAAGATAAAGATGAGTTTGTTTCTTCATCAGAACAGATTCAAGAAATGTTGCATTATATAATCTGCTCACCAATGGATCCGCTGTAGTGAATGGGTGCCGTCAGAGAGAGAGAGCCCAAACATCTTATAAAAACATCACAATAATCCATAAGTATTCCAAACCACTCCAGTCCATCAATTTAAATATTGTGAAGTGGAAACCTTCATGTCTCAAAGAAACAAATCCATCATAACGGTGTTCTAACTTTAAAGCATTATTTCAGGCCAAAATCTGACTTCATAATGCATAATAATGTTTCCTCCAGTGAAAAAGTCCATCCTCTGTTGTCATCTCACATTAAAATCCATTTCGCTTTCATTGCTTGATCTGTGCATATTTCTCTCCTGAACCTGATGTAATGAATCTTTTATTATTAGTAGTAGTAGTATTATTAATTAATTAGTTTGATATTTTTAATCTGTCAAGAAAAGCTTAATGCACCAAAATATTGAGATAGCCCTAATTAAAACCTAGTCCAGACAGAGCATTCAGAACCTCAGACTGGGTAGAAGGCTCAACTTCAAACAGGACAATGATCCTTAACACACAGCAAGAGTCAATCATAGACAGTTCTGTGAATGTCCTTGAGTGGCCCAGCCACAGCCTGGGATTGAACACAATCAAATATTTCTGGAGAAACCTGAAAATGTGTGTCCGCCCCCATCCAACCTGACAGAGCTTGAGAAGTGAAGAGGTGAGGAGAAAAATGGCAGATAATTGGCAAATGCTGATGAGCAAAACTTGTCACATCAAACAATAAAGACTTGAGGCTGTAAAGGTGTTTTAGCTAAATATCAAGTTAAGGGTATTTATACCCTTAATTAAAATATCTATGGATGGATGGATAGATGGATGAAAACAACACACAACAAAATTAGTAAAACATTAAAACTGAAAATATTAAAATTTATTCAAAATATCAGTAAAATCTATAATGGTTATTATTATTATTATTTAATAGTATCATAATATTAATCTCTCAGTGACACTAAAATAAACACTGCTTTCACACCATGAGGCCAGTGCAGTCGAGTGCAGCTGAAAGTCTTGAAGCTATAGCATCTGCAGACCTTTCTAGTTTACATTTATTTCATTTCAGTATATTTGTGCATTTTTTTCACAATACATATTGTTCTGCAGCAGCTTTGCATAGAATCATGCCTTCAGGACCCTGGTGAGCAGCCTAACACAACAATGGTATGAAAAGCTCCCTGAGAACAGTTGTGAAATTAGTGGAGCGAGACAAAGATGCAGGAAAACAATACTCTCCGAGTTTCTACAAAAGGCGTTTGCTGGAATGGAGCTTCTCCCTGAGTAGGCGGTAGGTCCTTGAGTGCTTACCAAAGCACCAGCCACAGCAGCAGATGGAGCTCACAGAGCACAGACATGCCTTTGGCCACTTACAGTTCTGGTTGCTCCCATGTGGGGCCTATGGTGCCCAAGCAGATGATAGACCCAATTATTTAGGGAATTAAAGGGTTTGCTTTTTGTAGTGGTCTCTTATGCAGTATATTAAACTGGCATATAAGCTCGTATGTTAACATACAAAAAAAAAAAAAAAAAACACTTCACTCTTAAAGGGATAGTTCAACTTCTGTTTTCATGTAAAAACAACATTGGACCCTGTTAACACAGACAATCCAATATATAGATGAGTTTGTTTCTTCATCAGAATAGATTTAAAGCAATTTACTGTACATTACACCATTTGTTCGCCAATGGTTCCTCTGCAGTGAATGGGTGCCGTCAAAATGAGAATCCAAACAGCTGATAAAAACATCACAATAATCCAAAAGTTGCATGTTTATAAGAAACAAATTCATCAAGACATTTTTTACTTAAAAAAGGCTTCCACTAAAATAGGAGTCCTACATTCATAATATTGATTAAAAATATCAAATTAATTAATTAATCAATAATAGTAATAATAATAATAGAAGCATTACATCAGATTCAGGAGAGAAATATGCATGTGTGTCTAAAAGTACAGTGAACACAGCTGATGATGACATCTATTGTCATCAGCGTGCACTAGTGGTAAACAAAAAAAGCATAATAGATCACTTTAGCAGCTGTATTTTTTATGTGTGCTGAAAAAAGTGGAAGAAGCGAAAGAGGAAGAGATAAGAGCTTGAGGTAAGCAGTTTTATGTTATGTTAGTGCCATGTCGCGTTGATTTCATGTCACATTTTTATTAAACATGGATCATACCAGCAAACACACTGTGCCATGATCATGCTGCATCGTAGGCTATCTTTGGTCGCAATACCGTGACGACGACAATCTTTGAACATTTCTCACTGTACGACATAAGACCACAGATTAGGAGCCATGATGCCAATCTTTTGTCTGGCACAGCTGAAAATCATGCAGTGTGTTTAGGGCTTAAAGTCCATGTGAACCGGAAGTTGCTGCCGACTTTATTTCAGTGTGGTGACACATTTCCACCTGAAACAAAATATTGAGTAGAGCGCAGGATTTTACTTTCATTTACAGCAAACTAACGGTTAGAGGGGCGTGGTTAAGCAAATTCTGCCCAAGCCATCAAACTGACATCATCATAGCAGGAGTGCCATTCCGGAGCGGAAGCAAAAGAACAGATTTTGATTAAAGATTACCAAGACAATTTTCAGAGGATTAAACAAAACAAAATATAAATTGTACATTTTGATCTCATGCAGACTTTAGCTCCTCATATTTACTGTACACAAACACACATGCTAGAAAAGTTTCAATGATGTGTAAGAGATCTTTTATTTTTTTATTTTTTTATTTTTTTAAACACAAATTTAAAAGCAGTGTGTGATTTAGCCAAAGGATTAGTTTACTCACAAATGAAAATTATGTGAAGTGAAAATGCAAATCATTTAGTCACCTTCATGTCATTGTAAAATCATTTGAAAGAAGAGATCTTCAGCTGTAGGCTACTGGTCCTGGTCCCTCATTTCCATGCAGTTACATCGAACTCTAGGTGCGGTATTTGCTTCAAAAAGAACATAGAAGCGGTCCATTCAGTTTGCAAGCAATATTCCAAGTTTCATGTGACAGCTTTCTGTGACAAACAGACCAATATTTAAGTTGTTCTACACTGAACGTCTTGACACCCACCTAAGTAGATGTCAGAATTTCTCCTTTAGTGTTCCACAGAAGAAATAAAGTCCTGGGGTTTGGGAATGACATGAGGGTGAAGAGATGATGACAGAAATGACATTTTTGAGTGAACTATATCTTTAAGGATGGAGTTATGGGTGTCTGGCTCAATATCAGCACTTAGCTATACGCCTCAGGCTTGCCGCTGTTACAGATTGACTCAAATGCCTCTTCGCTGCTTGAATAAACTTCATGTACAACAGCCTGCAAAGAATGGCACAACACTTTCCCCGATAAGGTCGTCAATAACTCATGAAGAATATCTAATGTCACTGACATTGGAAAATTGATCTTTTGTAATACAATTCTGAAATGGCTTAACTCGCTTTCCAGGTGCTTGTTGATATCAGGAGAGGACACATTAGGATCCGGATAGAGAGCCCAGAGAGTCTGTAGCTAAAACAAAAGCTTTCTGCTCAAAAGCAGACACAACATTTGTGACCTTGCAGGAGAAATGAGCACAGAGGAATTTATTCATGTTAATGAACGCTCTCAGTCTGATGCGTGACGGCTCCGGATAGGATATGACTCAACCGCTCTGAACGAGGCACTCTAGTTCTCTCACCTGACAGCCATTTTAAAGCACTCAGCCTGGATTTCGACAGGAACTGATGCAGTTGTCTGCCTCCTGCCTGACAGTATGTAAATTCTTAAACAGGGTGCTGATGGGTGATGCTGTTTTTCTTACACAAATAAGAAATTGCACTTTATCCAATTTATTTTAATTTGCATTTCTTAGTGTGCGGGTGAAAAGCAACTACGGGATATTCAGATGCAACAGAATTTCATGCCATGAACCTTTAAACTCCTGGAAAATCCAGTGACTACTTCATCTCCCTCAGTGTAGCAGCCTGAGAACATGTAAACAAGAATTTAGTTTCCAGTGAACTGAAAAATGCACTCTTGACTCCTGAGAACTCTGTAAAGTCAACCCATCACATTGTCAGCTTATGAAAACTCTTGCCATTTTTGCATGCTCAGAGTACGATCAGTGTTGGGAAGGTTACTTTGGAAATGTAATAGGTTACAGATTACAAGTTACGCTATCTAAAATATAATAAGTAGTGTAACTATTTCAATTACTTTACTTAAGTAATATAACTGATTACATTTGATTACTTTTGATTAATTTTCTAAATTTCTAAGGTTTTCAACTGTTATCATTTTCAAACATATAAACCAGGCAGGGTTAATCTTCCAGTACTCAACACTGATTAGTCCTTCACTTGAATTAAGATTATAATAATTTAATTTTAAAGCACAGCTACCACAAAATAAGACTTACTTTGAGGCCATTCTGAGGTTAAGTACAGATTTAAAACCGTAACAGGAAACAGTTTAGTAACTATTATACTGTTTTTGAAATCAAATCTTTGCATACAGTAGTTATGCCTTGGAAAAAAACAGTTAATCTTAAAAAATAAAGCATATGCATGAATCCAAAGAGTAAATAAAACTGTTATCGACTAAGCATGTGTCCTAATCTGTGTCCTAAACTCCTGAAACATTGGTGTCTCATATTTTAGAGCAGTCAGTGCAATTTAGGAAAGGAATCAATTAAATCTGTATGTGTGTAAAAATATTAATATGTAACCAAAAAACATAAACAAACAATTTAAATATAAACACACAAACACTAACAGTAACTGTAACTGATTACACTTATATTTATTTTGTAATTAAATTATGTAATTTAACTATGTAACTAGTTACTTCCCAACACTGAGCAGGATACATACAAAAAAAAAAGAATTCCATTCATTTTCTCAATGGAAAACAACAACAACAACAACAACCTTTAACAGTAATATGTAAACCTTTCTACATTCACTCTCACTTATCTCTAAATTTAATTATATACTGCATTTGCACATTTCTGATTATTTAGCAATAAACTTATCAATAAATATTGTAAACACTGTGTGCAATTATTATATTATATTATATTATATTATATTATATTATATTATATTATATTATATTATATTATAATCATTGCATCATTTTTTATAATGCATCATTGCATCATTTTTTCTGAAGACTGGAGTAATGATTCTTCAGGTTTGTATCACAATACATTTTAAATGCATTTAAATATAAAACAGTTATTTTAAATTGTAATAATATTTTACAATGTAGCCATCTGAACATGTTATTTTTTTTTCAAACACACACACACACACACACACACACACACACACACACACACACACACACACACATATATATATATATATATTTAATCATTTATATTTTATGATTCATCTCAGAGGAGATTGCTTTGGTTCATGGCTTAGCATTTTTTACTGACAAAATGTGTATAATCTCCCAGGACAAAATTAATGGGAAAAATACTTCCGGAACCAAGGCCTCTGAAAACAAATAGGATACATAAACCATATTCAGGACAAGGATGTATGCAATTATTCATCAGTTATGCAAAAAAGGCAATCCCTTCAATATCTTCAATACCTTTCTTTTAAAATAGGAAATACCTCAGCACAGGAACAAAATAGGGTTTGCCAAACCATGTTATGCTGTTTTTAGAACTAAAATTGTAACATTTTCGAAGATGTCAGCTCACAACAGAATTTTAATGAAAGAAAAAGGAGTTCAAAGACTCACTACAGGACTACAATTAGAGTCACAGCTGGCCAATCTGACATTAAGAGAGATGGTCAGGCGGTGTTCTTCTTGAAGCTCAATTCATCAATCTGCCCTACAAAGTGTTCTCCCAATTATCGATCGCCATCTTTTTCATTTGCGCTTCTCTTTAAGTAAACTGTTTGAAACTCCAAAAGCCAATAACCGCTCGCAGAAAACATGAAAAACTGATGTTTCTAATTCAGCCCCAATTTGTCTTATTGAGTCAAGCTGTGGGAACAATTTGAATTATTAATCAGGGTTAAATGGGTTCTGTGGTCTGTCTGTTTCTGGATTCATGAGCAGACTCGTTTGTAAAGTTTAAAGAAAATTTTCTCTCAAAAGATAAAAAGTCAATGTACTCACCCACATGCTGTTCCAAACCCAAATGAGTCGTTCAGTAACTTGTGTGACAAACAGACACAGATTTCTTTGGATTAGTATCTATCTGGTACAAACACAAGAAACTCAATCAAACTCAACACTCTATATTTGAATCTAAAAATCGTAAACATTCGTTACAATTAAAAAAAAAAAAAAAAAAGTCAGAGAACATTATAGAGTGATGACTCAAATGATTTGGTGAATCAGTTTGTACTTGTTAGAGAAAACAGCTTTTGGAAATGCAATGCCATTTTTTGATGCTACTGGAAAATGTTTTCATTCAACAGTGTCACTCCTTTCACACATTTGCATCACACTGTGCAATTAGTAAGGAATAAGAATTATTTAAAAAAAAAAAAAATGCACACCGGAGGTGTCATGAAATGTGCAATGGGTAATGTGAAATGTTATCTTCTCAGAATACATTAGAGTCAATTATTCTGCTTATACTATGGTTACCTCAACTCACGTCTAATAACAGAGTTTTGAGACTTTAATAGCAGTTAGCAACTAATGCAGTTATTAATGTAGTTATTATTATAGAGAGAGAGAGAGAAAGAAAGAAAGAAAGAAAGAAAGAAAGAAAGAAAGAAAGAAAGAAAGAAAGAAAGAAAGAAAGAGAGAGAGGTGTGTTTGTGTTAATTGTGAATAAAATTTGTGCATCTCTCAACAGTTTTCAGCAGCAGCGTCTTTACTAATAACTGTAAATTTGTCTGCTTTAAGAACAGTGCTGTTATTACCTTACTAGTGAGAAATGTCATGTAGTTGCTAAACTATTTTACTGATAAAATTGTCAGAGGAGTGGTGACAACACATTTGTGTGTGTGTGTGTGTGCATTCCGTGTGTGTGTTGTGTGGGAGTGGAAGAAAGAGAATGTGTGTGTTCTTGAGGGTTTTGGTTCTTTTGTTGTTGCAGGCTGTAAGGACGTTTGGAATAACTGAAATTGTTTGGCAAAGTGATATGGACATGTAATGTGGACAAGACCTACCTCGAACTACTTTAGCCATGTATTTCCTTGAAAATAATTACATGCTTTAGTGCATTTGCCAACCAATCAAACTTAAGCATTCAACAGCCCCATATTATAGACCTTATGCATCCATCTTTGGAATTTTGTATTTGAACTTTTGTTTTTGCAGTAACTTTATAGCTTCACTGCTGAAGAGTAATTAACTGTAGTGGATTCTTTTATTGTAGCATTAACTAAAGTTATCATATTCATTGTAATGTTCAAAGTAGATGTCATAACAAATGTCAGTAGACCGGGAAGATTTTAAAACGAGCCGTTTCTTTCTTATTTATTTATTTTTTTTATTATTTTTTTATTATTATTTATTTATCTTATCATCATGCTGTGGAAATTCAAACCGAAAACAGAGGACAATGAGCGCAGTGCTGAAAACAGGAGAATATGGAAGGATATTCCAGACTATTTTCAAAAGGAATTGCAAATTGTATTTTTGCGTCTGCTTTTTCACGCTCTCTGTCGCACATGCCAAAACTCAAACTGAATCCAATTCCTTTAGCATTTAACTTTTTGTGAAAAGCATTTGGTTAATGGTGAATACTGACCTATTGTGCATACCATTCTGGCTCCCACTAGTAGCAGGGCATAGTTACTGCATTTGGGGTCAAAATTACGGAATTATTTATTGTGTAAGGTGCCAGGAATATAAGGAGACCCGGGTTGCACTACTGTCTGTTCATTCACATGCATCTATTGGATTGGCATCTACTTTTAGCGGTGCATTCACTGATCATCTGTGAGTGACATCACCTCCCAATATAAACATGCCCCATAGTATAGTCCCACCTTGACACTGATTGACAGGTTTCCATGTAAAGCATCAGAAGTTAAAATGTTAGAGCATAATTTCTGCATCCACATATTGAAAACGCAATTTAAAATACAATTTGCAATTCCTATTAAAAATGGTCTGGAATATCCTTCCATAGGCAGAGCTATAAGGTCTATAACTAACAATAATTAACTTAATTTTTCCTACTAAAGTGCTGGTTAAATGCAAACCACATTTGGCAGTTTGTTTGAAAATGTGCCCTAAAACTCAACCGTTGTGTTTGGTATTCAGCACAGGCACATGGCACAGAGCTCAAACTTTTTTTTGTCTGGCTGAATGACAGTGTTTCTACACGGTGGACACTTGGAGTGTACCATAGATGTCCAGGAATAGCTCAGGAGAACGACACCATTAAAACCGAGCAGGGGGTGGAGGATGCCAAATGACAGTTGTGGAAATGTGGAGAGCAAGAAATCTAAGTCATATTTCCAACCTGAGCTGCAGGTGGCTTACACATTTGACAACAGCCCCATAGTACAGATGTCTAGGATCCAGGAAAAAGGGGAATTGTGGGGAGCACAGAGACGTCAGGTCTGTTTTTAACAATGGGCCGCCCTTGACAGAAAGACAAGAGGACTGCAGTGATGATAAAAGGGGACAGAAAACAATCAATTTATGTTTAACATGTAGACGCGGTCGAGGAGCGATGCGTTTCGCCCCGCTGGCTTTTCTGACAGCTCAGCCGGTGTGTTTCTGCATGAGTGGGAGGCTCCAGGGGGCCTTTATCCTGGAAGTCAAGAGCAAAGAGTTACACATGTGCGATTATATACTGTGGACTATGAAAACTTGATTTCTGTGTTGGAGTTTGGGAATGGGAGTTTTGCTGGTTGTTTAAACTGGCTACTAGAGTGATGTGGGTGGTTGCTAAGCAGTTGCTTTAGTGTTCTGTATGAATTCTAAACATTATACATGGTTGCTTGGCAGTTGTTAAGGTGTTCTGATTGGTTGCCAAAGAATTGCTAGGGTAGATGCCTCATTAGCGACTGTTTCTATAGGTCGCGATACGTAAGCCATCCGCCATTTTTGGAACGGTCTGCGAACCTTTGAGCGCATTGATTGTGTGCATCTACAATAGCAAGTTATAAGCTTGTATATATTTTAATATTCATTGATTATTATGGTGAATGACGTCAAGTTGATCGTTCCAAGATAGCGGATGGCCGGACGCCTCAACGTATCTGAGGCAGTCAAATAGGGCATCTATACATATCGATGGTTTCTACTATGTTCTAGGTGATTGCCAAGATGGGTGTTCTGGGTGTTTGTTATTGTGTTGCTAGGCATTTCGGGTAGTTTCTATGAGGCTGTCAGGTCTCTCCACCACACTGCAAATTTTTAGGCATCAGTCTTATTTGGATATAGGTTGGGTATATGTGTTATTACCTCAGGCCAGGGGTTTATTCACATCACTAAAGCGAAGAATGAACAATAGTAATGGTGATGCTCGCATTAGCACAAACCATTAATTAATAAGCATGCCATGTCAGCTAATGATTATGCGTTTGATGATTTTAATTTGTCGGGGTAGGTCAGGATTCAAATCTTTTGCTGTGAGTGTTTGGATCTGTAATAGAGTAACACTGTTCAAAGCAACTAATTAAGGTGTTCTAGTTTCTCATATTCCATCTCATTATAGGAATAAAGTGGGAACAGAACACAGTAAACAAACCTGTGGAGGCACTGAGGTTCAACACGACGTTTGCTTTTGTTCTGCTTTTCAATGCCACAGAGCATGACACGATTCCTGGATGGATTCCTCTTCACTGGAATATCGGTCTTTGATGCGCATTTCTTCTCACGTCAAGATGTGAGCATGACAGTTCAATGGACTAAACAAAACAGTTTGTTCATACAACTTCACCACCTGTAATTATGATACTATGGAGTCCATGACAAAAATCTTCAGGATAATTCAAATATTCCTTTATGCTCTGCTCTTTTTAGAGGCATGCCTAACTATAATCTTGTCTCATTAAGTCACTGAGGGAATCTGACATGATGAACATTTGCTTTTGCATGATTGCACAGGAGTTCTCTCATTGTTCCATTCTTGAAAGCTCTTTCCATACAGTAGTGCAAACTCATGTCTTTCCAGCTTCAAAAAGGACAATAAACACCATTAAAAACATTATAAACAGTCAAACGTGAATTGTGCTTTATATCTCAAGTCTTCTGAAGTCGTATGATAGCTTTATATGTGGAATGAGTTCTTTAAATGGCATTTGGTGTCAATCTAGGCATTATCCATCAATCTAGCTTCGGCATCTGACACACTGACAGACATGTACAGGTAGATGCCACATTCGACTGCTCCAGAAAGGTCAACACATATGCCATCTTGAAACAATCTATATGCCATCACTTGAAATAAAAACCGACAAGTTTCAAGGTGCAACAACATTGCACAGCATCTGATTGTAAAAACAGCCAAAATTTTAATTCCTGAAGAAACTGGATAAAGTTTTGCATATTGCATAAAACATTTGCAAATAAGCACCATAGTTTCCATCCAGCGGGTCAAAGAGAACAAAAGCATCACTTCCTGATAAACTAGCACTAAATATCACTAAGAAAAGTTGAAGAAGCCACTGAACATAATAATTTTCATATATAAAAAAATTACTTGCACCTCAGAGTGAGCAAAATAAAAACAATAAATCAAAGACACCTCCTTCACACACAGTCACGTGACTTTTTTTATGCTCATTTATTTGCGCATATAACAGTTTTTTCGCACACATATAACCAATTTTGACCTCAAGCGAGCATGAACGAAATCAATCGAGCATAAAAAAGGGATAAGGGATTTATTTTGAAATTTGGAGTTTCCATCACTCGGATTAGAGAATTGGAGAGTCTTTCTAAAAAGACCAATAGATGCTGCAAGAATGAGTCCTAAAACCTCAAAGATTTTCACTTGCAGTTCCACTGTCCAAATGTCAATGGGGGTTTTGAGTTGTTTTTTTAGTAAAATGCCAGGGGCTGTGTATAACACAAGCTTGTGAAAGCATGTTTTATTCTACAACTGAAAATACATCATACCACACTTTTTTAGGCTTAAACTTGTCTGGTAAAAGCTGTTGCTAACATCTGGCAAAAATGGGAAAACAGAGGTTGTTGGGGACATTTAAAGTTATCACAGAGGACAGGTAAACTTATCTACTCATTAGTTTGCTTTAATTGTTTGTAATCACAATCTTGCAACTACTTTAACCCAGGCCTTGTAAACACTAATAAGTTTTGCATCTTTTTCTCTCCATTTTGGCCTATTGCTACAGATGTGTTACTTTGTACACTCTTCATATCACAGTCCTGCAAAGATGAAAGCAAATCTACTTGTGATCACTATTTGCGGCAAAACATGAGGACAGTTGCATCATAAATAAAACATAAAATTATATCAGACATACAACTGTGCGCGACAGCGAACCCTGCGAGAAAAAGAATGCACTAAAACAATAACTGCATGAAAACGTTTCATTTCAAAACTCTTGAAAAACATTGAGCTTTATTTAGGCTTTACACAAATTTAATGTTTTCTGATGTTTCAGTGTCAATGAGACACTTTTGGAAAACGCTTGAAAACTGGTAAATAAACGCTACTTGGAGGTAAATGAAAAAAAATGGCATATGTTTTAGCTTTTGGTAAAGGCAGGCATATCAAGGGTGCATTTTATTGATGGCATAATGCTAACTTCTGTGGTTGGCCTTGTTGTGCCAAAAATATGTTGCAGCATCACGGCCCCATGTTGCAAGGATCATCACTGCAGCACTCCAGTCATACAGTATAAGCAATATATATATATATATATATTTGAGGTTCATGCTTTTTGTAGCATGACAAATGTGGTCACTTAAATGTTTTTGTTCCTTTTAAATACACTAAACAATTTTGTCTGAACTGCCCCTTTAAAAATCAAGACAGGTTGAAGCCAAACAGAGAGAGAGAGAGAGAGAAAAAAAACTGGGAACAAACTCAGTGTCGTCTCATTCCAAAGAGAGAGAGAGAAAAAAAACTGGGAACAAACTCAGTGTCGTCTCATTCCAAGTGGACAATGCAGTTCTTATGGGTGCACAATCTCCTGGAATTCATACGTATCCGAGATCCTTCCAAACCACTTTGTTTTCTTTGAGAAGCATTCTCTCTCTCTGCTGCAGTCTCTAGAGGTTCACTTCATCTAACAACAAAGAAAGCCCCAATTTTGTGCCACTGTACTCAGCTCGGTGTGTCTGCATCAAAACACTCACAAACACACACACAAACATTCAGTATGAAGCCTGTTTAGAGATACAAGCAGTACTGAACGCTACCATTGGAAATGATACAGGAGCCTATTTTAATGTGCTTTATCTCAATACTGGCATGCAGAATATTTGTTGTGTTTACAGAGGATGCCATTTCTAAATAGAAATAATGTTTGCTGGGTGTTTTTTTTTTTTTTTTTTTTTTTGGTCTGCCATGCATTATACAGTGGGGAAAATATTTATTTGATCCCCTGTTGATTTTGTAAGTTTGCCCACTTAAAGAAATAAAGGGTCTGTAATTTTTGTGGTAGGTTTATTTTAACGTATCGAGACAGAATACCAACCAAAAAAAAAATCCAGAAAAAAACACATTATATAAAGATTAAAAATTGATTTACATTTTAGTATGGGAAATAAGTATTTGATCCCCAAGCAAAACATGGCTTAGTACTTGGTGCAGGAACCCTTGTTGGCAAGCACAGAGGTAAGACATTTTTTCTAGTTGGTCAGCAGGTTTGCACACATCTCAGGAGGGATTTTGATACACTCCTCTTTACAGATCCTCTCTAAATCCTTAAGGTTTCTTGGCTGTTGTTGGGAAGCTCGAAGTTTCAGCTCCCTCCACAGATTTTCTATAGGATTGAGATCTGGAGACTGGCTAGGCCACTCCATGTCCTTAATGTATTTCTTCTTGAGCCACTCCTTTGTTGCTTTGGTGGTATGTTCCAGATCATTGTCATGCTGGAAGACCCATCCATGACCCATCTTCAGTGTTCTGGCTGAGGGAAGGAGCTTCTTGTCCAAGATTTTACAGTACATGGCCCCGTCCATTTGCTCCTCAATGCGGTGGTCCTGTACCCTTAGCAGAAAAACAGCCACAAAGCATAATGTTTCCACCTCCGTGCTTGACTGTAGGGATGGTGTTCTTGGGGTCATAGTCATCATTTCTCTCCCTCCAAACACGGCGAGTCAAGTTAATGCCAGAGAGCTCAATTTTGGTCTTATCTGACCACAGCACTTTCTCCCAAGCCTTCTCTGAATCATTTATATGTTCTTTGGCAAACATTAAATGGGCCTGTACATGTCCCTTCTTGAGCAGGGGGACCTTGCAGGCACTGCAGGATTTCAGTCCATTGTTACCAATATTTTGTTTGGTGACTATGGACCCAACTGCCTTAAGATCATTAACAAGCTTCTCCCGTAGTTCGGGGCTGATCCCTCACCTTTCTCATGATCATCCTTACCCCATGAGGCGAGATCTTGCACGGAGCTCCAGACCAAGGCCGATTGATGGTTGTTTTGTATTTCTTCCATTTCCGAATAATCGCACCAACAGTTTTCTCCTTCTCACCAAGCTTCTTGCTGATGGCTTTGTAGCCCATTCCAGCCTTGTGCAGATCTACAATCTTGTCTCTGACATCCTCTGACAGCTCTTTTGGTCTTGCCCATGGTGGTGGGAGAGGTTGAAATGGAAGATACAGATTGTGTGGACAGGTGACTTATACACCTAACGAGCTGACATTAGGAGTAACTTCAGTTTAGTGGCAGGACTAATCTGTGTTCCACACGGGCACATAACCAATCTGTGGGAGACAGAATTCTTGCTGATTGGTAGGGGATCAAATACTTATTTCACTCACTGAAATGCAAATCAGTTTCTGACCTTTATATAATGTGTTTTTTCTGGATTTTTTGGTTGATATTCTGTCTCTATCCATTAAAACAAACTACCAAAACATTACAGACCCTTCATTTCTTTAAGTGGGCAAACTTACAAAATCAACAGGGGATCAAATAAAATATTTTCCCCACTGTATAATGCATGGCAGACAGAGGAAAAAAAAAAAAAGCCAAGCAAACATAATTTCTATTTAGAAATGGCATGGCAAAAATCATATTAACATTTTTATTTATTTACTTAATTTGAACTAAATTAATTAAACTTTTAGAGTTTCAACCAGACCAGTTTTTTTAAAAAATGAATTGAAATGAGTTGAACATCAACTCAGTTTTAAGTTGAATTTGGTGGAAAATTTTGTACTGTGTACTGTTATAAATTAATGTGATAATATCACTTACTTCTCTGTGCAAAATAAATGCATTTGAATGTTTTATGGTTAACTCTATTTTTGCTTTTTTAAACAAACTGTGCAGCAAGTCAAATTTATTTTCTGTGGTAATGAATAGCCTGTAAATGGTTGTCAAACAGAACTTTTGTTTACTATAATGGTAAAGGTTATAGTTGGTAAATGTTGATCACAGAATAGAACTTATACATCCAAGATATACAAGACATCCACAGAGCTGTTTAAAGAGCCAGGATTTTAATATCTAAGATGTTCAAAGAAAAATGTCTCACACGTCTAAAAGCTTCAAAGAGTTGGAAGAACATGTACCTTTATGTCATGATGCACTGCCTCAGCTTTTATATTAAGATCGTATCTGATGATGCATAATGATCAAATCATGCAATTTTATTTTAAACAATCAAAATTCAGTACTACTTTCCTTGATTGTTTGTTTTAAATATAAAAATACATATTCATTACTTTTTCTCATCTGGACTGGGCTTGATTGTTTATTTTAAATATAAAAAGTTATATTTTTAGTTAAAGTAAAAGCCCTTTCACACAAAAATGAAATGAATGAGCCTCAAGTTGAAGGAAATGTAAATTACAATAAAACACATTACCTATACTGTATACATCCTCATACAGAAAGACATAAAAATACAAAGGAATGGTTACTTTTCTTTCTCACTAATTGACTGCTTTCATTACATAAAGCAGCTACAGCTAATATTTGTCTGACCATAATAGAGTGCTTGCCAATGTCTAATACTTTTGCTAGCAAGGGGTCAAGTAATCAATGTTTTATTTCCAGACGCTGCGGATCTCATAACCATTAGAATTAAAACTTGTAAAAATAATGTACAATTTAAAATGGCCGGCATAATTGCAGTATTAAAAGTAAATTAGTAATTGTTTTGGGTAGTTCTTCTGGTTTAATGAGTTGCTCTGTAATTAGTTTCATCTGGGTAAACATCAAGAAATATAAAAACTGCTGTTGTAATGGTTGAAAGTGTCTCTGTTTTGTAGAAGATATATCTGGGTAATGTTCAGTCTTTTTTTTACACAGACAGACTAACGAAAAGGAACTCTGGTTCACTCATATCTACATGAATTGTTAACAGTTTCAGCTCTAGGCACATTTAGTCAGAGGAATCTAAAATGCCTGGTTATATATTAAAAATTGGATGAGATAAAAAAAAAGACATGATATAAAATGAATATGAACACATGAATATATTCCACAGTAAGCACAGCTAGCTATAGGACTCTGCTCTCAAAAGCATTGTTTTCTGTTAAATGCATAATGCGTGTAGAATTAATTTAATTTAAAGAATTAAACTGTACTGTATATGAAAAAAAAAAAAAACATTTTTGCATCAAATTTCTTTGCATCTGTGCTATTTTGTAAAACAGTACAATAACTATCAGAAAACTAAAAACAAAGTCAAATATTTAAGAAAAAAATAACCGTCCTCTCACTGAGTGTATATGATGAAACTATGTCTCAGCATTGTGTGCTGTGATTCTCTCCCACTGTCCAAATATAGATGCACACTGAGTGTATATTCTATGTAGGTGTCACACAGATTCATGGGGCATAACGGCTGTACAGTACATGATACTGACTCATTTTTCCTTAAAGAAAGACCTTCAGTAATCCTGAAAGAGGAATAGTTTCTTACAACTGCATGACCATTCAAAAAATTGAGGTCAGTTTAATTTTTATGAAAGAAGACTCTTATGTTCACCAAGGCTGCATTTATTTGATCAAAAAATACAGTAAAAAACAGCAATATGATGAAATATTATTGCAATTTGAAATAACTGTTTCTCACTGAATATATTTTAAAATGTAATTCATTCCTGTGATGCTAAGATGAATTTTCAGCATCATTACTCCAGTCTTCAGTGCCACATGATCCTTCATGAATAAATAAATAAATAAATAAATAAATAAATAAATAAATAAATAAAAATCTTACCCCAAATGCTTGAGCGGTTTAATATAAAAATATAAAGTTTCATAATTTAATTCATTAAATCATTTCTTTCTAACAGATTGAATAGCCTATATGAACTAACAATCTGTCAAACAAACAAACATGTAGATTGCAGTCAGCCATGGAAAACAGACAATTATTTGGTTTAGCATTTATTATGCAAATATTTCTGACACAATGCCACAATCAACCAATTAGAAACAAGCATTTCAGAGAGCTGTATTAATGTTTCCTATGTTATGCAAATGTTATTCTTATTACCCTAAAAGTCTATAAATACATTTAATGTTTCAACAATATTTGAGTTTTCTGTGCTACTAAACTAACATAACAGAAAATAGGCCCAACATCATACACTTCCATTCAATTCCATTCTCTATTTAAATAACTAGAGTGTGTTTTCATGTGCAGGAGACTGTTTCCCCAAATATTATATCGTAAATACCAAGTTCATGGTGTGTATGCAAAAACTAAATCTGCAAAGCACTCAGACCTCATACTTTTCTCTTAATAACAGGTCATACTGTAGATTAAATACGGACTTTTGTGTAGCAGGGCCACAGAGATGAATGGTGCTTGAGCCATAAGTGCTGGCTTTCTCAAACCTTTTCATATTTGAAAAGTAGGAAAATGGATTTGTTGACACTTATATTTTGCTCTCCTTGACCTTGGCAAGCAATTGACAAACCAGCATTAGTGACAAAGTGAAATCTTATTTTACCATAAAATTACACTCTGTATTAAGGAACCATAAATTCAATGAAAACATGTTAATTAATAATGAAAGGGAGAAAAAATAATAAAATAAACAAGAAAATAAATAAGAAAGAAAAAAAAATACATTAATTTATTTATAAATTTAATAGATAGATAGATAGATAGATAGATAGATAGATAGATAGATAGATAGATAGATAGATAGATGTCATTTATTTATTATATTTATTTATTTATAGATTTCATTTAAATGTAATGTTTCTAAAAGGACATTTGTAACAATATTTTGAATTAAAATTACACTCAATATTAAGAAACAATAATGATTCAACGAAAAAGCATGAATAATGCTAAAAATAAATAAATTTAATTCATTCATTCATAAATAACTTTAATTTAAATGTAATATGAGTTTTATTGCAATATTATGAACATCAGTGGTAGTCCAAAACGGAGTAGCTTTACTTCGTTACTGTACATAAGTACATTTTTCAAGTATCTGTACTTTACTGGAGTAGTTTTATTTTGAGAAACTTTAACTTTTACTTCACTACATTCCAAAGCAAAAGATCGTACTTTTTACTTCACTACATTTCATAAAACATATCGTTACTCCTTATACAGTAATATATCACGTGGTCTGACATGCAGAAGCGGTGTCTGATTCAAGAACGAACTGAGTCTTTTCAATGAACCTTTTAAATCGGATCACAAATCGCACCAGACGTTTTATTCACGAATTAGAATGACCAGATTGCAGCTGTTCTCGAGTCGACAACTCACTGATTCAAGATCTTGTGAGTACGCGCACGACTGATGCTGCTAAATGTAAGTTACTAATGTCGAATTTTAGGATTAATTATTGTAACTGAAAACCATATTTTGGTCAAAAATGTCAGTTGTTTGTGAACTAAATCTGCTGTAAAGGGTGATCTATTTAAGCCCACTGAAATGCTTTAATGCAGACACATCAAACAGTGTCTCTATGTTTTAGGTAAAAAAAGGAAACATTAAAATAACACAGATTACATAAAATTCCCTGGTGCTGTTACGTTAACAATTTTATTAAAACGCTACGGTTGATGTCTGTTTTTATATTGTTTGGATTACCTAGCCGAGTAGACAGATAGGCTATGAATGTTTCTTCATAACCATACTGAAAATTAAATATAGTTAGCTTATGCTAACTGTCTAGCTAACAAGCTTGCTGGTGATAAGTTGAGGTAATTTTTAGATATAAAGTCTAAACATTTTTATTCAACCACCTAGATCCCCCTTCCTTAAATCTTGCCCTGGAGGTCCAATGCGCTGCAGAGTTTAGCTCCAACCCTGATCAAAGTCCCCTGCCTGTGATTTTCTAATGATCCCAAAGACATTGATTGGCATTGATTAGCATGCTCAGGTGTGTTTGATTAGGGTTAGAGCTAAACCCTGCAGGAAAGTGGATCTCGGGGTCCAGATTTGAGGATCCCTGACCTAGATAGATTACATCTGGGGGAAAAAGAAAGGATGTGATGTTCAGAACATGGAAACTAAGTAATTATCAAAGTGGGAAGTGATGCCCTCTGGGGGCAATTGGCCAGGGGTGTTTTTTTTTTTTTTACACCACAGACAAGGTTTGAGAAGAAAAAAATCATTATGAAAATATAATTTTATTTTCCTTAAAATGTTCTTCCTAACCAAAGGCCTTATTCTCATGTCATATATAACTGTGATGTTCTGGAAAACAACAAACTTTAAAACACTTTTCTTCCTGGTGGTCAAATCTGTTTTCTCTCAGGTACATGGCAGTGTAAGCTTCACAGTGAACATTACTACATCACTCTCATCAAAGTAGTCCATATCAACAACAAAAATATATCTTGACTCCATGTATTGGTTATTTTGGGAAAATCCCAGGCATTTTGAGCAGTACAGGATTATAAAAAATATGTGCTAATATAAAATTAAATTAAGTAGCCTATATAAAATTGCAAAATAAATCTATCTATCGGTACTTTTTTATTCAAGTACATAAAAAAATTGAGTACTTTTGTACTTTCACTCGAGTAAAATTGAAAAAGGAGTACTTTTACTTTTACTGGAGTAATATTTTATTATACGTATCTGTACTTTTACTCAAGTACTTGATTTGTGTACTTCGTTCACCACTGATGAACATTTACATAATTTATAATGAATTTTGTTTTGCTCGTTGTTGTGAAGGCCTTGGGTTTTACTTCCTGGATATAATGATAATTTTTCAAGAAAATAATGTATGTGTTATTTTTCCTTTCCACTCTTAATTAATTTTAATAGTTAACTATAACCTAGAAGTCTTTTCTTTTAAATATTACATCACAGAAAGTTAGTCGAATAATCACCTAGTCATCCATTGGTGAGACAAGCAGACCGTCCCGCTGTAAACTTCTGCCATTGCTTGAGTTGATGTTGTTGTGTTGATCTGGTCAGGACTGCAAACTAATGCAGACTCAAACTTGTGGAAGCAAATAACATACAGTCGTCTCTGCATGAACTGATATAGAAGAAAGTATTTTATAAAATCACCTTTACCATATACTGATGAAACATTAAAAAGTGAGGAAGAAGAGAACGTCATGACTGACCTTTAAGACGCTGGTAATATCTCTGATATCAATAGGGAGTCTCTTGCTTTAACTACGGGTCACAGGAGTGGACCTCGCTCTGTGATCCTTCGCTTCCACGTTGCGAATGGTTGCGAAGCGATTCGGCCCTCAAACTGGGTCTCACTCCTGTCATCTTGTGCACAGTGAGAAATGGATGTGATTCATTTTGGAGCTTGTAATGTCTTCAGGGGTAACCGATCCCTGGTGGGGTGGGGGGGGGGGCACAAGCACGGTATTAAAACTGTCCATCCTCTCGATAGTCACGTCTACATCCCTTCCTGCCATCCTCAAGGGAGCGAATGATGGAGGAGGTGTAAAGAGAGACTAGGGTCAGAGGAAGGATGAGAGAGGATATTGCACAGCTGTCTGCTCATCTGCCTCTGAAGTCAGAGAGGAGCCGTGTGACGGGACACCAGAGAAATGGAAAAAATGGCTGGAATGGCAATTAGCATGAAACCGGGGCTTTGGAAACAAGTGGGACCTAAAGGTCTAGACGTTGTCTAATCAATAGATTACAACAATTTAACCATATGAGTTATGAATATTTTAATATTATAAAATGTATGATAATATAATAATATTTATTATTTAATAATAAAATAAATAAATACATTTCATTTGAATGTAATATGAGTTATGAATATTTTGATTATTTATGATAATATTTATTTATAAAATGTTGTTTTGACAACAACCATCAATCAATTACAACAAAGCTGAATGTTTCTAAAAGGAAATTTGTAACAATATTTTGCCATAAAGCCCTGTAGACTCAGTAATAAAATGTCATAAACTGAGTATGATAATATGGGTTATATTTTGATAATGAATATTTATGATAATATGCTGATAAATATAAATGGTATAATATGAATAAATAAAGACTGATTGTGTTGACAACCAATATTAGTTAATTACAACAAAGTGGTATGTTTCTAAAAGAACAATATACACTAACATACATTCATAACTATATATATTCTAACTATATACACCGAATATTAAGGATTCATAACACATTGAGTGAAAAATTATAAATACTGGTAAAAATCAATTAATCAGTTAGTTAGTTAGTCAGTTAGTTAGTTTGTTTGTTTATTCATTCATTTATCAATTCATTAATTTAATTTAAATGTATATGTAATATTTTAATATTATGAATATTTCTGATATTTCAGTTAATTTTGCTAAATGTAAAGCATAAATAAGGAAGGAAGGAAGAACCTCTATTAGTCAATTATGACAAAGCTGAATTATTCTAAAAGAAAATTTTGAATAACAGTTTGCCATAAAAACCCTTTACACTAAACATTAAGGAACCATAACATAATTAAATGAAAAGTATAACTACTGCTTAAAATATATATAGAATTCCAACAAATTAAATAATCATTACCAAATGCTGTATGATACATATGGTGTGATTTGAGAAATTAAAAAATAATAATAATAATAATAATAATTAAATAAAAAACTGATAGCAATAGAATGAACAGAGTAAACCTAAATAATGACACTTTCCAGTGAGCACACATCTCCATTTAAACCAAGTAAAGCCTGATATTTGAAGGCAGCAGTGGAGGATTTGGCTTTCAGAGCCGAAAAGCTCCCCTTTGAGGAGGACAACTTTTTTTCTCTCGTAGGAAACCGTTATTAGTCGACAACATTTGCCATCCAATGGTGGAAGAGACGCTAGCACACCTGTAGTCTCCGTCTCCATAAACACCATCAGAGATTTCAAAGACACATACAGTATTCAATAAGCAGACTGAGAAATAATCTGTCAAAACACTCAGATCTGGCAAAATGGGATAAAAGAGGATGAGGGATATCTAATCACGGGTGCGACACTGCTGGCTGTGCCGGGTTATGTAAACACAGACGATGAAACGTTCGCCTAGTGTCTCAAAGACAAACAAAACCAAACAGTGGAGGAAAGTAGAATTATCTCGCTAAACAGTATCAAAAAAGCTCTGTGAAAGCACCGCTGGCAGAGCAAATGATGTTTAAAAATTCATTATCAGGACAATTACAGGATTTCTCAAACTTTATAAAATGTTTTATTCTTCCCGTCAGAGCGGAAAGAGCGTAAATCATTGTAAGCACACAAGTCTTCAGTTGGGAACAAGCCAATCCCAGAATGCACTGAAACAAATTGAGTGTGGGGGGGGGTCCAAGATGGCAGAAAAAGTGAGAGAAATGCTTAAATTATTGAGAAATGCTTTAATTTTAATGCTTAAAATTCAATATTTAAAACATTTTTTTTCTTTTTACCTCAGATTTGTGTGTCCATTTGCTATTACATGTGCAATGCAGTGTCAGTGTAAACACCCACTGCTATGATTTCCTAACATCCTTTCATATTAAATGAGCATTACATGTTTACAGTATTTTTAATATAACAGCCTCCAGATGAACTAAACATGAAAAATGCGGATAACAGCATTAAATTTAGAGTGCAATGTAAATAAGAGACTCCTTTAGCAGCGTAACTGTGATTATAAATAGAATAATCTTAGTTTCTAAAGTTTGCAAGAAGGTTTTCTTTACCTAACAACATGCAGCAACACTCCTTGATAGGACAATGACATATGTTAAGTGACGTCACAATTGTCCCGATTTCAAATCCTGATGTTTAAGAAGTGTAGAAAATAATATATTTCAAACTGGAGAATTAGTTTTGAAACTTGCAGTATGTTTTTGTTGTAAAGTAACCTATTATGTATGTAAGTAACATAGCAGTTAGATATTAGTTTCATAACTCCTTTAAAACATTTAAAAACTAGACCTTTTGAACATTTAGTAATAATGTTTATAGATCTTTGCCGGCTATGTACAGCTTCACTAGCTGGGAAAGCTACTACTTGTGTGAGTTTCTGTCTTTGTAGAGTACTCCAAATGAGTCACTTATGAGGTTTTTCGTTAGGATGCTTCCTTAGAAGGCAGTAGAAAGAAAGGCAGCTCACTGAAATAGAGCTTAGTCTGCAATTTATTTCCAACTTAATGTTTATTGATATATAACCTAAAGGAAATACTGAGCACTGAGAACTATAAGTGAGATATTCAGCCAGGAGTGGAAAGTATTGATATAAAGGGGAAAAAAGATCTTTATAACTTTGAAGTTCTTGGCAAACTACAACAACTACCCACTTAAAAACCTCCATTTTAACCGATTCATCACTCCTTTGCTTCATTTCAGGCTTTGTTCTCGCAGCTCTTTGACTATAGCAAACGCTTTTTATTAACTTTACCAGAAGCTCCTGGCATGTCGTGATTGTGATTCAGTGCTTGCGTTGTGGAGATTTTGAGGTGTGTTTGCGGCAATCTTTCCATTGAGCAATATTATATACAATTCATCCATAACTGTAGCGAATGCCCCAAAAATGTCATCCCAGCACCACCCGTTTCTCCCCAGGGTCGGTTTTCTCTCTTCTTCTCTGTCTCTATCACTCTCTGCAGTGGCTCTACTCGTTTTATCCTTCACTATCTCGCCCACACTTTAGACTTCTGATGTTGCTGCCTGTTTGGTTCTTAAAACAAAGTATGATCAACCTCTGACAGCTTCTACCTGAGTGGCCTGAGGGAAAGAAGAGCATGATGGCTTATTTAAGTTGATGCATGGCTTTAAGATTATGGCTTTAAGAGTTTCAGATCAAACCTGAGAATACAATAATGAATCAATAAAGAATCCTTTCTGTCTGTCTCTTTCTTTCTCTCAATGCTTTTCTATTTAGTCCTCTTATATGAATGGTAACATTGCATCTCAAGACATTTTCAATTTAACTTGAAGAATAATGTGAATATTATTACTACTAATTATTGTGACCTTTAGTGGGGAAATATTGTTTAGTTTTACTATGTGTACATGAATAACAAAACAAAAAGTATCGCTTTCAATAATATTAACGTGGATGACTGAGCTAATATAAAGCTAATGAATCATTTGTGGTTTTCTTCTTGCAAATTATTTGTTAGATAAATGCTTAAATAAATCACATACCGGTGTAAAAGTGATCCATTTTTGCTTACCCATTTTTTCAATCAAAAAAGCTTTTACCAACCTCTCCAGGTCTGATCTGAAAAAAAAAAAAAAAAAAACCTTAAATGCAAATGCAGCAAATCATGTATCTGTTTCTAGCTAGGAAAAAAAATGAGTAAATTTGATGATGAACATGTACACTGAAAAAAAAAAAAAAGATTCATTGAATTTACTAAATTTTGTTATGTATGTAGCTAAAATAAGTTTTTTGCAACCACTTACCTTAAAAAATAAATTAAAAATCAGTATCATTTTTTTTCTCAGTGTAGATGAAAGAAAAAACATTTATCGTCCAACTTACCATCCAAACTCTTACCGTCCAATCAAATTAAAACAGTATTATAATTATTAGTATTATATATATGGTATTATATACATTTATTGATATTTTCAATTAGCTTTTATATTTTTATTTTCAGTTTAAATTAAAATTGTATTTATTTTTGTTTGATTGATTAATTTATTATTTTTATTTATTTATTTTATTGTTTTAGCTTTAATGGGTTCTATATAACTTTTTTTTTTTTTTTTTAAATTTTGTTTTACATTTTAGTCATGTTAGTACTTAAACTTAATTCAGTTAGTTCAGTCAAGGCACTTTTTTTAAGTTTTACATTCAATATTTACCTATATATTAATCTTTATACCAATTAAATTAAAATGTTTTTTTAGTTTAGTTTAATTAACATCAGCAACTCCGTCACCAAGAGCATGAAACTCAAACCCTCAAGTCCCTGGAAAGCAATTGGAAAGCAATTGTTCAGTGTTTCTGTACATTTTTGTTCAGTTTCGTATGCTAAACAATTTTGGCGCTGTGTTGGGTTGGGACTCCACTTGATGTGTAATGTCAAAAATGAAAAAAGAAATGATGAATATATGATGTATATGTTTTTTTTGTTTGTTTTTTTTTTTAATTCTGTCATGATTTATTCACTTTCATGATACATTCAGCTATAAATAACTTCCACTATGTTCCATGGAATACAGAAAACAAGGTTTGAAAGACATAGGGCATTTTTTCATTTTTGAGTGAACTATCCCATTAATAGCAAACTTGAGATGCTGTAAATGAGCTTTTGTGGTATACGCTTCAGAGACTCAGCGACTACAGTATTGATTACACAGCCGCACCAAGTATTTTGTGGTTTCTCCACATGGCAGTTCATTGTTACGGTGTGACACTTGCTAGAGCAGTTAGCCCTGCTCAGACTCGCTGAGCACCAAGACACCTCGTCAGCTTGTTTTTCAGCTACCCATGTCAGTCTTCCTCACTCTCCCTCCCTCTTTCTCTCCGTATTCTCTTTCATTAACTGCTGCTGTCAGTGGGGAAGACCACTTTTGTACGCCATCTAATTCCTGCGGCTGCTGCGGCACAGGGCTGGCAGGAGTTTCTCCAGCGCAGCACATAATCAGGTCTCCTCCTTAAACTCGGCAGGATTCTAACCAATTTGTCTCGCACAGCTAGAGATCATTTTTTCGATCTGCTCGACGGGGAACTAGTCAACCTCGGTTGAAATTTTCAGTTTGTGCCGATGTCACTCTTATGATTGGAGTCCTCGGTTTCACCAGATGGCCAATCATTGTCGAGCAAGCATGTCATGACATGTACAGAGAACTGCAATAGAGGTGGTTTGCATTTGCTGTTGTGTTAAACAGCATGACGAAAGGTTGATTAATGAACTGCTATTGTGTGAATGATATGTAATCATGTAATCAATAAAAATGAAACTTTAGTCTGATTACAAGTATTTTAAAATGTAATATAATCTAATTACAATTCCTTCATTTTTGTAATCTGATTACGTAATCCATATAACATGCAATCAGTTACCACCCAGCATCGGAAAAGTAGCTGTGGCAAATGAAGCTTTACCAAATTGTTGTTTGGCTTTATTTAGAAGACAGGAGTTTGTCAGTCATATTGCATGCTGCAGTTGCATAGTATTAGAAGTGCACTGTCGTTGGCTATACATCAAAGCAAAGGTTATTTTCTGATCCCATTTCTCTCTCTCTCTCTTCTACTGATACTTCCAGTATGTACTAAATGGTCCTAAACAAATAAGTGTCCAAAAATACATTTAGAATTAATTAAATGGTTTAACATCAACAACAAAGGCATTTTTTAGACTATTTTCAGACTACAGATCAGACTATTTTATTTAAAAAGTGGAATAACACCAATTAATCATTCAAAATAAGACATGTTGATTTCAATAGATACGTACTTTAAAAATAGAATTGCTGAATTAGCACTAAAATTAATGTTTTTCTGAAGAGTGTGATTAAAAAAAAGAAAAAAAATCACATGTAAAAAAAAAAGAGAGAGATTTGTGTGTACAGGGAATTAATGCCATGTCTGGTGATATTTGTAAGATTTTAATATGAAGGAGATGATGGTGGCTGAAAATGAAGGAATGTAATAAGACGGCCAGACCAAGCGGATCAGAATCAAACGTCTTCAACACGTGACATGATGAAGCAACATGGCATCTCTCGTTCCAGATTTGCGGAAGCAGCTCTTAAATCCCCACTTGAATGAATCTGGCAAAAGAAAGATTACGAGTGGGGAGTAAAGCAATCAATGTGAAGAAAAAAAACTTTAAGGGAACTTAAGTGGACATTGCGTTAAGCTCCTTACACTGCTTTGGTTAGCAGCTTAAAAGCTTTTGGGGCGGAAGTAGTTCTGAAACTGAGCATGAAGAATTCACAATAAAAGATATCTGATTCTTGGGCTTTTTTAATTGTTTTTTGTTTTTTTTTAATAAAGTGCTTGATTTTGGTTTATGGACAAAAAAAACTGTAATGTAAATTGCATTAAGTAAAGCATATGTTACAAGTATTGTAATTATAAAAGATTTAAATCCAAACATCTGGGTTATAAACTTAAAATTAAAATTATTCCTGAGGAAATTATTCACACTGTTCATGCTTATGGCCCGCTACACAATATGTGCCTCTGTAGGCAGTTTTTGCCGTGTGTTATTCACTGGGGAATTCACTAACAACTAATTGCATGCACTGTTTGCATTGTTTTACATTCACTTGTACTAATGCAAATCAGTTAAAGAAATAGTTCACCTAAAAATTAAAATTTGCTAAAAATTTAAGATGAAGACCATCTAAGATGAAGAGGAGATTGTTTTTCATCTAAACAGACTTGGAGAAATGTAGCATTACATCACTTTCTCACCAGTGGATCATCTGCAGTGAATGGGTGCCGTCAGAATGAAAGTCTAAACAGCTGTTAAAAACATCACAATAATCCACAATAAACGTCTTATGAAGCGAAAAGTTGCATGTTTGTAAAAAACAAATCCACCATTAAGACATTTTTAACTTCAAACCGTTGCTTCCATTGGTAAAATATAATAGAGTCCTCTGTCCATAATATTGCTTTCTCCAGTGAAAAAGTCATCTCATCTGAATCAGAAAAAAAAAAGATGCAGAGATAAAGCACAATTTACAAAGTAATGAAAGCAGTTGAAAACAAATATGTCTGCGGATTTTGATGTGAGAGGACAACAGGAGATTTTTACTGGAAGAAGAGTTATTATGGATTATGAACTCATATTTTTGCCACATGCAACCGTTTAAAGTTAAAACACCTTAACAATGGAGTTGTTTCTAACAAACACACATCCTTTGGTTTCACAAGATCTTGTGTGGAGAGTTTCACAAGAGTTGTGTGGATTATTGTGATGTATTTATCAGCTGTTTGGACTCTCATTCTGACGGCACCCATTCACTGCAGAGGATCCACTGGTGAGCAAGTGATGTAATTTTCTCCTGTTCCGAAGAAGAATAATATTCAGTGGTAATAGTGTGAAGTTAATTGTGGCTGAGTTAGGTGCAATCTATAATTAGTCTAATTTGCATAGGAAGGAGGCATGTCTGCACTGAAATGACAATTAACTGATTTTGCTATTTCAATGCATTTAGCGCCTGGTTTAACTAGAAATACTGAAAACAAAATTGGTTGGCACAACTGTTTAGTGAATCTGCTTCTGAGTGACAGTGTAATGCATTCAGCGTTAAAGAAGTCAGTGCTAAAGTATGCTTATGTATGTTGTTTTGAACAGCAGCAAGAGGGGGTGCATGTACTTGTTTTAATTCAGACACAATTACTGTCTGAATTAGTTCTGCTACATGTATCATAATCAACCAACTGTCAGTGTAATTGTGCTGATGCACTTGGTTTTGATATCATTAATTTGCCATCTGTTGAACAGAGAACAAGAACAGAGCTACTGTATACGAAGATGGTACACAAAATATACTCACCATTATCCAGAGGAATGACTTTCGATGAGTAATCAATAGTCAGAGAATGAGCTAGGCTATCAATTGCATGCCGATCGTTGGATGGGAATTACATTGCTTGGCTATAAAAACTGATTTCCATCTGATCCTCCTACATTGGGAAGAAAACACACACAAAAAAAAAATGAGATGCAGTTCTGCAGTGCCTTTTCAAATCTAAAACTTTTTATAAAATAAATATGCTTGTGTTGGCATTTAAAGTAGCATTTACTATATAAAAGGGTAGCAGACTTTTAGAAAGTTTTTCATTTTTTCTTCATGGAAGAAAGCAGTCAAAAGGGTTTGCTAGTGCGCATTACAAATAAAATGCAATATTATTATTATTATTTTTAGAATAAAATGAAGAATAGTAAATGTCAGAATTAAAATGCTTCCTTTGCATTAATGGTTTATAAACTGTCTAATAGAAAATCAGACAAACACATAAATTCAATAAAATATTAAAATAAAAAAGCGGTGAGCTGACACAGTCTGAGCTAGTCACAATTAAGAAACAACATCAAAGCTAAAATGTTGACATTTAGCTCTTTTTGGACCCCTGAAATAGTAGAAAACATTAGAGACACTCTTTTCTATGACAAATCCCCATCTCTTTAATGAGATGTATTAGCAGCATATTGGGCTTATCAGTGTGACCTAGAAAGATGAAATGGAGGAGTTAGAGAGTTGGGAGCTTGCTCTCCTATAATCCCTTGAGAGGAAAACATCCGTCTCTCTGTGGCCTTCATCCCCTGGGATGAAATTACTAGGGGAAATTTCCCGAATCCCACACCGCAATCTCTATTTAAACAATTCTGTATTTTCAAGGCTCTGGATTCTTTAAGACGCGAGGAGAATATACAGAAGTAAAACAAATTACATAAAAGTACATAAGAATGGCTGATGGACCAATTTCACGCTTTAAAGAGTACGCCAAATGATAATGGGGCACTGGTAAAACATTTACAATATTTTGAAATATTAGCAATTTATACAGTGCTTGCACTAAATGGCTGTCAATGAAGAAAGATGTTTGTTTGTTTGTTTGTTTGTTTGTTTTGTTTTGTTTTTTACCAGCGGGGGCCAACAAGGCCATGATAACCAGTCAAACCATCATCAGGAGTAGTCTTAAAATGAATTAAAATGAATAATTAATGTCATGCATCTAATCAGTCCATATACAGAGTATACAGATACATATATAGAGATATTATAATAACTGAATCATTTTAATGCATATATTAAAATGAATAATTATAATAAAAAATGTCAGTGTCATATCTATGTTTAAATATCAAATTTAGCATGTATAAAATAATCTATATAAATATAGATATATAAATGATGTTATTTTATTAAAATGAATGATTAAAATAATTAAAATGTTAAAACTAATTAATTAAAATACACATATTAATCTATGTATAAATAACCAATATAATGCACATACATTTATACTTAATTTTATTTATACAGAAATTTTAATTCAACAAACTGAACTTTCATGGTAAGCCATGCCCCATGCATTCTCAAATCCATCAACACTGCACAGAGCACATTTTAAGTGCACTCTGAGGCACATAAAAGTTTTCAAAATGAATAATGATAGCAATTTAAAATTACAGTCAGTGGCTACATATTTGCAGTGACCCTTTTAACAGAACATATTATACAAGTAAGCGTAACCTAATTAAACAAAGAAAGTGAATGAGGGCGTATATTCATCCTGTCCTGCCTACAGCTCTCGCTCATTTATTTACATACGGACGAGCTCGGCTCTGTCCACCTCCAGATAACGAGAGACAAGTGAGAGAGATGCAGCACATCAATTCTCCAAATGAAACCCATGCAACTCATTGAAACTGATGACTCATCAGGAGCAAAAACGACCTGGTTTAGCAAGAAGTAAGTTTTGTTAGCCATCATTCTGGCCAGCTATCTGCCTCCTACATTTTTGTAGCAGTTTCTCCCTGAGGATCACTTATAATGTTAGTCATGCACCGAAAACAGTCATAATTTGGCCATAATCTCCATTAATATGATTGTTTTGCTACTGTATTAAGAGTATATATAGATAGGTAAGACCATATCCAATTTACCAAAATGCAAGACATTACTATATATTTACTAAAGCATTTTAGTTTAGGATTACAATGATCTATTTATGGCTATTATTTTTGTAATACCTCAAGGAAATGTCACAAATGTCTCATAAAGCACAAGAAGGTATGTAATGAATCTGTCACTTAATAAAGATATATTTAGATGGTAAATATATGTTAGTGATGAATGATTGGTCTATCGGTATAATGTAGTAGAATCAGATGGGCGATTCTGTGATCCCATTGCCACTTAAACTCTGCCCTAAAATGTGATTGCAATCTAAATTGCATTGTATATTGGTGGTGACAGTCCAATAAAGCATCTCGGAGCATGTTGGCCTATAGGGACTATTTTCACTCATGCTGTCTGATGCTTTACACTGCGTATAAATGTTTCTGAACATCATAATACTTCGGAGGAGTTATAAGGCATGTTATTTCAAATTAGGCTTTCGGAGTTATAAGGCAGCTTTTCTGACTAGGAAATCCCCTATAGTCACCTCACTTATTCAGGGAATTTTCTGGCTTGCATTTATATCAATTTTAAAACAGAAACTGCTTTTAAAGCACGTTTTCCTGCAGCTCTCTATTAATAAGTTAAATCCCAAAAAGTCTGCCAAGCCTAGCATGCCGCTCTCAGCTCAGTGGCATTCACTGTCAAAACATTGTTAGCCCGAGGCATCACACCAATCACTGACCTCATGTTGCACCAAGAATGGGAAGAGCTGGTTGAAAACAGCAGCTCTGAAAATCTGATTGGCTGCTTTTACATCATGTCTGGGAATTTATCAGTGCACCTGGAAACAAAGTCATTTGAGTGTCATCAAATGGGACCCAAAGTTTAGTTTTAAAGTACTGTAAAGTTAATGACACTGATGGGGGGGGGGAATTAGGGCCAGATTTACTAAACAGGGCAAATTAGCGTGAGAGCGCAATTCCAAAATAGCGCCGATGTAAGGAGAAAATTCTCTGTGTGATTTACTGACAATGACAAGCGCAATCTACCAAGAGCTTTAATCTCCAATGCTTTAAGACATGCTTTTTTGGGCGTTAAATAACAGCACAAATACCATAATTTGATGAGCGCAAACATTAGTACATCGCATTGTGTGATTCATTTTAATACTCTCCTTCCATAAATTTAGCGTCTGAAAGGGAAACTCCTACAAATCCGTATTCGATAAGGTCAGGTGCAAGAATAACTGTGTCCATGCCTATTCAGCGCTAATTCTTTACTGTGCATCTTTAGTAATTCTGACAGTACTATTTTAATGCCAAAAGACAGTTTGCACTGGCGCAAGCTGTTAATAAATCTGGCCATTGAGTGAACAATTTTCCCTTAGAAATTGCTAGTAAATTTCACAAACAAACTGTATAGAAATGGCAAGTAACAGACAAATCAGAAATGGTATTTTCTTGTACTTTAATAATCTTGCTTTATTACCTTTGAAAAAAATGTTACAGTGTATCCAACCAATGCATTTTACATCAATGAAATAAACATATTGATTATGGATGGACAGAAATTCAGATTACTGTCTTACTGATTACACAATAGTGTAATATACACATAAACTATGTTTATGTCTGGATATGTAAACTGACTGATCAAACAGTCTTGTCTGGAATTTGTGCATGATAATAATGTAAACAGCCTAGGAAATGTAAAAAAATCCCATTACCAAACTTTTTCCAATGTGGACCCCATATATGTTAGAAACTATCAGTTTCAGCCAGTATCTTTCAACTAAAGATCAAGATTTCTCCTCCTTGCCTACTTCTACCACTATCAAGCAGTCATCAAAAACAGCCATCCTAATGCTGTCTTTGCGAATACTAATCAGCCATCACTTCACACATACAGTGCTTTAAGTGTAAATGGTTTAAATTTAAACCAAACTTTAACCAATGGGAGAGTGAGATTAAACTATTGAGCAAATCTTTAAAATTGTTAAGGACAAGAAAGCCCTTAATCTGATTTCACATTCTCATAAGTAAGCTATTTAAGATGTCCCTATGTTTTTTTTGTTATTTGTTTATTTGTTTGTTTGATGTCCATCTATGTATATAATTATTGGTTATGTTCAACCAGAGGCAGAGGATTTGTCATCTTTACTAATTGAATTACAGTATATGCTTTATTTTATTGTCATTTTATGAATCATTCATATATATATTTATCTTTATGTGTATATATATATATATATATATATATATATTGTGACGCGTGTAGGAAAGTATAGGACACAGAATATATATATTACATATTTACATATTTCATTAACTCAGTACTAATGCACATATTTGACATTTATCAAAATCATTTTCTTCTAAAGCTAAAAGTGGCTGAAGCCAGTATGCAACATAATATATATAGGAACATGATATCCCATGGCATAATGCCATTTTTCCGACAATATCAAATCCTGGTTTGAGAGCAGCAGGCTTCTCAAGCAATGCTGAGCAATTTTTTTCCACACCAGAAGCACCATTTCTGCAGTGGAAATGACCTCAGATTGGGCATCTGCACCCTGATGGTAGAAAGAGCGCTTTAGGTAAAGATTGAGTCCCTCCTTCAAATTATTATTATTATTATTCTTTTGTTTTTAATTTTTTTTTAATTTTAAATACCAGTAAAGTTCCAGCACACATCTCTTTAACAAGCAGCATGATTTTAGGTTTTATTCATATCCATAGAAGAAATGGTGAAGGACAAGCTACAAGTTTAATACTCAGTTTTAGCATTTGAACAAATCCATAATCCTAAATCTGAGCAGTGCTAACAGTGATGCTTGACTTGGTAAGCGCTACTAATTATTACACAAATCTCCAGATATTACAGGAACAGTCTTTCACTTTAGCTGTGATCTAGTTTATGGTGTCAGGACGTCTCTGGAGAGTAAGCTATTCACAGAAGACAGATTTGCACTTTTTTTTCCATATTCGATGCAGCATGTAATTACTACCCTCTAAAGGTGTGAGAGCACAAATGCCATACTGCAGGGAAAATGGCATCTCTCTTGAACACATTTAGTCTCATGAGAATGATTTTAAGATGAAAAACCATCTCAGTTTGTAATGATGTGAAAATGGAGTGATAGTTCTCTCTCTAGAGAAAGGACACTTGAAAAAAAGCTTCCTGACCAACACCTCTCTCATCCTTGATTTATTTTTACTCTGTATGCAACGACAACAACAAGAGCAACAACCACAGTCTAATGATGCAACATGATCTCATTAGCATATGTAGGAATGTGCACATAAAGTGTGGTCCTTACACGTTGTTCTGTGTATAAAAAAGCAAAAGATAAATAAAAAAAATAATAATAAAACACCTATTTACACTTTCTAAAGCACACACAATTTTATGCATGTAATTAAAACTTATATACTGTTAAATGTTATTACATGTAAATATTTTATTTTAATATTAATATTTAAAATCAATTCATATATTTTTTTTAAACAGAGTTAACCCTACTTTGCAATTGACACATTGACTGACTTCATATTAAGCTTGATATGTAAGTAATGTGTTAACTCTTCCACAGTAATATCTGACAGGTTAAACCTACTGCGGTTTAAACCATTAAATTTTATTTCCACTATAACGACATGAGATTCATCCACCTCTCTCCCATCTAACCTTGCTGCTTAGGCACCTAATGCATGATGTATGAGAGCAAAGATAGCTAAAGGCGAGGTTATCTCAAGTCAAGTGAAATATAAAGCTTCACCTCTTTCAACAATATTAAGGTTATGATAATGACTAGATCTATGTTGGTTCCCAAGCACGACTACATGTAAATATTTTGAAGTTAAAGCAAGGAGAATAAAATGTTGGTTCCCAAGCACGACGGATGCCAACGGAAGCAGCCTGAAGTTAAAGCAAGGAGAATAAACATGAGCCCAAAGGAAAGCAGATTCTTGTGTTTTGGTTTGTTCTGAGCCCATTTTCATTGGCTGCCAAAACGATGCTGTATGTTTTGACTGTGTGATTGAAAATGAGCTACAGTCATTATGCTAATGTGTTATGCACAAAGAGGAAATGAATAATGTCTTTCCTCGCACTCTCCCCAGGCTTTCAATTGGATGATGACCAAAGTCGAAAAAAACAATAACAAAATAAGAGAGAGAGGTGCCAAACGCGATCATACCTCATTCATTCATAATGTTCATTTTCAGTCTGCCAGAACAAAGCATGAAGCAGAGGCATTTGTCTTTGTTTATGTGTGCATTGGGGGTAATTTATGGCATGTTCACATGTGTTGCCATGTCTCTATGCATTATATATTTGGAGCTGTGTGCCGATATGATTCCTTGAAGAGGACAATAAGGCTAAATAAGAGATAATGTGCCATCAGCAGGTCATTATCGCAAAATAAACCCGACAGGGTGATCGGGACCCCGCCGTGAAGCAAACTATCACCCTGAAAAGGCTTATTTTGCCATAATAACCATCTGACTGCACATTATCCCACTTATTACACAGCTACTTAGCAAAAATAAATAAATAAATGGACATTAAATATTGATTTGAGTTGAAATTACTCTATTATGTGAGAATAAAGAGACTTTGAAGTGATAGCAGAGAGAATAAATGAACACAGCTATGTGGGAAACCAGTTGGCTGAGACAGTGATCATATATATAATTGTATTAAATTGTGTTGCTTGCAGCTGACCTATCGGAATCAAATATTCCAAAATAGACAAAAATATAATTTATAAAGATATCATTTTCTTCATTGATCAAGTTTATTGATCTGACTGCATATTATGCCTTTTGTAACTATACTGTTTACTTCATGTTATTTTTTTTATGCAGAATGGCAAGTTTGACCAATCAGAATCCAGAATTCCAGAGAACTATATAATAAACAAAAATAAATAAACAACAACATCAAAATGTTCACAGATATTTTTTAATTTTTTTGATGGTGTTAAAACTGTCAAGAAAATTATTACATAAAAATATTTTTACAGTTTAATGCCAAGTAGAAGCAAGTATTCATATAAAATAATTATATATTATTATTATTATTATTATTATTAATAATAATAATAATAATTATTATTAGTAGTAGTAGTAGTAGTATTAATAATTCTAATAATAATAATATTATTATATATATATATATAGTAGTAGTATATATATATATTAATATATATTATATATATATAATAAATAATAATATATATATATATATATATATATATATATATATATATAGATATATTATATATATATATATATATATATATTTAATGTAGAATGCCAAATTTGACCAATCTGAATCCAGAATTCCAGAAAGCATAATAAGCATAATAAATTAAATATATAAGATAAATAAAGGAACATTGTCCCTTTCGCATACTGTTTTCTTTATATTATATTGTATTATGTTATGTTATGTTATGTTGTTATGTTATGTTATGTTATATTATATTATATTTATGTTATGTTATATTATATTATATTATATTATATTATATTATATTATATTATATTATATTATATTATATTATTGGTACATATGAAAATGCATAATGCATTATGTAGGCAGACCTGGTAAATGCATGAATATATGTGATATAAAACCACCATCATGGAAATTTCATCATGCATTATGGCAGTGACAACAGCGCTAGCAGGAAGTGACGTCATCTGCTGTATTTCTCACCTGATTAATAAAGTTATCATCTTCTAAAGATCTAACATCGCTACAAGACACTTGCTGTGTGATACGGGACGCCGGTTGGGGTGCGGAGATTAAGTATCCATTCAAGCAGCTGCAGTTGATGAGGGAGGAGGGAAGTGAAAAGGCGAATTACAGCCTGCAGCAGTGCATAAGCGTAATGAAAGACTAAAGACTACATCACAGGTTAAATAGATGGGTTAGAATAAAGATGGCACAAGCTCTCATCTTTGATTATAATCATAAAACAGGATTAATGCGTCAAGATGAGATTCCCTCAAGAGCTTCAATCTAATGAGATCTGTTAATTGAAATCATACCGAAACTTCAATGTTGTATGCAGGACAGCACAAAACAGATACATACCTTATTCCGGTACGATTGCTCTGGTAACCAGCATCCTATTTGTGGTGTTTTAAATGTACAAATGTACTGTAAAACAGGGACAGCTCCAGTCAGGGACGGGACACCAAAAGCCAGAAAACAGGTACTGTACGTCTGGTCATCCCTACTGAAACAGTACATATGAAAAAACTATGTAAATCAGGGTTTCTGTTGGTCTTAAAAAAGTCTTAATTTGCCCTTCCACAAATTAAGGCCATAAAAGGTCTTAAATTAGAGCATGAAGTCTAACATTCATAAAATCAAATTTAAAAAAACCTAAAACAACGGAATAATTTATAGATACGAAAAAATATGAAACAATTTTCGACACACATATATAATGCCTTATTACCCTAAATTCAATACAATTTGCCTAATTACATATAATATCCCTTAGTTACAAAAAATTATGCATGCATTTTTTTGATAAATTTGCTCAGAAAAACACAAGGCTCTGTTGACTTTTTAAAGCACCACAGAGCATGTTTCATTTACAATAGACAACATGACTTTTTTATGCAGTGTGACCAGGAATTTATTAGACATTTGTAATGGAAAACAAATTAAAATAGAGGACGAGCATTACATTTTTATGCAGTGTGACCAGAAAGGTTTTTCTTTTTCTTTTTTTTTTTCTTAATTACTTAAAAAGTAATAGAGATTGGTTCCAAATTGTATTTTCAAACTTTTAATACAACACGTTGTGTTCTCATTAGACGTTTACATTGAGAACATATTGATGAGTTGTGTTCCTTTCAATTTACTCCTTAATTTATCTTTAATTGGTCTTAAATTAAATTCTTAGATTTACCTTAATAAAACTTGCAGAAACCCTAGTAAACGCAACAAAAACTCATTCCAAACATGCATTAAACCACCATTTACAAACATATTGCAAATGTTTTATAGAAAGTCTATTAAATGCAAATAATGAATGTCTACTACCATTAAACATGAAGTACATGTATAACGTTATTTTAAGGTCTATAGAAATTTCAAAAAGTTTCAAAACAGCTGACTCAATGCAGACTCATTTTCTCAAATTGCATGACTCACTGGTTCAAAACAAATGATTCACTAAGGTTTGAAGCTTCACAATGCAGTGTTTCAAAAGCGTCCATCACTACACAACACACGTCACAAGTGGCTCTTTTATCCAATCATAATACTATGTGACAGACAACTAGTCATCCTGCACAGTTCAATTCAAAGAGCAGGGGTTGGCCTTGAATAAGGCTGTGAGTCCTAAAATCTACAGGTGTAAATTTGGTTATAGGATGCGGTCCTCACTCCCATGAATAACTAAACTGTGTGTGAATATAACCGTATTAAGCAACATATTCTGTTACTGTTTGAACCTGGTCTAATGAAGGTCTGGAGCTAAACCAAGCCAAACCATGAGAGAGAAAAAGAAAAGAGTCGTAAACCTCAGTGCTCTTGTTTTTCTCAACACGTTGTGTTTTCGCTGTCCCAGTGTTTCCACAGCACACGCTCTGAATACAAAAGCCCAAATGCAGACACCAGGCGCCTCTGTTCCTGTGCCTACCTTGCTCCAACAGACTGATGGGAAGGTCAAGGAGGACTTGGGCAGGGACTGTTTGTGGAGTCCCGGCGAGAATTGAATCAGATCACCAGCACATTGGCAGCACAGCACAAATTAAGCTCCCCTGTTGCGCTGCTGAAGTATTTGTGAGTGAATTGATAAATGCCAAACACACACACACACACACACACACACACACACACATACACAAACTGCTGAATTATGTATAGTGTCTCCTTTCTTGCAGTGCGTTTTGTTTCTGCTTTACATGAAATCTGATTTATGAAAAAACAAAAAATCAAAAAAACCCAACTCAAAAAGAAACGCAATCAAACCCACCATTTTAAAAACAAAGACGTCTTATGTGTGAAGATCAGATGGAAAAAGCTTTTCTGTAAACAAAACACATGCAAATGCATCAGCGTAGTATTTGCATCTCATTTACTCAGTTGTGTATCAGTCAAGCATGTGCTTGTGTGGTTTTAAAGAAAAATCCCTATCTACCTCTTTCACTCAATAAAGAAACACAATGAGCTTAATTAAAAAAAAAAAAAAAAAAAAGAGAAAATCTGTCATCATTTACACATATGAAAAACATTTTCATGCAGTAAAATTAAGACTTTCACAAAAAGGACATACATTGGCAGTAATTACAATTTCAACATGAAAATGACCGAATGGGATTCAAACTTATGTCGGCATACATATACTCTACATACATTATTATACATACATTTGTATTTAATAATTTGTTTATATTTTAGCTATTGATAGCAGGATTTATTTTAGTGTTTTAGAAGCAAAATATACAGAGATACTTTAATTTAGTAAAGTAATAAATTAAATAAACAGCAAGAATGGAAAATGTTCACAGTCACACTGAAAACCTGGAGATAACCAGAAATTTCATTGATGTCATTTACCGGACAAGGAATTTTTTTAAAAAAAATCGTTAAAATCTTGTACATTTTTATAGTGAATATACATATATCTAGTTATGCTCAATCAGAATATTGAACTTGTCCAGTAATCCAGTAATTTGGATGACTGGATAAATTATGAAAATCTTTACGGAAATTTGTGGGTATAGCATTTACCATTTTTCATAGGCCTTCAGTGTGATGGCCTACATAATGCCTGAAGCATTGTCACTGATCCTCCTGAGAGGAGACTGACATGTTATGGTGGCTACTGTAAATCAAGAACTTTTGGAGAACAATCTCCATGTCAGCTGTGGATATGATGCAATAACCAGCAAGCTCCTCATCCCTTGTCTATATACGGCACGGCTGTTTTCAAAAGAATGCTTTAGTACAATGTTGAGTAAGCTATGCAGGTAAACAAAGCAATCGTGCTCATTTTGTTTTTGAATAAAATATGCAGAATCCTGAAACACAAACTGAAGACAGCTTTGTTCAGCTTTATCATCAGCGTGCTGCTGAACGGGGTTAAAGCAAACCCAGATCGAGAGCCTATAGATAGAACAGAACTAACTTGAAGGAAAAAGAATCCTTAAATTGTTTTAAAATGCTGTAATCAATTATTAACACACTTATCTCCTTGAAATGGTAATTTGCTGAAGAAAGCAGTACCCTTTGTGAGCCCGAACAGGAGGATTTCGGCACTACCCGAAAACACTGTTAGCAGAAAATATGATGGTCTGTCTGATATTTCCAAAGGTTATAACAAGTCTTGCTCAGCAGTTGTCCTCGTGGCTGTATCAATAAAAGGTTGTGCTTGTCAGTGTTAACAAATCCACTGACAAATAACAGGGCAGCGTGCCATTTGATTTCCAGCTATCCATGCAGTAAAGATAAAGCTCTGGTCAGAACACGTTTCTGGTCTTTGGGTTAAATTGCTGTTGCGGTGTATCCGTTAAAGGACAGCTTGCTTCATGAATACATAAGCATTTGAGAACTTTTCTTCTCTTATGTTATTTTGCTTCAGGCTTTTACGTGACTTAAACAGAGAGTGACAGGAAATTATTTGAAAGTGATAGAGACAATTAAATATATTGCATGCCAGACTCAAACCGGACCACAGCTCTATTGAGATTAGTTCAATCATTTTGTATTCAATAGGCAAAAAAGCATAGTTCCCGTTATCCTCCAAACCTCAACCTTAAGTATTAAACTTCAGTGCATAACTTGCAAAGTTTTTCTATTATAGACATGAATGAGTCGTCAAATCATGTGGCTTGTTGAGAGGAAGTGTGCTATTACTTTTAAGTGATTGCACTTGGCGAATAATATCTACACTCAAACAAACAAATAAAAAAATTAAAAAAAAAAAAAAAAAGGTTTAAGGGTTCTTTACAATTGTATTTAGAACTGTATCAGCCTGAAGAACCCTCTTATGTTGATGGTAATGGTTCTGTTCGGAAATGTTAAAGTTTCCCACCTTTTTGTTTTTCAAATCCGTAACTGCCAAAGCCACCTCATTTCTGATTTTCTAATAACTCAACACACTCTGGACAGGTAAATTGCTTTCATAAAATGTGTATCCATTTAAAATTTCAAATTGTGTCTGTTTCCTACCAATCATGTCTTTTTCTCTTTAGTTTAACAAACCATGAAGGCGTGAGCAGCTCTGTTCAGTTAAAAAAAAATTTTTCCTCTTTTCTGCTAAGTAACTATTGAATTGGTTATTGAATTTATGATACTTATTAAAAACAACCAACCAACACAACTCACCAGCACCCCCCAAAAAACAACAGAAAAACCCAACAGCAACCAAAAAAACACCCAAAACACCCCAGAACACCTCAGAAACCACCCAAAACCAGAAACCACAACAAAACAACAAACAACACAAAAAACACAAAAAACCAGCGTTTTATTATGGATCCGCAAAACACTTCATTTGCCACCCGAAACACCACAGAATTCAGAACAAAAACACCCAGAACACCTCACAACCATCCAGAAAGCTTGGCTACCAGCTTTTAACACCCCAAACTCCTCAGATTGGATTCATCTGAGCAGCCAGAAGCCAGAAGTCAGCTATACGACCCCAGGATGTGTTCACTCGTGAGTATTATGGATGGGCTAAGCTTTATTTCAACTTTTGGACTGTGAAACAAAAACACCCACAGCAGTAAGAAGCTAAGCCATTTTGTCATCACTCCGTAATGATGCATCTGAATCACAGAAAGTCATTACTTTAACATGGATTCAGGGTGATGGATTTTACATTCAGTCATGCATCACAAGCAATTCAAAACTACATAGTGGCAGCAGTCATGCATAATTAAATAAACACATAAATCAATCATTAACAACAGATATACAATCTTTAACAAAAATAGACTAATAATTAAAAAAGTGAATCTTACTAATTGCTTCATCCTCATTGGTCTGCCATGTCTGAAATCCACTCCCATACTTCAATACACACGTTAGACCATCCTCATTGGTCTGCCATGTCTGAAATCCACTCCCATACTTCAATACACACGTGAGACAAAAGAAAACTCATTCTCATGCCTCCTCTACACTAAGCACATGCTTGACATTTAATGACAGGAAATGTGATGTTCCTCAAATGCCATTTTGGATAAAACAGGTCTCAGGCATACAGCATGACACTTAAATAATTTCAATTTGAATCTCAGGAGGGAAATATAGGATGCTAAATATTAAAGTGTTCTTTTGAATAGATACTTAAGACAATAAAAGCAAATAAAGGAACCCTCCAGTGTTGCTGAATTAAAACAATTCTGCAAAGAAGAGTGGACCAAACTTACTCCACAGCGATGTGAAAGACTCATTGCCAGTTATCGCAAACACTTATCGCAGTTGTTGCAGCAAAGGGTGGTACAACCAGGTATAAGATTTAGGAGGGAATTACTTTTTTCACGTTGTGCCAGGCAGGTTTGAACAACTTTTTCCCCTTAATAAATGAAATCATTATTTTTAAACTGCATTTTGTATCTACTTGGGTTATCTTTGTGTAATATTACACTTTGTTTGATGATCTGAATCATTCAAGTGTGACAAATATGCCAAAAAATTCAAAAAACAGAAAGGGGGCAAAAACTTTTTTCACAAGACATATATATGTGTGTGTGTGTGTGTGTGTGTGTGTGTGTGTAGTGTAGTGTAGATTGTGTATATATATATATATATATATATATATCTATATATATATATAGATAGATAGATAGATAGAGATAGATAGATAGATAGATAGATAGATAGATAGATGTTGCAAGTCTATTTTAAGGTACCTTATTGATTCATTCAACATAGTGACTTGGAGGGGAATAAATGTCACTACAATCTATTTTGAGCATGTGACAAACTTTAAAACTTAAACCTTGTTAGGATGTAATCACCTAAATCCAAGGTACCCGTCACATGATGAAAGTCTAAATCCATACATTTGGTCTAACGGCCAAGATATTAGCTCAGTGAGACAGGATCAGTCACTTTTTATCAGATTCTACATTGAATTTCTTGAAGATTTAATGCGCCTTAGTTCCACCTCTCACTCTATTTCCATATCTCTCCATCTCTTAAATTCAAAACAGCTTTATTGGTATAAGCGTAATATTTTGAAGAATTGCATTATGATGATGAAGAGGTATGGAAAGGTTAATAACATTCATATAGGTCTATTGCATGGCAGTGACTTTCAGACGTTGCCACACGAAACTCAGAGCAGATGCCTGGCTTTGAACAGTTTTTGCATACATCATCATATAAGGCAGCAGCTCCTTCATGTCTTTACAGTTCACACACCCTCTCGAGAATTCACACCAAGTTCTTTGCTGGGGTTGTGTCTTCATCAACAAAGCAAACCACTGCTGACAGTGCTGCTTTCATTTGATTTGTTCAATAGAGAGAAGGGTAATGGAACTGGAAGGCAAATTAACATGACATACATATTCATTTCAAATTACCATATCCGCATCACTGGGCCAACAGCACTGTAAAGATTCCATGAGATTAAAATAGGACGTCCGTGTAGTGACAAAATTAACTTCAACAAAAATCAACAGATATACTGTATGCATTTAAAAGCAAAAAAACTGACGACTCATTGCTACTGTATATCTAAGTTTGTTTGTATTTAAATTCTCTGTAGCTGCAAATGTGTGATTTTCAGATGCATCGAGATAAATTGTTTGGATGCACTCACCACGAGACGAGACACAGCATGACACAAGATTTCAAAATGAGAACTAGATGAGATTTTTACACAGTATTAAATCTATGACTGAAAAAAAAAAATTACTGCAGGTGCATTTTAAATTGTTTTAACTTATCATCTTGTGAAATTCTGACTAAAAGCATGCATTCTACAAGATTACAGACATTTGTCAGATGTTTAGGCTTTGTTGCTATGCTGTTATCAGTCATAATGTTGCAACGGCACAAAGTCCAAGACCACAGACATAAACTGAAATTTACTTAAATTAGCCACCACAATCACACATGGATTCCTCCTTATATGTTTTTAAACAGCTAAAACACACAAGAAAGGTGAATCATTTGTAGACTGCATAAATATTTGGATATTACTGAGGTTAAACTGACAGCTCAGAATTCAGAATAAGAAAATGTGTCATATTACTCAGCATTTGTCCTATCTGTACACTCTTACAAAGTAAAACTTTCACTTAACCCTGACTTGTTTCCCCTGATAATCATGTTGTGCTCGGAGGTGCCCTGTAGGTAGATCTGTGTGTGGGAGAGCAAGAGATTGAGAGCGAGACTGGGGAAAACCGAGAGAAGTAGTGCATTGTTGTTGTGATGTGGCTCCTCCCTGTCCTGTGATCTTTAGTTTAAACTGCCGCCTCTGGCCTCGCTCACTCTTTTGAGCCCACATCATCTTTCTTCTGCTTCTGCTCTTACTGTGGCTCTTCTGTTATCTGTGATCCCACAATGGGTTAGAAATGGATGGAGAGAGTGCATTTCTGCTTATGCTATTGATCAGATGCTGCTTTTTTATAGCTTTGAAGGTTTAAAGGAGATCTCAGTCATAATTCACTGGGTGTTTCTCCTAAAATAACATAAATAAGACAATCGCTGACATACTATGAAAGCCTGTTTCTGCCTGGGAGTGGAAAATAAAGGTAGTTGTCACTTTTTATATCACAATTCTTTAGTTTTTCTTGCAATTCTGAGAATTGTAGATTTGTGAGTTTATATCTTGAAGTTCTGAATTGTGAGATAAAAAAAAAAAAATTGTTTGTGGGATAAAAAGTAGCAAGCATCTTTTTTATTCTTTTATTACAGTTCTGAATTTATATTTTGCAATTTTCTCAGAATTCTGAGAAAAGGCGGAATTGTGAAACATACAGTAAACGAGTAATTACAAGTTTAAAACTTACCTGTTAGGAAAAAGTCAGAACTGTGAAATAAAATTACCTTTTTTTTATTTTTTATTCCGTGGTGGAAGCAAGCTTCAGCAACATAGCTATAACCTTGTTTGGTCATCTTGAGATGTTTGATGTATCTAGACAAATCTGAGCACAGTTTGAGACATTTGTTATGATCTCTTCTGTAAAAGACTCATATTGAGATGAATGGGGTCTTTTCACTCAAGACAAACATCTGAAAAGAGAAATATCTTAGAAAAAAAAAATACTGCTGATCCTCACTGCTAGTAATGACATCAAGTTAAAGCAAAACCCTTAATTTTCTCTGCATTTGAAGTCATTGATGTTCGGAAGAAACAACTGAGATATTAAGTTCTTTTCTATGTGCATTAACTACTTAAAGCATTCCGCATAACTGATATAATGATGTGGTTGTTTATCACAGTTTTTTGGAAATGGCCACTTGTGATCATCCTTAATGTTTCATTTTTGTGTTGTTCACACAACCGCAAGAACAACACTGGTAGTTGTATATTAATCATAGAGTATATTAATGAGAGAATATAATAAAACCTGGTGAAAACTGAAAAAAAAAATGCAATAAATTATAATTTGCATACAATGGTGCATATATTTTGCATTGTGACATTTTCATTGCCAATTAGGAATATTTCCTAAAACTGTATATAATAGCAAAAAAAAAAAAAAAAAAAAAAAACAACATTAAAACAGATTTCTTTTTCAAATAAATGCTGCCATTTCTGATAAACTTTCTGTTAATCAAAAACCCTGAAAAACAAATGTTTCCACAAAAATATTATGCAGTACAACTGTTTTCAACATTTTTTATAGTAAGAAATGTTTCTTGAGCAGTATATTAGAATGATGGAAGACTGGAGTAATGATGCAAAAAAAATCAGCTTTGCATCACAGGAATATTTAATAATATATTCAAACAGTAAACATTTATATAATATCTCACAATATTACTGTTTTACTGTATTATTAATCAAATACATTCAGCCTTGATGAGCATAAGAAACAAAATTAAAAAAATAAAATAAAATAAAAAAATTACAAAAAACATTTGAACAATATGTATAGTTATTTTTAAATAAAAATATAATTAATAAAATAGTATAAGATAACCAGAAAATTGAATATATATATATATATATATATATATATATATATATATATATATATATATATATATATATATATATACCTAAGCACAACACAACAAATGCTTTTAGATTCCTTTAAGCATAAATCTCATTCAATTTGTGTTGTTCAGCACTATTGTTGAAAAGTTACAGTTCATTTAAAACAGGAAAACAACTTTCCCAAGAGAAAGTCAATAAACTTAACTTCAGTGAAGTGTAGACGTTGTTACTGTAAAACAAGACAAAAATACTGATTAAGAAAAAGTGCAGTGAGTTTTGGGGTGAAATGTTACTAGGACATGAATAAATCCTGTCCAGGAAGTCAAGTGTGGCCATGGTAATAAACTAACCCAAACACCCCATTTACACACAGCAGACCTCATCAGTACTGGTGAAATGAAAATACTAAACTATCCATATGGACTATGACTCATCACAGAACACACACACACGGCCGGCCAATCCGCGGCTGTATGTTTGCACCTGGGAAAAACTAATTAATGGCAAAATAAGGCAGTCTGCTCCTATATCAGCAGCATCTGCACTGGAGGAAGAGACACAAATTAATTTGTCATCAAGTTCTCACTATTTCTTCAGACTCAAAACACAATTATGACTAACCCCTCACCCACGGAACTTTCTATTACACTAAAACTCTGTGTGTCACCAAATATAAAGGATAAACAAAAAAATAATAAAATAAATAGCCCTGGAAAGACTTAAATAATTCTCTAGCACGCCCCCTACGTGATATAGCTGAGACTCTACTGCCATCTTAAGGTGGAGGACGGAATTGTGTCACTTTTGATGGCTGCAGATTATGGGAATGCAGTTTTGATGGCTCTGATGGGCTGAAGCCTAACAGAATTTCCATGTCAGAGTGGCAGGGAAGAGCAGGCTGAGCCACGCTGGAGCGTGATGATGGTGGCATTGCCCTCGGGCCGCCGTTGGCCCCGCACATTGGCAGCTGTGGGGGGACCAGATGGTTCCCAGAATAATAATAAGACATGTTGGACTATGCAGCTTTGCAGGCTGGTCGTCGTGTGAAGTCAGGCATGCCATTTTATCAGCTTGTTGACATGGGCAGAGTCTTTATCCCGCTGCAGTTCGGATGGCTGTGACGATTGATTTTTTTATTCCCTCTTTTCAACACATCTGCAGCATGATTGACTGCTCACGCCTTTCCTGTTCCATGTGTGGCAGTCTGAAACATTAGCACACACACGACTACACACATTTCACTCAGTCTGATCCACATGCTCACACGTAATCACTTAAAGAATGAGTCAGATGCCTGAGCTGAATTGCTAATTGGTGAGTTTTATTTATCACCAATATAAGAGAGCCTTGTCTACATTTGCCTCCTATTGTTATGTACAAACGAACCGAACGAGCTAATGTTCTGAAACTTGTTTTGCTGCTTTTTTGTGTGTGTATATATGATGCTGATGACTTTTTAGAATGTGTTTACATTTGACTATAGTAGGCGAATCATTGCCTGCATTGTCCATTGGTAGTCACAACTCTGCATTACTGCTCCTTTGTATGAAAATCTGCTTAACTTTGTTTTGCCAGAAATCAATTTGCTCATTTACATTTATACACCCATTTATTCACCCATTTGGGCCACAAAAAAAAGCTAATTTAGTTATAATTTTAAATTTTCAAGAGAATGTGAGTGCAAAACTCCCTTACACAGTTACAGTGAGAAGTTGTCAGGGTGTTGCTATCCAGATGCTAAGTAGTTGTTAGCACATTAATACAGTTGCTAAGGCATTATAAGTTGCTGTAGGCAAATTAATACAGTTCCTATGGTGTTACTAAGGCATTCAGAGTGGCTGTAGGCAAATTAATACAGTTGCTAGGAAGTTGCTTTGACATTCAGAGTGGCTGTAGGTAAATTAATACAGTTGCCAAGACATTCTGAGTGGTTGTAGGCAAACAAATACAGTTGCTAAGGTGTTGCTAAGTCATTCCAAGTGGCTGTAGGCACATAACTACAGTTGCTAAGCTGTTGCTAAAATAATCAGAATGGCTATTGGTAAATTAATACAGTTGCTAGGATGATGCTTAGACATTCAGAGTGGCTGTAGGCAAATTGATACAGTTGCTAGGATGTTGCTAAGACAGTCTGAATGGCTGTAGACAAATTGATACAGTTGCTAGGATGTTGCTATGACATTCAGAGTGGCTGTAGGTAAATTAATACAGTTGCTGAGACATTTCAAGTGGTTGTAGGCAAACAAATACAGTTGCTAGGGTGTTGCTAAGAAATTCTTAGTGTCTGTAGGCAAATTAATACAGTTGCTAGGATGTTGTTAAGGAATGGCAAGTGGCTGTAGGCACATTACTGTAGTTGCTAAAATGTTGCTAAGTCATTCTGAGTGGCTGTAGGCAAATTAATACAGTTGTTAGGATGTTGCCAAGATATTCCAAGTGGCTTTTGGCAGGTATTACACTAGCTAGGGTGTTGCTAAGACATTCTGAGTGGTTGTAGGCAAATGAATACAGTTGCTAGGGTGTAATGAGTGGTTGTTAAGGCATTCTGACTTGTTTACAAAGATAAAAGAACTATATAGACATAAATTATAATAATACTTATAATAATAATAAAAATAATGACAAAAATGCAAAAATAAAAAAAAATATATAAAAATAAATTCTTATTCAAAATGTTAACAAAAAATTATAATAGTATAGCAATGGCAATTCAATAACTGTCAGCAACACAAACATTGCAAGAAGAGTTATGTACTGAAGTTTAATACTTTTTTAGGATTAGGACTTTAAAATCCACCTAAATATGAGCCTTGAGCGTCTCTAATGTCATCTTACAAAATTATATTGCTGTAGGCTGTGTTAATAGTTATCGTTAGGCAATTCACCAAGACATTAGAAAAACACCCACCTTATATTTAACAGCCCCCATGACATACTGTACCACAGCAAAAACATTCACCTCTAGAAGAAAACTACTTTGATTTCATGCCCAGGCTTCCTGAAGAACCAAGAAACAAGTCAGCAAGCCATGATATAAACTTGTGAAATGAACTGCCATGTAATTTGACAACTAAATATGTTTATATAATATAAAATATATTTTATTTACTTTTTGCTGTCTGACTCAACTTTTTTTTTTGTCATTTCTTAGATTACAGTGCTGCTTATGTAATAATTCAGACGTGAGAGGTCCAGACTGATCAAATCAGACACACTCATTCTCTTTCTAAAACAAGCTGTTGCTTGAGCTTCCTTTTCAGATAAGACATTCAGTCTTGATGCTTCTCACCGTCTGTCTCTCTGTCTCGCTCTTATTTGAACCCTTAATTCAGCAAACACTGAAACACAGTGTGTGGGAGAGACAGCGAATGAATCCATCAGTCTAGTTTCTCTGTGTGCATTTATGAGATTTCAGTGCTGGGAAAGTGAGCGAGACACAACTTAAAGTCAACCAAACGCATTAAATTCAAATGAGACTTTCTGGCATGTCGACCCACTCTTTGGGTGAAAGGGTCATGGCTCTGATGCCTACTACATATTACATTATTTGAAAACGTTTTCTGTGTCTTTCACCTTTGTCTTTACTTTGCCACTTCATAGTCTCAGGAGCCGAGATAGAGCTTTTTTTTTTTTTTTTTTTTACTTTCATTTAATTTTAGATTTCTGTGAAGTAGCCACTGGAATGGAATAAGCGAGCAGAATGGCAATTAGCATGATACATTTGTACTTCCAAATGGGAGGGGCTTTGAATCCCAAACATTTCCTCTAATTAGTCAGGCTCTAAAGAATAATTTCAGAACGCCCTAGCAACCGTATCAATGCACTAATAACCCCTTAGCAACTGTATAGCAACCCTAAGGCAACCACCCAGAAAACATCAGTCTGTATACTTTTGCCTACAGCAGGGTTCATGAGGAATCTGCAGGGGATTTGTGCATTGATTATTTAATTCAGTCATAAAAATTTAAATAAAAACAATAAAAAAGTGTATTAAAAAAAAGATTAAATATTACATATAGTGTCTGTACTTTCTCCACTGGAAGCTCCTGTCACCAAGATAAATTCCTTGTGTGTGTGTAAACCAGACTTCATGTCGATAGTCAAAAGTCTGGATTTGTGAGCAAAGGAGCACAACCACTTCATATCCCAGAAGAAACAGTTATTCGTTCGTATAATTTGCAACCCAGCAGATCAGGCCGTGGTTTCTCCAAAGTTCTTTTTTTAAGTTTAGATCTGAATAAATCAGCAGCTCTGTGATGCAGCAGCAAGTAGAAGTTAGAAGGGCCATAAAACAATAAATGAGAAAGCACAGAGAAACAGAACAGCTTACAATGGTTACAACACTCCCAGTTCAAAAAGAACCTCTCATGTGTTCAATTGTACAAGCGCGCAGAACGTTTGAGGAGAGTTCACAGCGTTATAGGTCGCTTAGTGTTTCAAATGCTGGAGTGTTACAGCTGTACAGCTGTAAAACGCTACATGAGCCATTAGGGCTTCTGATGGTAAAACTAGCCATCTGTGACATTGAAATATTAAGTGAAATGAACCCGTCTTTATGAGTCTCAGTAAAAAGAGTGACTAGCCCACTAAAAATCACATTGGCTGAGAAAACAAGAACAAGGAAATCTGTTATGCTCTCGAGACCAGTGGAAACCAGGAGAAAATGTATGTCTGTCTTGTTTTGATTGTGTGCTATTGCAAGCAAACAGACTGAACTAGATTTCTGCAAAATCTGAGGGGTGCTTGTCTGTACAAAACTCACCGTCTTGCTAGCATATAATGCTAATGTATGTTTTTAGCAGCTGCTACTGTAAGCTGTTAGTCAGTAGTTGGTCAGTGGCTTACTGGCCAAAATGTTATAAGAGTAACTGTGATATTCTGGTCATATAAATGGGACATCACATTTAGTTAAAATACACACGACTCAGATAAATACAAAGTACAGCCACAAGACAGAAACAGTATACACACAACACATCAAAAGACATGAGACAGTACTATACACAAACACAACTGTCATTTTTTATAGAAATGAATAGTTTTGTTCAGCAATTCATTGAACTGATCAAAATAGACACTAATGTCACAATCTTGGACTATTTTGTTGTGTTTTCATTCCCCGTGTGCTCAGTGTGACCCAGTTTTTCCCTGTGTTTGATTATGTTAGTCAGTTCACCTGTGTCCTCATTAGTTGATCCTCCTCACCTCTCTGTCCCTCGTTAGCAACCCTGTTTAAGCTGTGTTTAGTTCATTGTTTTGGTTCCAGTCTATGACATCCCTATATATGTGTATCTCCTGCCTGTTCTGTCCTGGATTTATCCTTGTGTGGATTTATTAAAGACTATTTGCATTCATCTTCATCTTCTTCGTGCGTTTGTCTCACTGTAGCTGTGACAACTAAAGACTATTACATTGTTGCAAAAGATTTCTGTTTCCAACAAATGCTGACAAATTTCACAATATTACCTTTTTTTTCTGTATTTTTATCAGATCAATGCAGCCTTAGTGAGCATAAACATTTCAGTAACACTTCACAGTACGGTGAAACTAATATGCATTAATTTATGCTTAACTAATGCACAGATAATCATGAGATAATATATAACTCATGAAGAACTAAACCAGTTATTAATAATTACTGCATCAGCAACAAATGAATATTTTATATGATTCATAGATTAAGTAATCAACACATTTTTATTAGTTAAATGTGTCATAATGTACCTAATAACATATATTAACTAATATGTAAATGAGTGAGTTAATTACCACAATGGTTGAAGCCATGCATTTCAACTTCCAGTTGTCTGCTTTAATTAATCATTAGCTAAAGATTTGCAAAGATATCATGTTACAACTTTACTTGTTGAGGCACATGACTAACTAATTCAAAATCCATAACCACAATGACATATTACTTAATTAGTTAATAGTTCTGTGCCTCAGCAAGAAAAGTCATAACATAATGATACCTTAGCAAATCATTAGCTGATGATTAATTAAAGCAGACAACTGGAAGTTGAAGTACAATGCTATGACCACTGTGGTAATTAACATTTGAATTTACATCATTAGTTAATATAATATGTTATTAGGTAACTAACACATTATGACAAATGTATTTATTATTTAATCTATGAATCATAGAATGTTCATTAGTTGCTGATGTAGTAATCATTAATAAGTGGTTTAGTTCTTCATGAGTTATACATTAACTCGTAATTAAATGTGCATTAGTTAAGCATGCATTATGGCCGTATTGTAAAGTGTTACCAGCATTTCCTTTTAAAAGCATTTACAAAACTTTCCCAGCTGCTAATTAGCAGAGTTTATCTTTGAGAAAATCCTCAACCCCCGAGTGTGAAAATATCAGTCATTTCATGGCATTTTGACAATCCACTCTGTCGTATCTAATTTTTATGGCTAATTCTGGCACATTTCATGTCCAAACTACATTATCCTCACTGATTTTATCTCCTTGCCAATAAAACTCTCTATGTGTCATTTAATCCTCACATCCTGATAACTCACTCATGTAAATCATTATTACGCTGGCTGGGAGAGTGGCAAGCAGCGGCTGCTGTTAATTCAGTTTGGATGGAGATGACGAGTAAAGCAGGCACAGAGGCGTGTCGCCATTAATTCGTCTAACAACACGGAAGGTCAAGAGGGCACGGCACACTCAGCTGTAATCATGCACAGCCGCTAACAACAGAAGGTGGGAATTAATATTAGAGTTGGATTTTCTCACCGCTCCCTTTTCGTTTTCTTATCTGGCTAATGAAAGATTTACGTGAACGGAGTGCACAAGATATTTGGAGATAGATGGGTTGTGTGTGCGATATTTTTTACCTTGAAATATCAGTTTCAAAGTAATTTTGATGGTACACTGACTTCTAATAAGGCAAACTGCTTCTGTTTCTTATCCAAGCTTCCCTTTAACTGTGGGGGGCTCCAAGTCACAAAAATACACAAAACTACATACAGTTGCTTTAAAGAGAAATTCTGACCATTCCAAGTGATATTTCTTGCACAAACGTGTATGATCCTGTGTGCTTTCACACTACATTGGTAAAAGTTTAGTTTACTTTATCATTTCCTGTCAAAACAGTAATTATAATTAATACAGAAGTACACAAAAGTTTCAAGACAATACAAAATGTTTGTGAGTTTGGAGAAAGGTTACAATTTAAGTCATTAGACCCTCCAGAGATAATTATGATTTGATATCAAAAATTAAAATGAAATGAAAATTTAATTCAGGATCTCTTGATGAGGAAAAAAAAACTCAAGTTAAATCATAAATAAATTAACTACTTGTAAGTTTAATATTTTTGAAGGTTATTTCATGTAAAACTAATTATTCTAAAATAATTAGTGTATTGGTGTCTTTGAGTATTTTGAAACTAATTAAGTGTATTTGTTAATATTTCAGTAAGCAACTACCCCAAAATGTCCTTATTGTAGCTCACTAGTGAATATTTAAAACGATTAATTCACCTGGAAAGGAAAAATATGAATTTTGCCATTAATTATAGATAATGACAAATAAAAAAGTACCATAAAAGTAGCTCATATGACTTGTGCGCTGCATTCCAAGTCTTCTGAAGTCACATGTACTTCTGTGAAATACATAGTCATGCAAGTTTGTAATGACATGAAGTGTTAGTAAATGATCTCAGAATTTTAATTCCTTTGAACTTTTTAAACCCAAATGATGTTTAACTCACCAGGATGTAGAAAATCTCGCCAAGCCATAGTTCTGCCTCCTTAAGAAACAAGAGATTCAAGATTCACCTTGATTAATATTTCACTAGGCAATTTCAAGCTGATGAAATAATTCAATTTGTCACTGTGAGCTGAGGTCTGAGATACACACAGAAATTATTCTAAATCCAAAGAATATTTGTAACAGGAACACGTTCTGTACAAAACTGAGCTATGCATTACCACATATGATTTCAGTCTAGCTCAAAACTGACATATATGACAAACTATACATTCATGAAAAATCAGGATGTTTCTTCTCATCAAAAATAACTGCATCACTACTTTACATTTAGTGAATGATCTTGTAGGAATTGCCAGTATGCATTACATTAAAAAAAAACAAGCTTCATACATAGTTAATACATATTTACAATTGGATTTCTGCAATGCTATATTTAAGCAACAGAAAAAAGAAAAAAAAAACAGTCTGCATATGTACACAGACCAATGCTTAAAAAATAGTCAATGTTTTCATTTACAATGTTATTTTAGTATTATTTGTTTTATATATTATTATTATTATTATTATTATTATTATTATTATTATAAAGTTTCCATTTTAATTTTAATTTAATTTGTTTTGTTATGTGCTTTTTCATTTTTAGTTTTTTAATATTTCTTTGCAGTTTTTTTTATTATATTTCTCTTTTATTTCTTTATTTATGATTTAGTGTTAGTAATAATAATAACACTGTCAAAATAATACAATGTCTTAGGCTTTTCTCAGCAAATATTGATAAAGGCAATTAATATTAACTCTGAATTGGTAGATCAATTACAGTGTAAATATATATTAAAACACACTCTTCTGAGATTTTTGTCACACTACTATCTACATAACACATATAATATGGTCTAACCCAGGGGTGCCCAAACTCGGTCCTGGAGGTCCAGTGTCCTGCAGAGTTTAGCTCCAACTTGCCTCAACACACCTGCTGGTAAGTTTTTAGTATGCCTGTAAGAGCGTGAGTAGCTGCTTCAGGTGTGTTTAATTGGGGTTTGGAGCTAAACTCTGCAGGACACCAGCCCTCCAGGACCGAGTTTGGTCACCCTTGGTCTAATCCAAGCATGAAGTCCGAGTAAACCAAAATTCAGATTCCTGGTCACGTTCATAGCAAAAACAGAACAAAACCAGCTGCATCTTCAACCTCGTATTTCCACTCCCGCTCAGAAGTGCAGCGTGCAGAAAATGCGCTTGGCCAAGAAGGCATAGCCGTCCTCTAATGAGGCCCTTGACAACTTCAAGCCTCCCGTTAACCAAGTAAAATTATTCCACCTCTATCAGACTGCCATGTTGTCAGCGTCTGTGCTCCACAGCTGCTTCTGCTAGCATTTTGCAAATACCTGGCTCACACAGGAAGTGGAGAGAGAAATGAAGAGGAGAGGACATGTTCTAATTATTCCGGCAGCTGCCCGCAGGTAGAGCTCAACTCCACCAACACTCTGCTATTCTGGCAGATATTGATGGAAGGTGTTCAGAATTATGCTGACAAACATGGGGGGAAAAGGTATGGACGTTTTTTTTTAAATCCCCCAAATGTTTGTAATGCTGGATAAAAGAGAAACCAGGGGATATTTTCCACAACATTACCCTCTTTTGGGCTCCGAGCGACACAGACATGCTGTCATTCCATATTGTGTTCAACTGGTCCTTTCACAGCACAAAATGTTCTCTTTCAGACATGGCGCTTTGTCAATCCAATGAGTTCCCGGATTCCTTTTGCCGTAATTTCCCAAGTTTCCAGTACAAACTATAAGTTATAAATCACTGGAGCCCAACTTTGATTTCCACAAAAATATCAGTAAGCTTTACCACTGGAAAATTAGACCAAGTGGTGTAAAGTTCTAGTGACAGGCCCTGGGCTGGGTTTCCCGATAACGATTGATCTTAGCACTTAAGAGCATTTTCTATGAGTAATTTTCTGAACGTTCGTTGTTGTTTCACGTGCGTTTCCCAAAAATGCACTTAACACAGTTGCACGTAGCCGTGCTTTAAGTGCTGCTTCGGAGTCGCTATCCATTTGTCAAATGCTTAAATGTCACCTTATAGAATGGCTCGTAATTGTAGTAGGCTACATGCTCGTTTATTGAAATGTTAACCTAATGCTGCGTTCCAGACAGCTTGAATATAATATAATATAATATAATATAATATAATATAATATAATATAATATAATATAATATAATATAAACAGTTTTTATTTATTATTATTATTATTATTATTATTATTTTTAGTTCATCCCTATTTTCCCCAGTCTTTGAAGGCTGCACGTCAGTAAGTCATTGACAGTTTTTGTTGTTGTTGTTGTTTTTAGTCTATCACTATTTCTCCCAGTCTTTGAAGCATGTTTCCTACACTTCTTTGTTCAGTCATTTAATTTAGATGTGTATTTGTATTTTTTCTACCCTTTTTAATTATTTAATTTATAAATTAAAATTTAACTATAATCACATGAATAAAGCAGCTGAATAAAGTTAAAGGTGTAATCTAGCAATTGTCCTGCAGGTGACCGCATAAATCTGTCTTACGATGCACTTAGGGCTTTACAATTACTCCAGAGCACTCGCAGATCTACGATGATTTTCAAGTGCTACTTAAGTTACGATGCTTTTGGGAAACAGATCATAATATTAAGATCAGTCGTATGATCATTTTTACGAACTTCTTGGGCTTACGCAGCTTTTGGGAAATGCAGCCCTAATTATTAATGTCAGATCTAACAAACAAGCATTTCTGTTCCTGTTGAAAATAATAATGACTTGACCCTCAATTTGGAAGGCTTAAAACCCCCAAAAGCAATTCAAAATAAAGTGTTTAGGGTCTTAAAACAGCTGTGAAGAAAATTACTGCTATTTTACTTCTGTAATCTGATGTATTTCTGAGAGAAAATGGATATTCAAAGTGAAAAATGATCAATGAACTTGAATTAAGGAACTGACTGGATTAGTGAGAAGTGGGGTGTTACATACCAAAATGGAAAAGTATGAAAAGGGAATTTTGTGAAATCATTTAAAAAACACACACACAATAAGGATCTGGTGCTTATTTTGATTGTTTCATAAAAATATATGTATGTTATTTTAGACAGATGGTTATGCATTACAGACACAGATATAATTCTTGTGAGTGGAGTTTTATCTTTTAAAAAGACCTTTTCTGGTAGTCTTGTGCCCATCATGTGAAAATCATCAGGTTTGCCGGCTTTACATGAAGTAAAAACTGGATTCAACTTTACACAGAAAAATACAGCAGACAATTTGTAAACACTTAATCATTAACATTGTTTCTGCTTGAATAAGTCATTTACTAACTGCATGATGTTTCATAAAGAACTGTACATGCCATATGGACATTACTTTGACAGTAACCACTGATTGTAATGTAGAAATATGCATCTCCTGTAAAGTTGATTTGAAATACTATGTATTGTGAAAAATGCTATAAATATGATTTGAATTGAATATCATGTTATAGTATCAGGTTAAGAGAAATCATTTTTAAGTATTATGGCTATATGTCCAAAACTTGTGCATTTTAACATGTATCCCAGTCTGATCTCTTAATACTCTTCCATTGTACGTGCACAAATGTGCATGTTTTTACAAACTGATGGATGAGTTGGAATCATTTCTGTGGTCTGTTTGGATTATATGTTGACTAAGTATTTAAGTGAGTTAATGTTTGGCTAAAATGGTGCCAAAAGACGATTTGAATTGCATGAGACACACCTCAACAGATTACATCCTGAAAATGACACAAAATCTATTCAAAAAGTAGACCAGCCCTGAAAATCACTGTACAATTTACATGCTAATGGAAGTTTATGGGACAAGGATTTTCAAGTGGTTTAAAAGCAGACATGCAAAGCTCATGTTTGTTTGCTAAAGTGCTTATTTTAATTCTTTAGTACAAAAATGTATTTTAGGTGTATACTTTCTAGACGAATGAACCATTGGTTATGCATTACACACATAAAGTGAGTAGACATTCTGTAAACATCATTGTGTTCCCTGGCTTTAAATGGTCATTACAGTAGTAAATATTAATTTTAATTTCCTATAGAAAGATGTAGTAACTGACTGTCACACTAGCATCATGTTAATGTGAGCCCTGTTTAATTAAGTCTTGTTTATTGTGTACATTTAAAACTGTGTATTTTAATAGTTTGATGCCTTACCCCATAGACTGCACAAATATGCATGCTTTTACAAATGAATGGATGAAATGGAATAATTTTTGTGGTCTATTCTGATTATGAGTTGACCAAGTATATAAGCGAGATAAGTGGTGGTCAATTTGAATTGTATGAGACAAACCTCAACAGATTGCATCCTAAAAAATTAGCCCAAAAAGCAGACCAGCCCTGAAAATCACTGTATTATTCACACATTGACTGAAGTCTAAGGAACAAGGATTTCCATTTTAAAGTTTAAAAGCAGCAGCAAAGCTCATATTTTTTGCCCCATATACTTTTTGTGGTAAGACTGCTATTGACAGCATTTGTATTGAACCTGGAAAAAATCTTAATACCTTCTTTAAAACATCATTAAAAATCCTCAAATTACAGAACTCAATACTGTACTTAATCTTAATCTTAGAAATCATGGCCTATGTCCAGATTTTAACCCAGTGCATGTGTCATCCTCTTGTAATAGATATGTACACTTGTGCAATCACATTTTTGTAAAAAAAAATAAAGGTATTCCTCAGACTGATGTGTCGCCAGAAAGACTAATGGGAGTAAACAACACAGAGGATCCTCTCAGCAAACTGGACCATCTGGTAGAGAAAATTACATTCCCAGAACACCTCTTCCTTGAGATTCTGCTCACATACTCGCACGGGACAAACCTCACAGACCAATTCACCCTGGAGAGCTGAGTCCGCAAAATGAACGATTCCATTCATTTGTTTGGTGGGCCAACTTTTCATATGGCCAACACAGAACTAATAATGCAACTTTAACACGAGTGTTTGATCCCAGGAATCAATTTCTTGAGACCAACTCGCTGAAAGCGATAGAGCACAACTTTTCTTTTCTTTTTTTTTTAGGAAAATCATGTTAAAATATATCAAATATGATCAGACAGGTATTTGAGGAATGTTTACATTTATATCTCTCGATCATCATTTTATTGCATTGCATTAAACTTTTTACCCCAGAATAAAAACTGCAGAGCTTTATAAAACTAAGCATTTAAATATCATCCCACTAAGAAATATTAATGGGAGATAAAGAGTGAGAACTTTGATGTCACTAATTAAGCTATCAGCATTTTACTTTTTGTCCATAGAAATATCAGCAACTGCACCAAATTGCATATTTTTGCTCAGTTTGGGTGTTTTAACTCCTTGAGTATGAGCTCCATATTCTATCATATGAGCCGTAAAAGCTTGATGAATCAAGACACTCAACAAAAAACACAAATGCAAACTGTTTTGTTGACTTCTTTGTAGATTGTGTCTGAAGTTTCAATAAACTCTTTTATAAAAATAATAATAATAATAATAATAATAAAATTAAATTTAAAAAAATTGTACAAATCTGATTATTATTTCATATGCCAGGCTTTACAGGGTTCGTATGCATTTATCAAAAAGCCTTTCCTCTCAAATATCTGAAATCATATCTGTCTCAACAAGTAATATTCACCATGAAACCCTACTAAGCAAATGAAACTTAAGCTTTGAGAGCATTTAGATGTGGTATTACCCTCAAAGCTAGCATCTTCTTGGTGCAAAATTCTCAAGACAGTTTCATACTCTAATAGAACAATTCTGTACAAAACAATTTAATATCTAATGTTGAAACGTAGTGTAACCTTCTCTCTTTGGTCAGTTCAAGAATAATTTAGGCAATTTTATATTTTTTATTTGAAATAATTAACCTCAGACCATTGCAGTGTACCATCTGTGGGACACTGCATGCTTTGAGGGTTAACTTCAGGACATACAAAAACGCAAAAAAAATAAATAAAGGTAAACATGTCATATATCTTTGGAAAGCTGAGATTCTTGTGATTCAAATGATGCAAAAAACCACTGACACTCTATCTACAATCTCAATTAGGAGTGTCAATGGTCCACTTGAGAGATTGGTGAAAATCAGAGGTAAATACTGTTCAGTTTCTTGCACAGACTGATTGTTTTGTGTCTTTACACATCAATGTATCGTCACAAGCCGCAGGGTTTAATTTGGTTTTGTTTGTGTATGGTTTTTTGTCTCTCAAAGCCGTGATTCCTATTCACTTCCACTATATGACTGACAGACTGCTACAGTTTGAGTTAAAAATCTTGGTTTGTGTTCTGCTGAAGAAACAAAGTCACCTACATCTTGAATGCCCTGGGGGTAAGCAGATAAACATCAAATTTTCATTTTTCGATGAACTATCCATTTAATTATTATACCATTATTAATTAACTTATTTATCCATACTTTAGTACAGTAAAAGTAAAATAATAATAATAATAATAATAATAATAATAATAATAATAATAATAATGTTACAATAGTAATTTTATAATAAATCCAAAAGCAAGACCTCACAAAAACTAGGGAGTGGAAATGGCAACTGAGCTGATGAGTGCTCCTGTGCTGCCATCTACTGTTAACAGCGCTAATTTCATGTCGTTTTCATCTTAAAAGTCTTTGATTTCTACCAGGAGACACATTTTTGGCCAATTTTTTCATCTTCATGAATGAAAATTGAATCTATAAAGTGAATTTTACTGCACAACTGTAGAGTTAAAAAATAATATAGGCTTTAAAATAGTTTTAAAAAGTGTTTAAAAAAATGTACACTTTAGACAAACAGTAGGTAAAGGGCAGTGTGTATTATATAGATAGATATAGATAGATAGATATATATATATATATATATATATATATATATATATATATATATATATATATATTATATATATATATATATATATATATATATATTCATATGTCTCACCCCAGCCAGGCAACCAAAACTGGTAACCCTAAAATATTATAACATTTTACTTAGCTAGTTTTAGATTAAATTTTTGTCTTCTGTGTAAAAATAACTTTCCTGGTTATATATTTTTGTAATAAAACAATTCTGTTTCATAAAATTGGTACTGATAACAGCTTAAATGTAGTTATAGGTAAAGAGTTGTTGTTAGATGACTTGCTGCTGTGTATAATAATTTAGCCTATGTTGTTAAAATAACATTATGTTCTGTAAATGCATTGTCTGCTGGTTTATAGCTTCTTTTCAGTACACCACATTAAGTATGGCACTTAGTACGGACTTTGAATGTTAAAGTGCGAATTAACACCTGACCACTGTTAATGTGGGTTTGCTACTATCGCAATTAAAAATTAAATCAATTGTATGTTGTAAGCAACACAACCAACAAAGCTAAAACAAATAAAATTTACAAATAAAAAAAACTAAAATTGAAAGTAAAATTTGATAAAAGTGGTGTGAAAAAATTGTAGAAGATTTGGTATAGTGTCTAAATAATCAAGCATTCACCATAATCAGTTGTATTGGCAGCACCAAGGGCCCCCCAAAGAAAATTCTGCCATAAAGGCTTTGGCAACAAGGAAATTTACACTTTATACATTTCACAGATATTATATTAAAAAAAAAATTAATCAAAATACATTAAAATTGTAAACAAACAAACATAATCACAGTATTCTGTTTATGCAAGTTCCAACTTAAATACAGTAGGCCTACTGCTTAATCACATTATAGGGGTGCAATTAAACACAAGCAATGATGCTGTGAGATAGGACAGGACTTTCAAAATAATTTACAAATGATAAAAAAATCTCTTGAAAATAAGTTAAAAATACACAAAAAAACAGCAAATTAATATATTAAAAATATTTTAAAAAAAAAAAATTAATAATTTTAAAATTTTAATAAAAATTAAAAATTTGAAGTTTTCTATTTGAATATATTTTAAAATGTAGGTTATTCTTGTGATGCAAAGCTGAATTTTAGCATCATTAATCCAGTCTTCAGTGTCACATGATCTTCCAGAAATCATGCCAATCTGCTGCTCAAGAAACATTTATTATTGTTATCAAAGTTTAAAGCAATCGTGCTGTTTCATATTTTTGTGGAAACCATGATTAAAAAAAATCTGAATTATTTGATAAATAGAAAGTTAAAAAAAAACAGCATTTATTAAATATAGCTTGTTATTATAAATGTTTTTACTGTCACTTTTGATCAATTTAAATGCACCTTTTCTTTCCGCACAATAAATCTTAGTAAATCACCCAAATATGCTTACAAAGCACACAAGCAATTTGTAACAGTAGATTAAACAAGGAAATTTACACTTTATTCATTTTGCAGATGTTTGATGTAAAGCAACTTTAAAACTTAGTATATGAGATATTAGTATGCCAAGCTGTGTTGAGTAAGCCAGCCAGATGCATTAAATCACAGTAGCTACTAATTTAAAAAGTAGAATTATTTGTACACAACTAAAAGTGAAAGTAATAAATGGGTTTGTGGTCCTACAATTCACTGAACCTTCCCTTCATCTCTGAATAGAGCTGTAAAGAAAAAAAAATATTTTTGACTGGGTTGCTCTGATACATCGTTGAAGACATTGTCAAAGAACTTGAAAATACTAATCTGGGAGAGCCTTTGTCCCCGAAGGCTAATTTCATTCTCAAGAGTCACAGAAGCGCAGAAAGGAAGGTGTTCAGCAGGGACACGGTGTTCTGTGAAGCAGCTCTCTCTCTCTGAGGGGTTACTGGGCCACATCTATTTCGTTTAGCAGCTGCGGTTGCCAGGTGTTCTGACAGAATGTTGAAGCAGCATATGAAGCCTGGTTTGAAAAACTCTTAACATCCCTTTAACACAACATTCAGCGAACAATGTTTGAGGTCATTCCTAGCAATCCAATTATTGCAAAGTTAAAAGAAATAAAGGAATAGTTCACCGGAAAATTAACATTTTGTCAGCATTTATTCGTCCTAATGTTATTTTCTCTCCTCTATGAAACACAAAATGAATTGCTAGGAAGCAGCTGTTTTAAAAGCACAACTGTATGATGATGATTCGTACTTACAAGCAGTGTTATTACAGTTAATGCTAAATAAAAAAAACTTTTCATTAACTGAAATAAAATAAAGCTGTGCCTCCATTAGACATTAAAATGTCACTAGACAGCAATAACAACAGACTGTGCTGAGAAATTTAACACTGCTAAACATTTTTAAATGATTCTGGCAGCACATTAACTTTGGCAGCCCTAAAACTAATATAAGGACTAAATAAACTGAAACTTAAAAGCTCAGAAAACACTAACAATATAAATTGCAACAGTGCCCATCCACTTTTCAGTTTAGTATTATTTTTCCAATTCATTTTTCCATAGAGATTGTTAAAGTCTTTGTTAGAGAGTTACAAACCAAAATTGTATAGACTTTGATATGAAGCAAAAAAAAAAAGAAATTTTTTTTAGCCTTTTCTGACAAGCACATAGTGAGACATCAAATTTGAACATAAGTAACAATTAACGATACTCTATAATACCTAGGATCACATGGCATAAAGGTCTGCATATATCTACAGATTCGATCGAGCACCAAAGAAGAAATAAACTTCTGAAGCATGCAATCCCTGCCTTCAGGCTGGACTTGTACCATTTCATAAGTCAGAAGCCACAGAAAGCACAGGTCAATAGCAAACACATACCCCTTCGGGGACTTCAATTTGAGTGTTGACAAGATTGAGTTATGTGGTCACTGTCCTGTCAAACGCAATAACTGCAATAAGGCTGAAGGAAAGCTGAAGGTTTTATTTTTTTACGTATCATGCCTTCACCTCTCAACCGTGTAATGCTTCCACTCAATACTAACCAAAGGCTCTGACACAATAGGCAGTTCTGATATGATCATATTCTTTAGGTCTGTGTGTCTGTATGTGTGTGTGAACAAGGGAAAATTGAGAGTGCAGAGACATAAAGAAAGAGGACTTCACAAAGGAAAGTAAATGTATTACCTCCTGTTAATGACTCGATCAATGCGCCGGTCACTATGGCTGTCAAGATCTTGTATCAAAGCTTCAATAGGACACCTCCTTCACCGACACACAGGCACAGGCGGAGGACACGCTGTCCGATTCGCCGTACATTATCATCTTCCATCACTTCAAAAAGACAAACCGGATCAATATAGAAGTGATGACTATGAAATCCATAATCAGCCTTTTTTGTGTTTATTGTTCTATGGAGTTGCAGGCAGGCGGATGGAGGATGCGGTTGGCATGGAAACAGGGATTGCCGGAGAGGTTGTGGTGCTGTTGAATTAAATGGCACAAAAGCTTGGGGCGTCATTATCGCGCCATCATTGTCCAGAAATGCATGGAGGCCATGCTTCGGTAATTATTTATTCAAAGGCTAACATTCACAGTTGAAGTCTGGACCCCCCAGAGTCATTTGGCTGATTTCGGGATTTGAAAAGATGCTCGGAGATGAGATGCAGGGGGCGGCCGGGGCACAGGTAGTTTGGCATAAGCATCTGTATGTCATTACAGGCACAGCGGCACACTAAAAATCTCTAGATGTCACTGACTTGTGCAACAACGTAAAACTTCATATTAAATAATGAGAAATCTCATTTCCAAATTTAGTTTTTAGTTAAAGGAATTCCAAATTTTATTTAAAAATCTGATTTAGTCAGCAGCCTGTTTGGAAACCTTTGCAGTTGATCAGGTGTCCCCAGAATGTGTCTGTGAAGTTTCAGCTCAAAATACCCCACAGATCATTAATTATATCATTTTGAAAATGCCTATTTTGAGTGGAAGCAGAAACGCGTTTCCATGCATGTCTCTTTAAATGGAAATTAGATGCTGCTCCCAGCCCCAAAAACCAGAAAAGATACAAACAAACACACACAAAATACAAAAGAACAGAAAAAAAAAAAAAAAAAAAAAAACAACAATTTTAAACAAATCTAACACTAAAATCAAGCAAAACTAAACAATTTAAACTTAAAAAATCAAAACAAAACCTATACGGTTTTCTGAGCGAAGCATGTGAAAACTAAACCATCTGAGCGAAGCATGTGAAAACTAAACCAAGTTCTCTTTCATGTCTTATTGTATTTAAATGGTCAAATATACACGAGTTTATGTTAAAAACACATGAGTTACAAAAACTGTCGGTTATGTCTGTGAATGTTAACATCTGGGAAAGAAACTACAGCCAAAGACAGGACAGTTAAGACGTAAGATGGACTGGCCAATCATAACATTGTGTGACAGATGATGCATTTACACTGCGCTGTGTAGTTCAGTTTGAAGTCGTCTAATACAATGTCTCTGGGCCAAAAGCAGCTGCATGAATGTGAACGTTTGACTGTGGATGGAACATCATTGCCTGTGTAAACAGCACATTTTTGTATTTAACAGTAAAGACATTCTGGTAATTTAACGGCAGTTTACTGTGTGAAAGGGGCTATAGATTTACCAAAGCAGTGTTAGGCTTGGTGTGATTACTCAACATCCTTGTTTGTCAATCAACCAATCAGATTTTAGGGCAAAAAAAAAAACAACTCAACACATATATGTACGTTACGCAGCACTGTGTTTACAAATCTGATGAAATACAATTCATAATGCAATGCATTGACAATGTCTTCTTTTTGGAGCAAAACTTTAAAGGTAATCCTACAAAGTGACTGTCAACACAGACATATGATGTTGTTCCAGGAAACAAAAAATGATAATCATTTAACAAATTATGTTACAAGTAGAGAGAATAAAGGCCTGTTCACACCAAGACTGATAACTATAACAATAACTATATTTACATCCACACCAATGCTCAGTAACATTCTATTTATTATAAGTGCACTGCAGTTTTGTTGTCTGCTGCTTCAAATGCTTGAGCTCTGAATTCTGTTTTTTTATTCATCAGATGGAAAAAAAATCATTCTGAAAGTGATTTCAACAATATTGTTCCTCTGTGCTGTTACTGTTATGGTACTAAATTCTGATAATCTTTTATATTTGGGGGGGGGGTTACTAAAACCTGCAATTTTTTAATGCACTCATTTACACAACAAAACCATTTTGGGAGCACAAACTTTTGAAAACAGTGCGAGTGTGAGTACCATTATTGTCTTCCTGTAAACACATGTGCATGTGTTTGATGAGTCTATAGGCATGCACAAGTTTCTTTACAAAGTGACATTCCCAGTTTCTGGCCTGGTATGCATAATTTTTTTTTTTTTTTTTGTCATTTTCATAGATCTGTGTGAACGGGGATTGACAGGTTTGTCATCTTTACATGGTATTTTTCAAAATCACAAAGAAAAAAAAACTGTTTTTATTACATCGTTGTTGGCTAAACAAACAAACAATATTTAAAACGATATCTTTATCATTATAGTTATCGTCCTTGGTTAGAATGGCCTCAAGACTAAAAACATGACGGTTTTCAATTGGAAAATCTAAAATATTCAGAAACAACAATCCAGCCCTAGTGCAACAGAACAGAAGAGTTCATTTTAAAAGATTTTCAAAGATTCCCCCTCAAAACCTGCACTCTGAGATCGGTGTACAATATCTCCTATATTTTCAAAAGAATAACTAATCATCTCTATTCTCTCTGATCCTTCAAATACTCCTTGAGGGTTGATGCCCTGCCAACCTTTAATTAAAATCTAGAGCAGCGTCCCTCGGGCCACGGTCCCCGCTGAGAGGAAGAGCTTTTCTGTCGCACTTCCAGCTATCTGATTCTTCGCCTGAAATATTACAGATATTACAGATAACGGAAACCTCGTTTTGGAGATTGATTTGGTGGACAAGCAAATGTGTTGCTCTGAAACAGCCACGGCCATGTCATGGAGATGCTGTGTTTAATTGTGAAATGAAAACTACTTTGTTTGGTCTTCTTTGGTTAAGTTGTATTTACAACACTGAACAGTTCAACCTAAATATTCAGATGTTCGCAGCACATTTTACAGTTTCCTAAACCTGGTTATGCACAAAAGTTGTTTCTGTAAAGTGGAGCAATTCCAACTTTGCAAGGACAGTCTGGCGCTTCTGACTCACAGCCTGTAAGTACGTTCATATTTAAAGAATTTGCCACTGATGATTCAAATTGCAGAGGAGCAAAAATAATTTACAGTATGTGGAAGATTATTTTTTTAACATTAAACTGCATAAACACTTTGCATTACACCAAATACACAAAATAATGTTCTTTTTAGCAACGTCATATGACCCCTTAATTTTTTTTATTTTTATTTTTTTTGGAACCAGTGAAATTTTCTTTGGATTCTTTGATGAATAAAAGGTTATTTATTCAATATATAAATATTTTGTAAGAATATACATTACCAGTCAAAAGTTAACTTTGAACAGGCAGATTTGTTATGTTTTTTTTAAATAAGGTTTTTTTTTTCTGCTCACCAAGCTTGAATTTATTTGATCCAAAGTACAACAGTAAAATTTTGAAATATTTTTCATAAATGTTTTCTATTGGAATATATTTTAAAATGTAATTTATTCCTGGATTTCAAAGCTGATTTTTAGCATCATTACTGCAGTCTTCATTGTCACATGATCCAATGCTGGATCCATGCTGCTCAAAAAAAAAAAAAAAAAAAAAAAAAAACATCTATTATTATTATTATTATGTTGAAAACAGCTAAGTATAATTTCTTTTCAGGTTTCTTTGATGAATACAAAGTTCAGAAGAACAGCATTTATCTGAAATAGAAATCTTTTTTAACATTATAAATGTTAAACGTCGCTTTAAATGTCACTTTTGATCAGTTTAACACATCCTTGCTGAATAAAAGTATTCATTTCTTTCAGACTGCCCCCAAACGTTTGAACTCTAGTGTATATTGTAAAATTTCCCGAAGAATTATTAATTGTGATTGCCTATATTTTCATAAACAATATTGGATTAATTAAATAACTGGTAATGTGCATTTTATAAATGAAGCCCCAGGTCTGCCAGAATAGAATTTCCTATGACTTTGATGACATTCACATAGCAGCAAAAGATAAATGCCAGTCCTGTATGGAGAACTTCAATAAATAAGATTCGGTTCAGAGTCAGAACCACATAACTAAAATTAATGGCTCAAATCATGATCATAATTGCTGTCATAATTTGTCACCATAAGGGAATGACTTCATAATGTAAAATTAAAATATCCAATTCTTTGATCACACAGTTTTGGAAAGAATCCCTAACAATCAAAATAAAAAAATAACAAGTAAGTCAATCCCTAACAATGACTATGCAAACGTAGCCAGTAAGGCATCAGTAAAATGAAAGGGATCTATAAACTATATAAAATCTCATAGACGCGCTCATTAATAAGCAAGAAATAAGGGAATGAATAAAAAAAAAAAAAAAAAAAAAAAAAGGCAAAAAAGACACTAGAATAAAATAAAAGTTAGCGGCAGCTCAGTCATAAGTGGCAAGCAATGAGTCTTGCCTTTAAAAGTCTCTTTCTCCTTCCTGGTGGTGCTCTTTTTCATAAGAAAATCAGTAATCCGCTATGATTAAGTGTTTACAAATGAGACATGTTGCGTCCAGGTCCGCTATGATTAAACTGTGTTTACAAATGAATGGCTGGCTGGCTTCGTTAAGTCACGCCGTAGCATCTTGAAGAGATTACACACAGTTGGAGAACTGAACTGGAATGTCAAATAGGAAACGATGCTTCCTGAGTCACGCCGTAGCAACTAACCTACCCACCCACCGGCTCTCTAACCCTCGCCAGACGTTGCTTTAGCAGCATTTCCCCTGAAATCCTCGCTGCGATTCTTCTATCAAAAGCTCAGAGATGTGCCGCAGTGATGTGAGGGAGCAGCAGGAATATTATTCACAAAGATTGAGCAGCTCCGAGCTTCTTAATTCTCAGCTTGAGCAATTCTGGGTGTAATTATACTTCAATTTAAAAAAAAAAAAAAAAAAGAAAGAAATCGCTTCTCATGAGCTGACTCTGAACACAGGGTTACAGTCTTTTGGAGTTAATGAGTGCAACAGTATTCAGATTATTTAAAACTGCATTATTAGTATTCTATTCTGTTCTATTCTATGTTTCAACATTTGTTTTTTCAACTGTTCATGAGTCAGTCTCACAAAAACTGTCATGAATATGTTCAGGTCACAATTAACCCCAATATTATAAAAATAAATAAATAAAATCAAATAAAACACACACACACACATTGTAATTAAAGAAAATTTATAATGTATAAAATAAATGAAAATAAATTCTACATATTTCTGTTTTTTCCCCTATATTTTTTAAATGGGGATTATCATTGAATTCTCATAAAACAGTATTTAGTTTAACAGTTTTTTCTTTTCGTAATTTTCGTTATTGTTGTTTTGTTGTTTTTTGTAATTTACATATTTTTTCATATGGGATTGTCATTAGATCCTCATTAATGTAATTAGTGTTTTTAGTGTAAAAACTTTTTTTTGTGATTTTCATTTTTTACTCAATAGGGATTGTCATTGAAGTCTTTAAATGTATACATTTTAAAATGTAAAACTATTTTATTTTTATTTTGTTTTTGTGATTTTCACTTTTTTCAATAGGGATTGTCATTAGATTCTCACTACTGTCAGGCTGTCATTAGATTTCCATTACTATAATACAGTTTTATTTTATTTTTATTTTTTAGTTTTTGTTTTTTTTTTTTTTCTCACTTTAAATCAACAAAGGCAAAACAACAAATATAACCACTTTACCTTTTTTCACATTTCATGAATATGAAAATATGCATAACTGATATGCATTAAAACTGTAAATGTGTTATTAACAATAGGCTTCATTTTTTTAATAAAGTGTAATTTTAGGAGCACAGTGTGAGCTGGACATGTTTTCAACAGGTTTTGTGGGATTTAACCTAACATGTGAAGCAGAATATGTTGTTGTTTTTTATACATTCATCTTGATTCAAACCATTCTAGGAAGGACTAAAATAGCAGATCTGCATGCAGTATTATTGACTAAATGAAAAGCATCAGACAGTACGAGTTAAACACCGCTGAGGGTAAATATCTCATTAGCATTTGTAAGGTTACACAAGGAGGATCCTTCATAGATGAGTAAACATGCAGCACTGAACACATCTGAACACAGCATACAAACAATCCATGCTGATCATGCTTTATGATCTAAACTCATATCTGCTTGTCTGAATACTGGTATATTTGGGTTAAGCACTTTAGTGAACATAGTGACGCTGGAGCCACACGCAGCACAATCACAAAAAAAGAATATTATCAAAAGTGACACTGCAAGCAAACAATGATATGTGAGCAGGTCCAGAGGGAATCCACACAATATTCTGCATTTGCTGCACTGATTGAGGAAGAAAACCTGGGGAATGGATTTAGATGTGGTAAAATGTGTTAAACGCTCCTGAGAGTAATCCCCTCTGATTTCAGAAACATTAATGCATCTGTGGATACTTGGTTAACGCACTGGACCAACTGTGATACATTTTTAACAAGATATTACCTGCAAATGTCTGTGCCATTAAACCGGATGCATTTCTGGTATGTCATGTCATCTGATGACTAACTTTAATTATCGCATCACCATGATCATAGAATACCAGAAAGAAAAAAAGAGTTTATGCAAAAGAGAGAGCGCTTAAACGGATATTTTTTTTTTTAAAGTGATGTGACACACAGCCAAGTATGGTGACGCATTTAACCCATCCAAAGTGCACACACACAGCAGTGAACACACACCCGGAGCAGTGGGCAGCCATTTATGCTGCGGCACCCGGGGAGCACTTGGGGGTTCGGTGCCTTGCTCAAGGGCACCTCAGTCGTGGTATTGCCTGCCCGAGGCTCAAACCCACAACCTTAGGGTTAGGAGTCAAATTCTCTAACCATTAGGCCACGACTTCCCCGTTCACCTAGTAGTTTTGGATAGGATGGGATAGTTTTCTCATCTACTATACAATGGAAGTCAATGGCTCAGCTGTTTGGATACTGACATGCTTCAAAATAACAGAAAAAGACACTTATACAGGTTTGTACGGAAGATGATTAGGGCCAAGCAATAATAAAAAATAAATAAAACCATCTCGAGATTAAAGTCATTATAATACGAGATTAAACTCATTAAATTTCAAGAAAAATGTAGAAATAAAATGTTTAATGAATAAAATCATTACATTTCAAGAAAAAAGTTGTTAAATTCCGAGAAAAAAAGTTGAGATAAAATGTTAAGAACAAAGTCATTAAATTACAAAAAAAAAAGTCATTAAATTTAGAGAGAAAAAACTTGTTAAATTTCTAAGAAAAAGTCAAAATAAAATGTTAGAATAAACTCAGAAAAAAGTTGTTGTGTTTCAGGAAAAAACTCTTTAAATTTATAGAAAAAAAAAGTTGAGAATAAACACACTCATGTCATTCATTTCATCTCGTTGGACAGAGTCAAATCATGTCAGCAGTGGCATAGGTTGGAGAGTAATGTGCAGGGACGTAGCGTGTGATCGACTAGGGTTCAAAACTGTCTTTTGCTGAACTCGTTTTTTCTGCCTTTTCTCATCACATATCACTTATCACACACGTATCACATAACACTGCTTGGCCCTAATCCTCTTCCGTAGGTTTGAGTATGATGGTAAATGATGTTAAATATGACAGAATTGATGATAAATAAAAAGCAAATAATGACAGAACTTTCATTTTTGCGTGAACTATCCCTTGGAATTGCACTCAGAAATTTGGTCTGACACTTTTGGGAAAGCATGGAAGTCTGCATAGCTTTATGTATGTGCCTTCATGTACTTAAATACAGTAAGTTTGAGTTTTTTTTTTTTTTTTGGTAAATGAAATAAATAAATGAAAATAATTTTAAAAAGAAGTATAGGGATGTGTAGAATTTCTGATAGATGATGGACAGATGGACAGAGAGACAGATGGATGGATGGATCGCTTTGGAAAGTGCCACAACCTGAACCCCGTCACAACCCTGTGGCGCTGCAACTGTTGACAAGCCGTTGCGTGTCAAGACAAAAGCCACGCTAAGGTCGTAACCTTCCCAAAGCCCCAGCACAAATTCACTGACCTTAGTACCACAGGGGACCAACGGTGAGTACATCGCTGCTGGAGAAGGCCATGCTGCTGTTCCATCCACAAAAAGATTTTTGGAAGGGACTTCAACCTTCAGAGAAAGATTGCTTCCACTCTTTCCTGTTTGTTCCTTTCGGCCTGGCAGAACGATGGGGAGTAGGGACCTCTAAGTACCTTAGAGTAGGGATGAAACAACTGCCAGAAAAGACTGACAGAGCGGGTCTGTCAAGGGAAGACACAGGTTTACCGGGAGGGAAACCTTACCGTGGAAGAATACACATATACTGTAGGAGCCAGTCATCGAGTTCCAGTCATCGAGAGGATCCTGATGCCAACTTCCCATAGTGGGGTAAGGGTGCCCTCCGCAACTTGGAGACACCCTTTAGCGGCTTTTTTTTTTTTTAAAAGCAACTATAGCGACAAATCTTGGGACTTTTTGGACAAACCTTAGCGACTCTTTAAATTTCACCAGTACTGACCTGCGCAAGCTCGAGGTCTTGCTTCCCTGCTGCCGTCACACCCCTCTGAGCATCTGCTCTTTTCAGTGAGTGATTGAAAGACAAGCAGAGCATCGCATTCTAGATGGTCTAAAATGGTCTAAATGGTCTACTACATGTGACAAATTGCAAATAATGTGTGATTGTTTTTTAATTTATTGAATTTCATTTTAATTACATAGGCTACTATTACATTTATTTACATACTAATGTTATGCATTATTATATGCATTTTAAATTATGCAAAAGTACAGCATTTAAATGGTAGAGTTCTCCTTGCTTTTTCATGTAGTGTCTCTCTCAGTGAATGGGACACAGATTTTACAGATACTAGTAAAATCTATATATTGAATAATATATGTCAAATAATGTTCTAAGTCTTTTCTTCCTGCGGGGAAGCATCCCAGCCAGAAACTACAATAGTTTACTATGAATGAAAAGGAAATTAAATAAAATACAATCAATTGTGTAACCAAAATACCAATAATCCCCAGAAAAAAAAAAAAGTTGATGTGTGATTTTAATTATAAACAAGCCCAAAATACACTAGGACTCCTATTTTGAAATGTATATACTTTTGTGGGGTGACCCTTCAGATGAGAGAGAAAATATGTTCTTACAACCATCTAAAACATATTATATAAAGGTCATAAAGTAGACTGTCATAATTCATTAACTCGAGTTCATAAGCAATGAACTCTTGGCATAGATGTGCACTATTCATTGATTGAGAATCACTTTGAAGCAGTCTAAATACTGCAACGTGCAGCGTTCTTTTTTATGAAATCATTTTGAAGTTTAATAATCGATAGGCTGTATCGCGATTTATGTTTTTCCATCCCCAAAATATAATATGACTTAAAATGATCATTAAGGCATTTGTTTTTATCATTTCATGTATTGAAGACTTTTTATGATATTAAATATAAGAAAACCAACCCAGAGGGATTTTGCTTTATTCACACACATGCTCCTTAAATACATTTTACAGTTGCACAAATCTATTTTTATTTGCGACTGAAGCGCCTGCACTGTCGAGCCCTGTCTTTGTCTGTGAAATATCCGCCACGTCTCTGCAACACACATGGGAATGTCAGCAGAAGTAAACAGTTCTTCTCGTGCATACAGAACGAGCAGATATGAATCGTGTAGGGCGAGGGGAGATTTTCCACTAGTTAATCTATCACGGATGGTTTTATTATTTTGGGGAGATAAAAAAGTATGAGGATAAAAATAATAAGAGCAAAAATGTTTCTCCATATACATGGGCGGCCGTTAATATTCCTGGGCGGCCCGCCCAAGTAAAGTCTATGTGTGGGAAGCACTGCGCTGGCCATTGAGCCGAACAGAAAAAAAAAAAAAAAAAAAGATTCTCCGCCTGGCCCTACTCCAGAGGTCTCAGCATGGGGTGGAGCCAGAGTGGAGGATGCAGGAGGGCGGCGAGCAGGCTGAGACATGGCCCATGACGGAACGGTGGCAGCTGGAGGATCACATCGGGGCAAGATTTGCTGTATGGCCTCAGTCTGCTGTTGTACTGCAGAGAACTGCTGGGCACATCCCTCGACAGTATCACCACACAGGCCAGCCTAGGAGATGGGAGCATCAAGAAAGCACACTTTGTAAGCGTCTCTCATCTTGACCAGGCTGAGCCAGAGATGATGCTTCTGGACCACCAAAGTGGACATTGCATTCCCGAGGGACTGCATCGTGACTTTCCTCACCCTTAGGGCAAGTCAGTCACCATGCACAGCTCCTGCATCAACCTTGGGTCGGTACTACCCTTGTGCATTTGTTAAGGCCTTGGCTTGGTGAACTTGCAGGATCGCCATGGCATGCAGGGCAGAAGCAGCTTGGCCCACAGCACTGTAAGCTTTGGAAGCGAAAGCTGGCGACAGCTTACAGGCTTTAGATGGAAGATGCAGACTATTCCACCAAGTGGTGGTGTTTTGCGGGCACAGGTGCAGTGCAATCGCTCTCTCCACCTGGGGAATGTCGATGCACCCCCTAGTCGCTCCACCATCGAGGGTTGTGAGGACGGAGGAAGGAGATGAGCGGCTTCTGGCTGTAAAAGGGGCCATCCACGACTATGACACTTCCTCATGCACCTCCGGGAAGAAAAGAAACCAGAGCAGAATGCTGTTATGAGCCGTGCTCCACACTGAGAAACCAATCATCCAGCAGCAAGCGCTCAGGGCTGTGCGGTGTATAATAAGTTAGAATTTATTGAAGCATCGAAAATACATTTTGTTCCAAAAATAACAAAAATTACAACTTCATTCCACTTTTTCTTCTCTTCCGGGTCTGTTGTGAACGCGACTGCTGTGACTGTTGACGTACGACGCTGCTGACGTGTTCTCTGTTGCGCCCAATAACAAAGAAAACACGTCAGCATCGTCGTACGTCAGCGGCGTCACTACAGTGTTGTGAACGCGCTCATAACAGACCCGGAAGAGAAGAAAAAGAGGAATAAAGTCGTAATTTTTGTCATTTTTGGACCGAAATGTATTTTCGATGCTTCTATAAATTCCAACGGACCCTCTGATGTCACATGGACTACTTTGATGATGTTTTTATTACCTTTCTGGACATGGACAGTATACCGTACATACATTTTTAATGGAGGGACAGAAAGCTCTCGGACTAAATCTAAAAATATCTTAAACTGTGTTCCGAAGATGAACGGAGGTCTTACGGGTTTGGAACGACATGAGGGTGAGTCATTAATGACATAATTTTAATTTTTGGCTGAACTAACCCCTTTAATGGTTTAGCTCCTGCGTACCTAACTAGTCTTCTACCATGCTACAATCCATCACAAAACTCTGGACTTTTGGTAGTACCTATGATAGTAAAGTCCACTAAATGAGATAGAGCTTTTTCGCTCTTCCTGATAACGATCGGGGTTCAGACACACTCTCTCTGTTTAAATCTAGATTAAAGACACATCTCTTTGGCCGAGCATTCAAATAATGCATCTCATAATCTTGGACTGCAGTTACAGTGGGTACGGAAAGTATTCAGACCCCCTTAAATTTTTCACTCTTTGTTATATTGCAGCCATTTGCTAAAATCATTTAAGTTCATTTTTTTCCCCTCATTAATGTACACACAGCACCCCATACTGAAAGAAAAACACAGAATTGTTGACATTTTTGCAGATTTATTAAAAAAGTAAAACTGAAATATCACATGGTCCTAAGTATTCAGACCCTTTGCTGTGACACTCATATATTTAACTCAGGTGCTGTCCATTTCTTCTGATCATCCTTGAGATGGTTTTACACCTTCATTTGAGACCAGCTGTGTTTGATTATACTGATTGGACTTGATTAGGAAAGCCACACACCTGTCTATATAAGACCTTACAGCTCACAGTGCAGTGCAAATGAGAATCATGAGGTCAAAAGAACTGCCTGAAGAGCTCAGAGACAGAATTGTGGCAAGGCACAGATCTGGCCAAGGTTACAAAAAAAATTCTGCTGCACTTAAGGTTCCTAAGAGCACAGTGGCCTCCATAATCCTTAAATGGAAGACGTTTGGGACAACTAGAACCCTTCCTAGAGCTGGCCAACTGGCCAAACTGAGCTATCGGGGGAGAAGAGCCTTGCTGAGAGAGGTAAAGAAGAACCCAAAGATCACTGTGGCTGAGCTCCAGAGATGCAGTCGGGAGATGGGAGAAAGTTGTAGAAAGTCAACCAGCACTGCAGCCCTCCACCAGTCGGGGCTTTATGGCAGAGTGGCCCGACGGAAGCCTCTCCTCAGTGCAAAAAACACTAAAAAGCACCTGAAGGACTCCAAGATGGTGAGAAATAAGATTCTCTGGTCTGATGAGACAAAGATAGAATAGTTTGGCCTTAATTCTAAGCGGTATGTGTGGAGAAAACCAGGCACTGCTCATCACCTGTCCAATACAGTCCCAACAGTGAAGCATGGTGGTGGCAGCATCATGCTGTGGGGGGTGTTTTTCAGCTGCAGGGACAGGATGACTGGTTGCAATCGAGGGAAAGATGAATGCGGCCAAGTACAGGAATGTCCTGGACGAAAACCTTCTCCAGAGTGCTCAGGACCTCAGGCTGGGCCGAAGGTTCGCCTTCCAACAAGACAATGACCCTAAGCACACAGCTAAAATAACAAAGGAGTGGCTTCTTCCGTGACTGTTCTTGAATGATCCAGCCAGAGACCTGACTTAAACCCAGTTGAGCTTCTCTGGAGAGACCTGAAAATGGCTGTCCACCAACATTTACCATCTGACCTGACAGAACTGGAGAGGATCTGCAAGGAGGAATGGCAGAGGATCACCAAATCCAGGTGTGAAAAACTTGTTGCTTCTTTCCCAAAAAGACTCATGGCTGTATTAGATCAAAAGGGTGCTTCTACTAAATACTGAGCAAAGGGTCTGAATACTTAGGACCATATGATATTTCAGTTTTTCTTTTTTAATAAATGTGCAAAAATGTCAACAATTCTGTGTTTGTCTTTCAGTATGGGGTGCTGTGTGTACATTAATGAGGGAAAAAAAATGAACTTAAATGATTTTAGCAAATGTCTGCAATATAACAAAGAGTGAAAAATTTAAGGGGGTCTGAATACTTTCCGTACCCACTGTATATCTGATAAAATGTGCATTATTATTCTTTAGCTTGGGTTAAACAAATTAATTTTACTTGGTTGGAACAGCAGCTACGCTAATTATGTTTATAATTATGTAAATAATTTGTTTCTCTGTTTTTGCCACGGGATGTAACAAGGATTTACAAAAGTTCCAGTCTGAATCCAGAACACCCGAGAAGAGATGATGCCAACCCCTCAGAGGACCTCAGATTATGCTGACCCTGAAACAACATACAGAACTACCAAATTTCGCTATAAGTTTGATTGCATTATATAATAATTGCTGTTAATAGTGTTCCTCGTCTGTTTGATTACATCTTTATTTGATTTTTCAGTACATTTCTGCCATATGTACATAAACTGACAGTCACCACTGATAAGCTACTACTAAATATTGTAGAAACTTAAGTTTCTGCAAAGTTTTAAACTTTGCTATGATTTGTATCATAAAAAGCGCCATACAAATAAACTTGAATTGAAGTGAATATATCGTCACAACGTAACTCATAGTGACCGACAGATAGGGAACTGTTAACTTAACGGTTCTTTGGGAAACCAATAATTAGTTCTTCTTCGGCATTGCTTTGAAAAAAAATGCTTCTGGAATCTTTATTTTTAAGAATGTAGTTGAGCAAAAACACTTCACCTTTAAACCTTTTAAACTCACCCACATTTAAGAACATGCGTTCTTGCCCATTTTCCTTAACACTAGTTTCCCCACCAGTGAAGGTTTATCCTATTTTTCTCTTCCCAGATGCACTCCATTTTTCACACATCCTTTTTTTCTTTCAAACCCAATTTTAGAGAGTGTGTGGAGACAGCAGTGGCTTCAGAACTGGTCGATCATGTTTTCCCATTAATTTGGCAGAGCTGGAGGTGCCTTCCGATTACAGGATGAAAAATAATCAGATTGCCACATTTTTCCTCCCTTCCTCTCTCTGTCTCTCGTCTGTGGTTTAATTCACATGTATTAAAGAAATATCGTCTCCTGCGAGGAAGAAGTAGAAACGTGACGCTGTCATTCTTTACTTAATAAACAAGCGAGTCAAGTCCTGCTTTCAGCGGGACGTTCACAGGGCAATGCTCCAGTGCGGCGTTACATGGATTTAAACTGAAGATTAAATGCAAACTGGCATGTCTAAGCTGTTTTTCTAGCCTCCAATTAATTTTCTGTCCTTGTTTCTTTGCCTTTGAGATGAGATGATGCAGCTGAAGTTTCACTTTATAATGGTCATTTCTACAGTGGCAGCTTAGACAAAGCTGGGTTCAAAACTGCAAAGTCACCATTATCTAAATGGACTTTGATTGGACACCAAAAAGTCAGTGGTTCTTGAATTTGCTAATTATGCCACCGCTTTGCTAAAGTGGTTGCTAGGGAATTTCTATGCAGTTCCTAAGAAGTTGTGACTAGCTAGTATTGTTCTTAGTCATAACAACTTATTCCTGAGCTTTTGTCTATACACTGTAAAAAATATTGTTAAATATAATTTTAGAAAAATATAATATTATAAAAATATTTTATTAAGTGATATATTAGTAATATAATCTTGTACTGCCAAAATCTGTATTATACCTTAAAATTATACCTTAAAAAGCACCCTAATGCACATTACTGATAACAAAAATGAGAAGAAGCAAAATTATTTCATATGCGAATAATAATTATATCCGATGTGTCACATAGGGACATGATATGGTATTGTATGGAATTATATAGTCATTCATATAGTTTTACTTGCAAAAAAATTGTCAGTATTTCACTGTAAAATTACATATTTCTAAAATGCCTGATAAATAAATTTAAATGCATGTAGTATTGATAAGTATGCTGTATTCAGTTTGTCTTATATTTTTGTACATGGGTTTTTGCTAATAAAAAAATTATTACACCACCAAAAAAAAAAAACCTCCATTATAATTTACTCACCCCCATGTCATCCAAGATGTTTACGTCTTTCTTTCTTCAGTCGAAAAGAAATTAAGGTTTTTGATGAAAACATTCCAGGAAAAGTCTCCTTATAGTGGACTTCAACGGCTACCAAACGGTTGAAGGTCAAAATTACAGTTTCAGTGCAGCTTCAAATGTGTATTTATTTTTGGTTCATTTTAAGCCAGCAATAGTCATTTTCAAACAACCCAGCATGTTGGGTCAAACATCTAAGGCAAACCAGCTGGGTTTGTCCATATTTGACCTACAGTATCGCTAGTTGGCAAAATAACCCAAATTGGGTTGTTTTTAAGCATTTTTAGAGTGCAGTTACGCCTAAAGTGTATGCTGTCGTATTTGACGCCATACCCCAGCAAGTAATACGATTTGTAAGAGCTTATGGAAGTGATTCCCGCTGGCAATATATGTTAAAAAAAGACAGCATGTTCCTAGGAGAAGTTGATATTCTTAAACACAGATGTACTACAAACCCGATTCCAAAAAGTTGGGACACTGTACAAATTGTGAGTAAAAAAGGAATGGAATAATTTACAAATCTCATAAACATATATTTTATTCACAATAGAATATAGATAACATATCAAATGTTGAAAGTGAGACATTTTGAAATGTCATGCCAAATATTGGCTCATTTTGGATTTCATGAGAGCTACACATTCCAAAAAAGTTGGGACAGGTAGCAATAAGAGGCCAGAAAAGTTAAATGTACATTTAAGGAACAGCTGGAGGACCAATTTGCAACTTATTAGGTCAATTGATTGGGTATAAATAGAAAACTCTCAGAAGTCAAGATGGGCAGAGGATCACCAATTCCCCCAATGCTGCGCTGAAAATAGTGGAGCAATATCAGAAAGGAGTTTCTCAGAGAAAAATTGCAAAGAGTTTGAAGTTATCATCATCTACAGTGCATAATATCATCCAAAGATTCAGAGAATCTGGAACAATCTCTGTGCGTAAGGGTCAAGGCCGGAAAACCATACTGGATGCCCATGATCTTCGGGCCCTTAGACGGCACTGCATCACATACAGGAATGATACTGTAATGGAAATCACAACATGCACTCAGGAATACTTCCAGAAAACATTGTCGGTGAACACAATCCACCGTGCCATTCGCTGTTGCTGGCTAAAACTCTATAGGTCAAAAAAGAAGCCATATCTAAACATGATCCAGAAGCGCAGGGTTTTTCTCTGGGCCAAGGCTCATTTAAAATGGACTGTGGCAAAGTGGAAAACTGTTCTGTGGTCAGACGAATCAAAATTTGAAGTTCTTTTTGGAAAAATGGGACGCCATGTCATCCGGACTAAAGAGGACAAGGACAACCCAAGTTGTTATCAGCGCTCAGTTCTGATGGTATGGGGTTGCATGTGGCATGGGCAGCTTACACATCTGGAGTTCTAGAACAACATATGCTCCCATCCAGACGTCGTCTCTTTCAGGGAAGACCTTGCATTTTCCAACATGACAATGCCAGACCACATACTGCATCAATTACAACCATCATGGCTGCGTAGAAGAAGGATCCGGGTACTGAAATGGCCAGCCTGCAGTCCAGATCTTTCACTCATAGAAAACATGGAGCATCATAAAGAGAAAGATGCGACAAAGAAGACCTAAGACAGTTGAGCAACTAGAAGCCTGTATTAGACAAGAATGGGACAACATTCCTATTCCTAAACTTGAGCAACTTGTCTCCTCCGTCCCCAGACGTTTGCAGACTGTTATAAAAAAGAAGAGGGGATGCCACACAGTGGTAAAACCTTGTCCCAGCTTTTTTGAGATGTGTTGATGCCATGAAATTTAAAATCAACTTATTTTCCCCTAAAATGATACATTTTCTCAGTTTAAACGTTTGATATGTCATCTATTAGTACAGTTTTCCCCAACATTTTTGGAATCAGGTTTGTAATAAATATAGGAATATTATAACAGGTGATACAGGGCAAAAGCTTATTGTGGACCAGTGTATTTAGAATTGGAATAAAGCTTGATGTGTTTGTGAAATATACTATTTAAATAATAAAGTAAAAGAGGCTATATTTAAAATGTTTCATGGTATATGCAGCTAAAAGTGTGTTTTAAAGAGAGATTTATTCTGGATATTGATTATTCCTGTGATTTGTTTGCTCAGTGGAAAAGGAATCTATATTATCCATCTATTTTGTACTTGTGTCTACACAAGGATTTTATTTATTTTAATTTTATTTATTTTTTAATTATTTATTTTATTTATGTATTCATTTATTTTTGGGGGTGGATATGGAAAATATAATTAGAAGGACAACAAATATTACATTCAGGTTAAATAATTTTGATATGTATGTATTATTCCAATGAACGCAATAATAATAACTTTACTTTTCTTGTACATCTTTTTATTATTTTAGGAAAATTTTACATACATTAGAAGAAGGTCAGGGTCCAAGCCAAATTTCATCCTTTTCCTTAAGGAGACTTAAGGACTACTGCACCAGTTTGGAGAACATTGTTAATCAAAAAAGCAAACAAGACTTGTAATATTTTCCACAAATATACAGTTGTTGATTACTGAATAAATGGATTGCAAACTCTTGTACATTACTGTTGTATATTTTGTTCTGGTTAATTAAAAAAGAGAACCGGCACACACTGCTTTGGTCTGCGCAGCGCTGCATGAATCGAACACACCTACTGTATTGGTACCACAACATGATCACTGTAACACCTGACCACTGCAGATTAATTCTGCAGTTGATAGCGTCGCCATATAAATGCACAATCCTCTCGTAATTAGGCTACCTTAAAGGGTTACTCCACCCCAAAATCAAAATTTTGTCATTAATCACGTTCCTAAACCCGTAAAAGCTTTGTTCGCCTTCGGAACACAATTTAAGATATTTTGGATGAAAACCGGGAGGCTTGTGACTATCCCATAGACTTCCAAGTAAATTACACTGTCAATGTCCATCATCAGAATAGTCCATCTGCCATCAATAGGTTTCAGCGCCATAAAGAAACACTGGAAGATCCGAAGCTTTCATTGGTTTGATGGTGTTTATACTACAAAAATGGAATAACGATGTGCCTGGGGTACTAGAAACACTGATTCCATGTATCCGGAGAGGATGGGCAATGGAATTTATTTCATTCAGTTTCCTAAACCCAAACAAAACAGAGCAAAATATCCCTAAGCATTCAACCCCAATCCCAATAAAGACGAAACCGTTCATTACAGTCCTACAGTCCACTACCGTCCTACAGATTTCAGCTCCAACCCCGATCAAACACACCTGATCCAGCTAATCAAGGTGTTCAGGGCTACTTGATAATTCCAGACAGGTGTGTTGGAGCAGGTTTGGAACTGAAGTCTGCAGGCCGGTAGCTCTCCAGGAGCAGGGTTGGAGATCCCTGGTGTACATAAACAAGATCTACATTTCAGTGCCTTTCCATATTCAACTGGTTAAATGTAAATTAATTGAATCTCAACCTGCTGTACATGAATCCTGAATGTTGTCATCTGCGATTGTGACGACCATAACATGAAGCTTCTCCTGCTTGCTTTGTGATCTGTAAACCCTCGCTTCCAAATTAATCTTGTTACCCACCATGTTTATTCTAAAATATTGTGGATATCCCTCCAAGGCATATTTAAGTCCCACTTAAATGGTGCTCCTTCTGTGTCCAAAACTGATCAAAAACATCTTGGGACAAGGTTTTCACACTGACAGCTGTCATAGTAAGACAGTTAGCAACTCCGTTTGTTTGTCCAAGTTAGCAACAGCAACTAAGGAGGGCAGTGCTTACCGATAGATCAATTGAAAGCGTAGATGTGAAGTTGGACAATTTCTGCTTCCCGTAGAGATGCTTGCAAGGTACTTGCATACTTTATCAAGATTAAGTGAATAAAATGCAATATTTGTCAAATACAGACGTTTCAGAGATGTTTTCTTGAAGCAACAGAAACACTGCGGAGTGGAAACTAAGCAATTAGATGCTATTCACACTACTATAAGTGAAAATAGCAATAGCGATAAGCTATTTTGACTAAGTGCAAATAATTTCACTGTAAAAATATGAGTATTTTCTTTGCAATAATTGTAGTTAAATACTGTTTATACTACTTGGTGCAAATAGTGCCAGATATCTGCAGATACCTTACTATTGTAGCACATTATAAAACAGTATGCAATAATAACGTATTGAGTGTAAATTGTAATTTTTATTAAAATTATCAAATGCATGCCACTTTGGGACTATAAAGCCATCCCTACACTTAACCCTTACCTTTATCAATAAACATCTGTGAGGCACCTTATTATCCACTTTTCAAATTTTTCCTTAATTTTTTATTGAAAATAAATTCCTTTCCAATGTGATATGTGTTATGAAAAGGGAGACGAATGAGTTCAGCAAAAGGTGGATTTGAACTTGGGTGGATCATGTCAAAAAATAAATGCTAAAATTATGCCCTTTATTACCTATGCCACTGGAGTCATTATATGAAAGGTGTCTTTTGTAATCTTGTGTAACCCAACCACACATTGGTGGGGGGCGGAGTTAGTGTAAATAGCCTCTGTTATCTCCTTTTCTCACCTGAGTCTTCTCCTCCCATTTCTACCAGTAATGCTTGATTCAGCTTCCTGCATCTGCTGCTGGGATAAAAGTTGCCAGGTTGAGGTCACAAATGGGTTGAAATTTGTATGATGTGTCGATTGTGTGAGTAAGATGCATTTCATACAAGATCTGGCAACTGAACAACCTTGAAATAATATATACAATAGATTAATCATATATTCATAGTTTTTATTTGTGAAAGAAAGAAAGAAAGAAAGAAAGAAAGAAAGAAAGAAAGAAAAAAACAACATTAAACTATTTATAGTTTTCATTGTTTTGTGTAATGCAATGTTAAACTATTTATAGTTTTCATTGTTTATATCTTTTTTTCAGTAAAAATTACAAACATTTTTCCAGTGAATGGTTTCAGTCCTTTCTCAAGTCCGTCATCTGCCAAGTGAAGCTAAGAATTACGATCAATTTGAACATTATTTCTCAACAAGCTTCAGTGATTTGAGGCATCATTCATGTACAACCCACAAAACCGTAAGTGTGAGCAACAGTGATATGTGACTTAGTGAACACAGCTAATCAACTGTGTGCGATCACTGACTGTGAATTGAAAGAAAAAGCACAAAACTGAAGATTTGTAACTGATTTTCCATCATAAGAGAACTAAAAACCAAACATTTCTATATTGATTTAAATCAAAGTAATTTAAGATCTACCCAAATGATTCTCTTACAGCCGTTGAGGGGTTTTCTACAGTCTCCATAGTGAGGTGATATGCTTCCTCCTACAGCTCAGCAGAGGCATTTTCAGCTCCAGGATGCACACACCTTGATTCTGTCTCCCTGACGCTGCCTTTCACACAAACACACACATTCATAAATCCAGGATCGATAAGTGGGTTATGATGTAATTTAATTCATACCATACCATAAGCGACTGTACAAACTGGCGCAATAAAGACATTTTGTCGAAGCGCTGTCTAATAAGAGACTGTGTGTCTAAAGTAATGCCATCATCTAGCACAAATCTAGCTCCAATTACAATTTAATGAATCAACCCACAGAATAAGATGCATTTATCACAAAGCACACCGCAGAGATTGCAAGTCTAGTAGTAGCATTAAAGATTCAAACGGGGATCGGGCTAAATGAATCTTGTTGTGTTGCAGTTTTGTTTTATAACTGTAGAGTTTCATCATTTTGCAGGTTTCCTGTTTTCTCTGTTCTCCCAAAAGGCCAGACCTTAATAAACGTGGAATCAACTAATCACAGTTTGACACTGAACGCATAAGTATTGTCTTGGGAAAGTCACACATAGTTTATGAAACGACATCTAAAAGATTGTTTGCATGTGTTATCAGCAGCATTTGCTAATCCAAGCATCAAAATTATTATTCCTCACACGTGGGACTGAGTTTTGAACTAACTTCTAAACCTAATAATTTATTACAATTATTCAAATTAAAGAATTAAAGGGGTCATATGATGCGATTTAAAATTTTCCTTTCTCTTTGGAGTGTTCCAAGCTCTTGGTGCATAAAGACGATCTGTGAAATTGCAAAGACTAAAGTCTCAAATTCAAAGAGATATTCTTTATAATAAGTATATAAGTTATATAAGACTCATCCACGCCCCCCTGAAACGGCTCGTTCTAACATGTCCCCACATATCTTCATCCTACGTATCTACGTAGAATCCACCTGCCGCACTGTTCTCAAGCCGGCACCAGCTCACTCTAGACAGTGGCTCACTCTAGGCCTCCGGCCTCTGCTCACTCAAGGCCACGGTGTATGATGTTGTTTTGTTGAGAAAGTGAAACTACTTTGTTTTTGCCCAATGAAAACACGACTAGAAATCATGTTTATATCACATTTATAAAGGGTATTATGTTTTTGTCTCGTCACTCCGGCTGGATAAGGCATCACAATACGTTAAGAGGCGTAATATTTCCGTCTCACGCTTGAGGCATTCGGCCAATCACAATGCGCTGGATAGCTGGCCAATCACAGCACACCTCGCTTTTCAGAGTGACGAGCCTTGTGAAAATCGATGCGGTTCAGAAGGCGGGGCATAAAGGAGAACAATAATGTACTGTATGGGGAAAATAATGTTTTTTAACCTTAAACCACATAAACACATTTCATTACACCAAATACACAAAATAGTGTTCTTTTTAGCAGCATCATATGACCCATTTAAAATTTGTGTACGAGCACCATTCGTGCAACTGCATAGGATTATCATTGTTAACTATATATGTGTGTGTGTGTGTGTGTGTGTGTATGTATGTATATAAAGTCAACATATATAGTTTATATATATATGTGTGTGTGTGTGTGTGTGTGTGTGTGTGTGTGTATGTGTGTGTGTTAACTGAAATAAAATAAAACAAATAAAATCTAAATATTAGATGCAAAAAGTTTAACTAAACAATTTACAGTATTAAAACACTTTTGTTAATTGAAATATAGCTGAAATAAAATATCAGTATTATATAAAAATAAATTAAGTACTTAACTGTACTTCTAAGTTTAACTTAAGTTGATTACTAAAAATTAAAAAATTAATCAAAATTACAAACTGGAACTAAACTAAAACTGAACTAAAACTAAAACTGAAATAATGAAATGTAAATATTACATGAAAAAATTAAACTACACAAAACTTTACATTTTTTTGTATTTTAACTTTGAAACAAATTTGAAAAAGCTGAAATAAAAAAAAAATGTTTTTTTAGCTATGCTGCAACTCTGGGTTTAAGTTTAACTTAATAATTATATACTTATAATTATAAACTTATAAACTTAAGTTTAAGTTGAATCATCAAAATGACTAAAATGGAAATAAATAAACCTAAACTGAACTATAACAAAGTAAAATAAATAGTAATAAAATAAAGGATTATAAATATTACAAATGCAAAATTGAACTAAACAAACTTAACTATATTAGATATTATAGTTTTGTTAATTGAAATAAAGCTGAAATACACTAAACTAAAATATTATATAAAAATCCTTAAGCTGAATCACCATAATTAATAACTGAAAATCAAATAAAACTGAACTAAAACTATAACCGAGAAAAAAAAAAACTAAACAGTAAAATAAATAATTAAAATTAATTAATTAAAAATAACAAAAAGAAAATATTAAAATTACTTCTAAATATTAAATACATATTATATAAAAATTTAATCATGCATCTTGGTCAAAAGGTGTGCTGTGTTACTCATGTAAGAACACTTTTTGACTTGAACACGACAAAACATGCAAAAAAAAAAAATAATAATACTTTAAGTTAGATTGCAGGATACACCAGAGTCATACAGTATCAGCAGACCATAATACTTTGTTCTCTTTTGAATTAGTCCAGTAAGAAATGACCCAAAAACCCTAACAATGCCATAGCAACCAATGACAACACTGTAGCATCACAAAGGTGAGAGTTTTGCACATGTAAGCATTGCTTTTGACAAAAGATTAAAATAATGTACTTTATTTAGATACCAACAATAATCCAACAAATACACACCAGTAACAATAAATATACTACTATAAAAACACAAGCGTAAATTTCTCACTGAGCTGGATTACAATTGCAAATTGTTCACAATTTTCCCTCAGCAGTCCTCTGTAATTCTGTCTTTTACCTTCTCCTCTATATTTGTGAAGTACTTCATTTGGGCCAGGAGCTCTTTGGCAGTCAGCAGATCCCCTGTGAAAAGAGACTCGTGAGGCAAACACAAAAACAGCTGTTTTCCACTCGCATACCATGGAAAAGTGTGTGCAACCGGCCTTGGCTCTGAATTTCTGTCAAATTTGGGAGGTCATGAGGAGGAGAAAGAGAGAAAAATACCTTTATTCAGAGATGAATTCATCCGTTCAGTCAAGTCTTTCAGTTTTTCTGGTGAAAGGAAGTAAAATACAGTATATCAACAGCACGAATAAGACTTAGCAGCGGAAACATAAAACCACAGGGCCTTGAACTTCCTGATGGAATGAATCTGGGGCCGCAAACGGTCACATAAATAAGCTGCGAGTGACATGAGTGGGCGCAGAGCAATATTTCAACAATCACTTCTGGTTGGAGCTTTTCTTTCAGGCCTACACACCTCGCACAGACCGCCCGATAGCGCTGACCTTGTCTTGGCTCTGCGTCTCTGCGAGGCTCTCGTTGATCTCCAGGAGCTCTAGGAGAAATGCGGGGTCCGCGGTGGCATCCGTACCTTCCTCCAGCAAAACCCCTCGCAGCTCCAGCTGCAGCAGAACATGCAGGTTACACAGGGTAAACAGCTACTGCAACAGAACTACGGCCTCTGGGCCGACTACACTGTAAATTTCAGTAGTCATAGTTTGGGTAAAATGCTTGGTTTTAAGTTAGCACCCACAGATAAACCTATTTTTCTATACATGTCAGAGTATAAAAAATATAGAACATGGCAAGAGCTGATATATACCGTAAAGATGTTGCAAAATCTATTTTGGCACTTAAACATTTCTGAATTTTACTTTATTTGATTCTAGATTGCTAAATCATTTGAACTGCAAGAGCTCACTTCATTTTTCTTCATAATTTTAGCTGAATGTATTTTAATAATCTAGTGTGAATGTGATTTTTTTTAACTGTTTTTTTATTTTAATATATTTAAAATGTTATTCATTTGTGTGATACAAAGCTGAATTTTCAGCATCATTACTCCAGTTTTCCATGTCACGTGATCTTGCAGAAATCATTATAATATGCTCATTTGGTCCTCATTACAATTATTATTTTTTTTGCTTCCAAAGTTGAAAACAGTTTTCCTGCTAATATTTTGTGGAATATTTTTGTTGATACACTACCATTCAAAATTCTGAAGTAAGATTTAAAAAAATAATAATAATTAATTTAAAAAAAAACTTTAATTTAGGACGCATTAAATTGATTAAAAGTGACAGTAAACACCTTCATAATGTTACAAAAGATTTCTGTTTTAAATAAATGTACTTCTTTGTGGAATGTCTTTTTACTGTTTTGTAATGTAAAGTATATGGTAATTCACAGATTGTATTTGCTAAAACCATAATTTTGACAAAATTTCATAGTAAAATAGTACAATTACATTTAATGCATGTTAAGCCTTCTGCAAATCAAATTTTAACTGTATGTTAACTTACAATCCAAAAAAATGCTGGGTTAAAAACGACCCAGCGCTTGGGTTAAATGTTTTTACCCAGCCTTTTGGGTAGTTTTATTCAACTCTATTGTTCAAAAAATTACCATATGGCTCTCTTAAAATTAACCCAAAATATGTTGTTAATTAAAAATCATCAGCATCAGCAATAATCAAAAGATGAACATTTATTAATAAGCAATTCAAAAAATTATATTATTGAATTATAATTTATTCAACTTATTAATAATTGTTCATTTCCAACCTAAATTGGGTTCATTTTAAGCAAGAAATATAGCCATTTTTAAGCAAAACTACCCAGAAGGCTGGCCATGTACAGTTAAAATTTGATTTGTAAAAGTTTTAAGCACTGGCATGTTTTTAACCCAGCATTTTTTAGACTGCAAGTTAACTTACCATGTACAGTTAAAATTTGATTTGTAAAAGTTTTAACCCATGTAGTGTTAATGTGGAGTGTAGTTAAAAGGTTCTTACTTCATTTTCCGTTAAAAAATGTTTTTCAGATTGTTTCCCCCTGACATTTTGAGTCTTGTTTTATTATTTAAAAACATCTCTTCTTTCTTTAAAAGTACATGATACTTCATTTGATATTCTGTCTGATATACAACTGTATACTGTATACAACCTACAGCCTAGTGTGGCCTCATACGTGCCAAAGTTTTTCTGGGGTACTGTATACAACCTACACAGCTGCCATATGCACAACAAATATTTTACTAAACAAATAATTACCATGTAAACAGCCCGACTCAGAGGTTTCTGCAGCGTTCTGTAGGCTTTGTTCACCAGTGCTGATTGTTCTTCTGAATATTCCTGCTCTTTCTGTAAATAGGATCAGACCACAAAGTCATCCAAATTAAGTCATTCTTCTTACGGGCTACAAAACAATTTCAACAGCCCCTGAAGGCACAAATCGCACAAAGCTCCACACGTATAAAGCAACCTGAAGAATACTGTGATTGTGGTTTTATGAAGTAACAAAAGAAGTGTTATACAAAAAGAGTCATTACTCTGCCCAAGTTTCCTAACTTTTCCAAACATTTATATTATTACATACTGTCGTCACATTTATTTTAAGATATCATGACATGTTCTTTGTTTGTGGTAAGGATTCCTCTTGGGAATGAGCAGCATTGTCAAAAAAAAAAAAACGAAACCCCAGCAATGCTGATAATTGCGCCGGGTTTTTTCCCTGAAGGATCTGGCTGTGTGGGTGGACGCAGAGGGTCTGAGCTGTGATGGGATTCGTCAGGTGGAATAAGAGGTGAGAAAGCACAGAAATGACATGCAGAGGAGAAAAGAAACATTTTCAGCTGTCAGAGTTGCCAAAGCCTAGAGAATCAACATCTGGCTTGCTGTTGCTGTCAGGAAACCCAACTGGCCTCGCAAAGCATGAACCAATCACCAAAGAACTGTCCATGCTGTCTGCTGCTTATAGGAACGATGATAAGCTGCATACCTTCAACCTGAGCATCTAAATAGATATGGACAAGGGATACTGAGAGTGTGCTGCTACAAAGTTTCAAATATAATGCAAAGGAAAAGGTTTAAAAGGTGAATCTGAAAGAGCAAAACGGTCACGTTACAACAAAATTTAAAAATAAATAAATATAACTATTATTTAAAAAATAATATAAATAGTTAAATAGTTTCATCATTGTGGTCATTATTAATTGTATGGCAATTTAAATAATTAAAAATGTATCTAAAACATAATGGAAATTAGAAAAAAGCATGTGTGTTTGTGCGTGTACACTGCAGTAAAAAGAAGTTAAACATCAATACTGTGAAATTTTATAACAATTCAAAATAGCCGTTTTCTATTTTCATTATATATTTTAAAATGTAATTTATTTTCTGTGACTGCAAAAGTTTTGCTTTTGGTAGAATTTTCAATGAAATAAATTCAAACTATTATCAATATCAATGGTGAAATCAGTTGTGCTGTTTAATATTTCTGTGTGAATTGTGATAAATTTTTTTAATCAGGGTTCAAAGTTTTGTAATTAATTTGTAATAGAAATCTTTTGTAGCGTCATAAATATCTTTACTGAAACTTCTAATCAACTGAATGTGTCCTTGCGTTAAATAAATAATATTCATTTTAAAAAACCTTACTGGTCCCAAACTTTCAAGCAGTAAAATGTCTGTGTATATGTGTATGTGTGTGTGTGTGTGTGTATTTACCTAAACATGCTTTCATGAAATTCACCCTGGAAGACAAAACCTTGGGTAACAAACTTACATAATTTCTATTTTTTTTCTTCTGTATATTGTTGGTAATTAACAATGAAGTTTGTAATACAAACTATTCAAAATATATTCTTAGAAAAATGTTCAAAAAGAAATATAAAACAAGAACTAGTGCTCTTAAAGATTTACAATTTTGCCATAATCTTTTGCTATCCATTTAATTTACATTTTTAACTCATATTATATTTGAAAACAAACTCCCACCTAGTAAAATCACTAATATTTGCCTCATTAACTGATATGGCCCACCATATGCTTTGCATTCCTATAGTAATCTTTCAGCCGCTGTTATGAGATATTAAACAAACCAATAAACTGTATCTCAAAATAAATGCTCGTCCACTCAACATCACATTATTAATAGGTGTGCTGAAGTGGAAGAAATTTTGTATAATAGAGTCCATTACCGATGACTTCTGGCTGAAGTTGTCAGGAATGGAGAGATCTTTGCAGCTCCACATATCTTTTCTGAGTTTCTGGGTGTTCAAAGAAAATTTTTGTTCACTGAGGAAAGATCAAAAACATTCGTTTACATACAGTATATGTATATAATTTTTTATTGAATTAACACTTTAAGGTTGACAGCTAAAAGGTAATAAGTAAAACTGTATCTCTCTTTGATGTAACAACAACCCAGCCTTTTGGGTAGTTTATTCAACTCTATTGTTCAAAAAAATTACCATAAGGATCCCTTAAAATTAACCCAAATATGTTGTTAATTGAAAAATCATCAGCATCAGCAATAATCAAAAGATGAACATTTATTAATAAGCAATGTCAAACAATTATATTATTGAATTTATAATTTATTCAACATTAATATTTTGTTCATTTTCCAACCTATGGGTTCATTTTAATAAACAAATAAATACATCCATTAATGAAAAAAAACCAACAAAGAATGGCTCTGTCATGCATTTTTAAAACACAACATTTTATACTGCAACTTAAATTAAAATTACCATGTACAGTTAAAATTTGATTTGTAAAAGTTTTAACCCATGTAGTGTTAATGTGGAGTGTAGTTAAAAGGTTCTTACTTCATTTTCCGTTAAAAAATGTTTTTCAGATTTTTTCCCCCTGACATTTTGAGTCTTGTTTTATTATTTAAAAACATCTTTTTGTGAAATGTCCTACTTGAATGTGTTGGTGCTTCTTTCTTTAAAAGTACATGATACTTCATTTGATATTCTGTCTTTAGTGTGGCTCATGCGTCCAAAGTTTTCTGGGGTCACTGTATACAACCTACAGCTGCCATATGCAAAACAAATATTTACTAAACAAATAATTACCATGTAAACAGCCCGACTCAGAGGTTTCTGCAGCGTTCTGTAGGCTTTGTTCACCAGTGCTGATTGTTCTTCTGAATATTCCTGCTCTTTCTGTAAATAGGATCAGACCACAAAGTCATCCAAATTAAAGTCATTCTTCTTACGGGCTACAAAAACAATTTCAACAGCCCCTAAAGGCACAAATCGCACAAAGCTCCAAAGTATAAAGCAACCTGAAGAATACTGTGATTGTGGTTTTATGAAGTAACAAAAGAAGTGTTATACAAAAAGAGTCATACTCTGCCCAAGTTTCCTAACTTTTCCAAACATTATATAATTACATACTGTCGTCACATTTATTTTAAGATATCATGACATGTTCTTTGTTTGTGGTAAGGATTTCCTCTTGGGAATGAGCAGTATTGTCAAAAAAAAAACGAAACCCCAGCAATGCTGATAATTGCGCCGGGTTTTTTCCCTGAAGGATCTGGCTGTGTGGGTGGACGCAGAGGGTCTGAGCTGTGATGGGATTCGTCAGGTGGAATAAGAGGTGAGAAAGCACAGAAATGACATGCAGAGGAGAAACATTTTCAGCTGTCAGAGTTGCCAAAGCCTAGAGAATCAACATCTGGCTTGCTGTTGCTGTCAGGAAACCCAACTGGCCTCGCAAAGCATGAACCAATCACCAAAGAACTGTCTGCTGCCTTATAGGAACGATGATAAGCTGCATACCTTCAACCTGAGCATCTAAATAGATATGGACAAGGGATACTGAGAGTGTGCTGCTACAAAGTTTCAAATATAATGCAAAGGAAAAGGTTTAAAAGGTGAATCTGAAAGAGCAAAACGGTCACGTTACAACAAAAAATTTAAAAATAAATAAATATAACTATTATTTAAAAAATAATATAAATAGTTAAATAGTTTCATCATTGTGGTCATTATTAATTGTATGGCAATTTAAATAATTAAAAATGTATCTAAAACATAATGGAAATTAGAAAAAAGCATGTGTGTTTGTGCGTGTACAATGCAGTAAAAAGAAGTTAAACATCAATACTGTGAAATTTTATAACAATTCAAAATAGCCGTTTTCTATTTCATTATATATTTTAAAATGTAATTTATTTCTGTGACTGCAAAGTTTTGCTTTTGGTAGAATTTTCAATAAATATTTAACTATTATCAATATCAATGGTGAAATCAGTTGTGCTGTTTAATATTTCTGTGTGAATTGTGATAAATTTTTTTAATCAGGGTTCAAAGTTTTGTAATTAATTTGTAATAGAAATCTTTTGTAGCGTCATAAATATCTTTACTGAAACTTCTAATCAACTGAATGTGTCCTTGCGTTAAATAAATAAATATTCATTTTAAAAAAACCTTACTGGTCCCAAACTTTCAAAGCAGTAAAATGTCTGTGTATATGTGTATGTGTGTGTGTGTGTATTTACCTAAACATGCTTTCATGAAATTCACCCTGGAAGACAAAACCTTGGGTAACAAACTTACATAATTTCTATTTTTATTCTTCTGTATATTGTTGGTAATTAACAATGAAGTTTGTAATACAAACTATTCAAAATATATTCTTAGAAAAATGTTCAAAAAGAAATATAAAACAAGAACTAGTGCTCTTAAAGATTTACAATTTTGCCATAATCTTTTGCTATCCATTTAATTTACATTTTTAACTCATATTATATTTGAAAACAAAAGTCCACCCAGTAAATCACTAATATTTGCTCATAACTGATATGGCCACCATATGCTTTGCATTCCTATAGTATCTTTCAGCACTGTTATGAGATATAAAAACAAACCAATAAACTGTATCTCAAAATAAATGCTCGTCCACTCAACATCACACTATTAATAATGCTGTGTGAAGTATGGAATATAATAAATTTTGTATAATAGAGTCCATTACCGATGACTTCTGGCTGAAGTTGTCAGGATGGAGAGATCTTTGCAGCTCCACATATCTTTTCTGAAGTTTCTGGGTGTTCAAAGAAAATTTTTGTTCACTGAGGAAAGATCAACATATTCAGTTACATACAGTATATGTTATAATATGATTATGAACTTCTTTAAGTTGAAAGCTGAAAGGTAAGTAGTAAAACTGTATCTCTCTTTGATGTAACAACATCATGTAACAACTACTGTATCATATATACTGTATATATGAATAATGTTCTGGCTTTTAAGTAAAGAAAGTAAAGAAGGAATACAACTTTTTGGAAGCTCAGGGCCAAGAATCCAGAAAATACTTTAAAAAATAAAATAAAATAAAAACTCACCAGTTCAAGATGTCAAAATAATTCGCCCTGTCATCAGCAGGTTGGATCACATTACAGGATGAACAAAAAAATAATTCAGCAGAAGAGCCGCATTTCCAGCAGAGTCTGCTGACTGTGACAGTGCTGAAAGAGTTCAGAGACAAGTGTCCTTTAACTGCTTTACAGCGAGAAACAACATTAATGTCTTTCCTGTAAGAGCGGACAGCTCTTCCTGAAGCCAAACACGGAAGTAAGACGAGCTTAAGAACTTGTCCGTGTGATATTAATTTGTTTGCATGTTTAAATCCGTGGGATGCTAACAAAAATCGGAGTTTGTAAAGCGTTATCATGGTCACCCACTGAACTAAATCTGACTTATACAATGTTAGCGCGCTACTTCCTGTCAACCAGAAATCTTGTCAAAATAAAAGTTGTATTTTTAAAACACTTCAAGGTATATATTTGACCTAATTGAATGACTTTTTATTGGTTTGTGGTTATCTGTGAATTATGGCTGCAATTACTAGAGTGAGACAGCGTCTATTATTGTTTTATTGTTTGCTCTCGAGGAACTTTATAACAAAAATATGCTCTAAATAAGTAAAACACAACATTAACCCAACGTTAACTCAAAACTACATTTTTACTAAACAGTTAATTTCCCTCACACATTAAAATATAGTATAAAAAAAAACGAAACCTTTTGTACCCTGTTTTTTTTTACAACGGAAGTTATTGCATTTATTTTCCTGAATTTTATCTATTTTCTACACTTGTATATGTTCTTAATTTTAACAGCATTTAATAATAATTGCTATATTGAGAAATGCTGTTTGTAGTGTAATAATAATGATAATAATGCTTAAAATAACTAAAAACATAAAAAAACATAGTTCATATCTACATATATAATTCATTAAGATGGAATGTTTTATAAACTACATTTCCCATGAGCCCCTACTTAGGCTTCTGATTGGCTGAATATGTAACGGGAAGTTCATTGCTGGAAACGAGCGGTTTTTCCCGGCAGATTTGACGAGCAGCTCACGCGGCCTGATAACCCACTTCTGCAAGTTTGCTACTTTTAAAAACAGCATTTGGTTAAGGTATGCAATAGGATATGATATTGAAAAGCACCATTAGATGATCCGATGGACATGTGGATTTCTATCAATGATTATATCTGATGATAAAAAAGCAACAACCCGTTTCCTCGATGGTTAAAAGTGAAGCTGTGCTTTACTGTATGCACGCGCTCTCACACATTAATGCACATTTGATCCAGCAGAAGTAACCAAAGTGCCTTTATCTGCAGAAAATATGCATGCCTTATCTAATCTATTTGGTTATTCGGTCTGTTTTCTTATCAAGTTTCATTTGATTGCATTGGTGTCGGTGGTGCATGAAATTAGTCCGACATAAATGCCAACAGAAACTGAACTTGGAAAGGTTACATGATGTAAAAGCAATTAATTTTCTTTCAAAGCACATGATTTATGCACATATGTCAATTATGTGTCAGGCATTTCTCCTGGAATCTAATGAGATCATTTAAGAATTGTTTACTATACTTTAAATATGAATAGAAGTTTTTCAAGTGGATTTATAAAGAATGCCAAGGTTAATCTCTTGCTCTTAATAAGCCCATGAAAAATAGTTTTTTAAACGAGTGAATTTGTTTTACTCATATTCTCTTATTTAGTCTTCCATTTAATTCATTTGATCCATTTACATTATTTTTTTAATAGTAGGGTCAAAATTATAGGAGCTATGAGATGCTAGACATTATACAACAAAAAAAAAAAAAAAAAACAATGTGACATGCAAAAAGATGCGATTAAAACTTATGATGATGCATTAAAAGTCCTCTGGTAAATGGAATTAGCGTAGGTAAAATATAATATAAATATAAAACAAAAAATATGACATGATACTTTCAAAGCCATGAAGCACTGCAAAAATCCTTGCATACAGTTTTAAAAATAGCATAGTATGTACTGTATGCAGTCATCAGGAATATTTAATAATCAGGAATATTTTAAAAGCATAATTCTAGTCTTTAAAAAAAAATCGTGACGATTTCTGTAGTGAGCAGGTTTGAAACTATTTAATTGGCAAAAATTAAAATACATTTTTCCATGCAAAAATTATAAGAAATCATATGCAACATGTTGACAATGTAACATGCATACTGTTGTTTGAAACATTTATCATTATAGTGTATACTGTGCAAAATTATGTGAGCTGTAAGAAGCTTAAGTTTCGGGCTTTATACAGCTATTGACTATTGATTGTTGATATTTTGTTAATTTTTCAGTGTAAGTCATGTCTGAGGAACCTGGACCCAGTGGTCAGTCCCAATCCCACAGTCAATCCCAGACCCAGTCCCAAACACAATCACAGCCTGGATCCAGCTCCTCGTCCGCCCCAACATCATCAAGCCAGGGCTCGTCCTCAGGCTCAGGGACTCTAAGTTCTGTAGATACAGTACCGGTCCAGGAACTGCAGTCTATCCCTGAAGACGAGGAGGAAGTCCAGCCTCAGGTGTGGGGCCGCGTCATCCCCTTGGTGCATGGATTGAGTGTGCTCAGTTAAGTGTATTAACTTCCTTGATTTAAGAAAGTGAGTAGTGTGAGAGCATTATAACTAGTTCCCAAGGGTTTTTGAACAGGAGTGGTATCAATAACAAACCAAATGGGTCGCATTTCTGACCTCTTACAATATGTATAGTCAGTTGATACCACCGAATATAATTGCAGTGTTTTAAACATGGAAAGCTAGTCAGAATAGATGCTTAATGAGAGAAACTGGAGCAACAACGAGGTTTTTGACCAAAAGTAAGTTCTTACTTAAATTGTTGTGTGTAATATACATAAAAAATTTAAGTGCAAAAAGATGCAATTAAAATGTGTGATATGCACTGAATAAAATAATATTATGTGCTTTTGTCATTTTTATTAGTTTTGTTTTAAATCTATTTAGCTTTAATTTTTTTTTTTTTTTTAGTTCTTCAGCTTAAACTTCTTTTATTTCAGTTAGTAGTCAACAAGTAGTCAACATTTTTATGTAGGTTTTGTAAGTTTAGGGTTTCATCTAATATTTTTATTTCAACCAACAAACAGAGTATTTAACAGGTGTATTTAACAATAACAGAACACAATATGGCTTTTTTATGTTTTCCAGATTGCGTTGAAAACCAGTATGTCTTTGGAAGGGACCAAGCATGCGATTACTCTTTAAAAAAACCCATTGTACAACAGTCAACACATTTCAAGTCGTATAGCAAGAAGCACTTCAGGATTTTTAGGGTAAGACCAACATTGAGTAGCTCTTCGTAAAACTAGTTTTTATCAAATAAAACATCAAATGTTTTCTTTTTACAAATTTTCTTTTAATTTCATTTTAAACAGAAATAATTGAACAGTAACTCCATAACCTCCCTGTTATGAGACAATTTCAATCTCTGAACACATTAATCATGGCTGAGTGTGAAAAGCACATTTCTACATCAGGTCTAGCTCAACACATGGCCTATTTTACTTTTACTTCTGTTTCAGGATGAGAATCTCGTCTATGTTGAGGACCTCAGTGGTAACGGCACATGGGTGGACGACGACGAGGAGAAAATAGGAAACGGGAATCAAAGACTTCTTAGCAATAATTCTGTTATTGCCCTTGCAGAACAAAAACATCAAGGTTAGTCATTTAGGTGACATTTTTTCAGGAGTTTATTAAATATAAACTACAGTTCATACAATAAATCACCTGAAAATGATCACTGTGACCTTATTTTTGCATACAAATGAAAGAATATTTTAGTATCTAGAAGCTTCAAGGTCTAAAAGGACAATAATTATCAAATTTGATTGGTTCTTTTTTTTCACAGTTTTTATGTTCATCGATAAGATGGGGGACGATCAGCCAAACCTTCCTTTAGAGTTCAGCAAAAAATATCACATAGCACGAAAGATTGGAACGTAAGTGAACTTCTCATTTTCAGACACCTTCAAAATATATCATTGCTGAGTTACTCTAAGCTTCATTATGCGTTTATGGTCCTAGCAGACCACAGTGACAAATATCAGCTGCTTCCTGCACAATATTGTTATATTTGATTATCGTGTACATTTGTTTTTGCAGTTTATTGTACTTAGCCCAAAAACCTCTGTTTGTGTTTTCTGACAGAGGCGTCTGTGGTGATGTTAAGCTTGCCATTGAAAAGAAAACCTGTAAAAAAGTTGCTCTGAAAACTATAAACAAACACGACTTCCCATCAATAGGGGTAAGAACTGGGTGTATGTATAGATTATTATAAAATATGCATAGTGCTGCTTATGATACACATCGTTTCATACTGTTTATAATACTTTAATGCCTTATAGTCCATATTGAGCAGTGCAAAAAGATATTTAGCAATGATATTAAAGATCAGCCAGTTGAGATTCAAAAAGTCCCCTATGCTCACCAAGCCTCAATTTATTTGATCAAAAGTACAGTATAAACAGTAATATTGTGAAATATAGTATTACAATTTAAAATGACTGCTTTCTATTTTGATATGTTAAAATGTAATTTATTCCTTTGATCAAAGCTGAATTTTCAGCATCGTTACTCCAGTCTTCAGTGTCACATGAGCCTTCAGAAATCAGTCTAATATGCTGATATGCTGCTCTTGAAAACAGTTTTTTAATACTTTTGTGGAAACTGTGATACATTTTTTTTTTTTATCAATTTAATCAGTCCTCACTGATGAATACAATTTTACACCAAACTTTTGAAAAGTAGTATACATCGCTTCACATGAAAACATTAAAAGTTATATATACATATACTAGTTATTTGAAGCATTGTTGGGCTATATGCTCAATTTTCATATCATCCTATCATCAGCCTGTGAGATCGCCGATACACGATATTATTGTGCTAATTTGTTTATTTAGTTTCATTGCTGGAAAGTGAACAAACTCCAGCGTAAAGCTAAAAGTAGGGCTGGGGAAACAAATCGATGCATCGCAAATCGAGAAATGAATCAACGTCGATTCTGAGATTTTCCGAATGCATTGCGATTTTTTTCTTGAGTCGATTCTGAGCTTAGTTTTGAACAGCAGAAGGCACTGCATGCTTTAGAAACAACCGTACTCTGCTTGTTTCCAAATCCTTACACACAATTGAACCTAAAATAATCATTCGTAAAATTCGAAAAGGTTGAAGCGAATTACAAGGGTGTTCACAGTGGGCTGTGTTTACATCAATCCTGCGTCATAAAAGCATTCTGAGCTGAGGTGAAATTAACATTACATGACTCAGCCGAATGCACTAGCGCTCTTTAGCACTTTTCTTCATAAGCATTTGAGTGTGCGGAAAAAATCTAGATTAGAGCGCCATCTGCTGTTAAAAACTAAGCTCAGAATCGATTCCAAAATCTCAGAATCGATCCACGAATCAATTCTGTATCGATTTATCGTCCCAGCCCTAGCTAAAAGCAACCTTATGTTTTTAATATGACTGAATTTGTATTTAACATGATAAAAATTAAATAGAAACATTGTAAGTTACTAATCATAATGCTTACATTTCATCAGTTATTCAAAAAGCTGCTACAGAACATGAGCAAAGAACATTTACATTTCCAAAGAACATTAACTTTCTAGCGCGAGTATATGCTCTTAAAAAAACATTCTCATTACAATCATTGAAGCTATCTGCACTGTATGATGAATATATCTCTTATACATCTGCCCTTTGTTATTATGATGAGAGAATTTGCAAAGGCTGAATTAAGTCCGCACACTGAACAACAAAACTCCACTGTTTCAGCGATGACTCATCTGAACGCCTCTGATTGGCTGTTGCATTCATAAGCTCAACATAATCACGTGTGATTGGTTTTTACACCAACACTGTAAAAAAAAAAAAAAAAGTGGAAAAAGAAATATAATGGAATAAATAAACACTAATATTAATTAGATAGTTTTACTAGCCTGATAATAATCTGACTAATCTCTTGAGTATTGTCGATAAGCGATACTATCATCTATAAGCACAACCCTAATTTGAAGGTAATCATTTATTTTTGCTGTGATACTAAAGATCTAAATGGTTGTTTTCAATTTAGAAAATGTTGGTGTTGTGAGAAACCTGTTTCATGGGAATTACTATTAGGTGATGTGTATCCATTAAAAAAAAAGACGTATGATGCTTTAGGGTTTTGTTCGTACACGCTAATGTTTAAAATTTCTCATACCTACCTGATTCATTTTGTGTTTGTGTTCCACAGACGGCCACACGAAATGCAGAACGAGAAATTGAAATTTTAAAGAAAATTGATCATGTAAGTCATGAATGAGTCTTTAAATACTATAGAGCTATAGATAAAACATCTCATCGTTTTTCTCTTCCCTGCAGCCCTGCCTGATCAAGACAGAAGATTTCTACCAGACGGAAGATTCTTACTACATTGTTTTGGAGTAGTAAGTTCCTGTAGTGTTTTGTTGGAGAATACTGTAGTTAGCAACATGAACTTGCAGGCCGAATTTACTAGCGGACAGTTCATTTCTATCTGTATTCGTATGTTTAGATCCTTTAAAGAAAAGTTGGCATGAGTTGCTAGACAAGGAAACACATCGCATATTCTTACCTGTTCTACACAATTTTCATTTTTTTTTTTTTTTTTTTTTTTTTTTTTTTTTTTTACAAATGTTTTAAACATGTTTTTTGATGAATTATTTCATTTTCTCTGTGCTGTTAATAGTGTTGAAGGAGGAGAGCTGTTTGGCAGGATCAAGGCCAAGAAACAGCTGGAGGAAAATATCGGCAAACTCTACTTTTATCAAATGCTCAGGGCTGTGGAGGTACGTCTTTATGAGAGATGCTTCAGATGACGTCTTCCTCTTAATGTGTTTTTTTAAATGAGTACAAGCATGAACCTGCACTGCTTACCCATAGAGTGTCAAACCCTTCAAATCAGTCAACTGACCATTTAGAATGGAGAAAGACAGCTTTGTAGTGCCATGTTGAAATGGCAACTACCGTTCAAAAGTTTAAGTCTCGTATTCTGCATTTATTTGAGTAAATACAATAAAAAATAGGAATATTGTGAAATATTACAATTTAAAAGAAATGTTTTCTGTTTGAAAACATTTTAAAATGTTATTTATTCCTTGAATAAATTCAGCAAAGCTCCAGTCTTCAGTGTCATATGATCCTTTAGAAATCATTCTAATATGCTGATTTAAGGGTCAGGAAACATTTCTGATTATTATCAATGTTGGAAAAAGTTGAATGAAAATATCTTTACTGTGACTTCTGATCAATTTAATGCATCCTTACTGATTAAAAAATATATAAATTTAGATATATAGATATAATATAAAAAACATTACTGACCCCAAACTTTTGAACTTTTTATTGAGTATGTTTAATGGTTACTAGAAAGTTGATTATTTATTTATTTTTAATTTTTTGTTGTTGTTGATTTTTATTTTATTTTATGTTGTGGCTGATAACCTATAAATATCATTATTATAAAACGATACTATTTGGTTTAGAAAGGGAATGCTCTAAAAACAAAAAATTGTAGTTGGTAATGGTAATATCACAATATGATAAATGATAATGATTAATCATTTTAAAAGCCACTACTAAAAATGTCCCATTTCAAAACTACATTTAAGGGATACTCCACCCCAAAATGAATTTTTTTGTCATTAATCACTTACCCCCATGTCGTTCCAAACCCATAAAAGATTTGTTTGTCTTCGGAACAAAATTTAAGATATTTTGGATGAAAACCGGGAGGCCTGTGACTGTCCCATAGACTGCCAAGTAAATAGCAGTGTCAAGGTCCAGAAAAGGTATGAAAGTCATCGTCAGAATACTCCATCTGCCATCAGACGTGCAATCTGGGTTATATGAAGTGACGGGAACACTTTTTGTAAGTGTAGAAAACAAAAATAACGACTTTATTCAACAATTCCTCTTTCAGCAGTTTCCTCTGTGTCTCTCCATATCACCGTATGCTGTGTATGTGCTTCTGTATCATCCGTGCCACAAGGATGCGCTGTTTTCTTTCAAATCAAAGCTAAATACAGTTAGAAACAGCGCATCCTTGTGGAGAGACAGAGAGAAAACTGTTGACAAAGGAATTGAATAAAGTCTTTATTTTTGTTTTCTTCGCTTACAAAGTGTTCCCATCACTTCATATAACCCAGATTGCACGTCTGATGGCAGATGGAGTATTCTGACCACTTTCATACCTTTTATGGACCTTGACACTGTTATTTATTTGGCAGTCTATGGGACAGTCACAGGCCTCCTGGTTTTCATCCAAAATATCTTAAATTGTGTTCCGAAGATGAACGAAGCTTTTACGGGTTTGGAACGACATGGGGGTAAGTGATTAATGACTACATTTTCATTTTGGGGTGGAGTATCCCTTTAATGAAGGTTGTTGTACTTTTTTCAAAAAACAATCAACTCATTTTTATGCCCATTAATTGTGTGTAGAATCTCACGCAAGTGTGCTCTTAAAGGAAAAGCACTCTTCAAGACAGAATGCATTTAGCAGATGCTTCTATTCAAAACAACTTACAATAGAAGTGCAGAAGTAATTTGTCATAGAGCCAACAATATTCCTACAGTGTATAATGCCAGGTTTATTAGAAAGCTAGACTAGAAGACAAGCTACAGTATAGCAGAGGTGAAATGCAAAGAAAGATTTTCAAAAATGTTCTGTTTTATTCTCTCCAGTATCTCCACAATAACGGGATTATTCATCGAGATCTCAAGCCTGAGAATGTGCTGCTAGCTTCACATGACGACATCTGTTTGATTAAGGTGTGTTTGCCTGAGAGTTTTGAAACTGACAAAGCTTTAGCTTCAGATTCTGACATCGTTCTCCTTTAATTGTCACAGTTCCAAAGTTCAGAGATCCAGCCAAGCCTCTATCTTTGTAGTTGAAACAGGATGCACAGAAATAATCCTGAACCTGAGATAACCTGCTTTCCCCACACATGCAAATTCTCAATGCTTTGTAGATTACGGATTTTAATCAGTCCAAGATTTTGGAGGAATCCTCCCTGATGAAGACGCTCTGCGGGACGCCCACATATCTCGCCCCGGAGGTGTTCACACACGCTGCGACTGTAGGATATACAAAAGCAGTCGATTATTGGAGCCTGGGGGTCCTGCTCTTCATCTGGTTAGTGGAGATTAAAGTGGAATGAGTAAATATGAATCGGTGGGATCCAGCATTACTTTAGCATTTGCAAATTCTTGCAAAATATATTGGTATTAATATATTGGTCATTGTTAATTCTGCATTAATTAATATTCACAAATGAGACCTTATTGTAGAGTGCTACTGAAAATACATTTATAGTATTCATAAATGACTGGAAAAGTGAAAAGTCAATTCATTGGTCAAAACATGTCGAAACTCTGAAAGATGGGTACCAGGGTGTCCGCGGGGTCTTAAAAAGTATTAAAAGTTGATAAATCAATTTAGAGAAAATTAAGGCCCTTAAAAAGTATTAAAAAGTCTTAAATGCCATTTTCCAAGGTATTCAATTTTGTATAATCTTTTCACTATGTATATTTGTCCCGAATAGTGGGGTTCTGTGTAGTTTATTTATGGACTCCCGCAAGATTTGACGTCATCACTGACTGACTGCGCTGCTGCTGCGTGGTCAGAAATTCAGCGAGAGCGGTATCAACAAGCCCCGCGCTATCATTACCGCATGCTCCCATCCGCTCCCGTGATATTTGAATCTGCTCCCGCCAACATTCTAACATTGTATTTAATTTTCGAGGATCAGGGCGCTGCTATCAATCTTTGGGGTATTTAAATCCCTTTAAAATAAGCGCTGCAAGCTCACTTTCGATTTGGCGATCGCGCGCGCACTGTAAGTGAGTACATCTATATTTGTCAATGAACTCGCTATCTGTTGAGGAGCAAATCCTCCAACATCTTGTCAGTCATTTCTCCTTACTTTTGACCCGTGATCAGCCAATCTGACTTCTGCAACTCGTGTTGGATGCAGGGTTTTTTTGTTCATTTGTTTTTTTCACGAAATTGGGCTGCTTTTAAACTGTTGCAATGGGTTGATTTTCCCCAGTGGGTTAAAGGTTTGAAAGATTGCATTAATTACATTTGGTTGAAATGCTTGCACTGAAACATTTTGCATTGTACCTGTAATAAAACTGTGCTAAATGTTTTGGGCCACACTAGTAGAAAGCATTTGAGCTGTGTTTATGATAAATGTGCATAACAGTGACTGTAAAATATGTATTTTAGGGATGGAAATGACATTTTTATATTTGGGACATTATAAATGCGCTACTTTGGGGTGTTTTTTTTATTTTATTTATTTATTTATTTATTTTTATTATACTGACATGGGCTTGGGATGCACAATTAAAAGGATGTAATAGTTGTGATTATTATTTTACCTTCCATGATCATTCAGACTTGATCAGGTGCAGTACTGACACTATCAAATCAAGCACTCCATAATCACAGGTAAACTGTCTGATCAGTCAGATGTTTGTCATGAGAAGTGTTCCACAAAATATCTATGGTTTGCAGAGAGTAATAAGAGCTGATGTTACAAATACATCTTTTATAGTAAATGTAAGGTAAAGTGTCGCCGATGTAACCGGTTAAAACTTGGAGTGGCGATGAGGTCTTAAAATGTATGAAAAGAGTCTTAAAAAAGGTCTTAAAAGGTATTAAATTTAACTCCATGATTCCTGTATATACCCTGGGTACATTTTGAGCCCGTAATCGAAACTCATGCAAACTGAGCTTTAATGAATGTATGACATTTTTTCCTAAAGCTGTGTGTGTATCTGTATTGTCATAGTTTGGGTGGTTATCCTCCATTTAACTCGGAGTGCCCCACCATGTCAGTGCGTGAACAGATCATTGGTGGCCACTACCGCTTCATCCAATCTCAGTGGAAGAAGGTCTCAAATGAAGGTAATGTCTTTGCTCTCCATTGACAGTTGGATAGTTTAATAGCATGTACATAATATCGTTTTTTTATTGTCAGAGATATTTCAACTTAAAAGCATACAGTGTAAGTTATATATTCACTTTGTCTTTCAGCCAAAGATTTGATCAGGAAGCTCCTGGTTGTGGATCCTGAAAAGCGTCTGAGCGTGGAAGAGGCGCTGACACATCCGTGGTTGGACGTGTGTGCTGAAAAACCCTAACTAAACAAATATGATTGAGCATTATTCAGCCAGTGTTGATAGTTGTCAACCTTTTAATAGTGTTTGAAATTGGATCGCTTTAAGTAAAATAAAAAACAGCATTCTGCAAATTTAAAATATTATGTTTGTGTAACAGGATGACAAGATGAGAAACACTGCAGACCAACTGATGCAGTGTGAAATATCCAAGGTACAACAACAAAAAACGTTTATTCTTTATTCAGGAATTTTCAGAATTTTTTACAATAGTTATAATTGTTTTCTATTACAGAGCTTAAGCCTAGGAATTCAAATATTCGCTTTCAAAATGTATTACAACATTGACTAGATGCACATTGATACATTTGTCATTAAAAACTAAATGTGGTTTTAATATTCATCACAGAAACGTAAGGCAGAAGAGGCAGAAGCGGCAGCGGGTGAGCCGCCATCCAAGAGGAAACCTGGGCCTTGACTTGCACACACTTACTTGTTTCCTGGTGGCCTTTTAAAAACTCTTTTCTGCGACCAATTCATCCTGAACCTCTAACACTGTACTGGCTTTGTAAATATGTATTTCTACCATTTCCTGTGTCCAAAATAAAATCTTAAATTTTCTACTCCTCTATGTTTATTACTTTTAACTTATCAAAAATCTTGTTTATTCGTTTAGCAGACAATTCTAGCAAAATGCAAAAATATTTTCTTTCCACTTGGATTAGGCAGGGATCGTATGGGTGTTGAAAATCCTTTTAAGTACTTCAATTTTAATGTGGCGTTTTCGAGGTTTGAAAAGTGCTTGAATTTTGGATACAGTGCTTAAAACTTCTTTAAATTGTAATTGCATTGCTTTCATAATAAATATTACTGAATTTTACAGTTTAAAACATGAAAAATGTTTTCCTTTAATTTGTCACCCTTCTGTACAATGCTATCACACTTTTAATAGCACAATATCCGATTTATCATGAATGTGTATGTAAACTTGCAATTTACCTCAGTTGTAAAGAGCTGGAAAACCTTGAAAATGCTTGAATTCAACTTTGGAAAAGGTGTAAGAACCCTGATCATGGTGCGTTATCTTAGCAGTAGACAGACAAATTAAGAATATTTGTTTTCAAGAAAAAATGCATTTTTCACGTTAAGTATTTTAGAATGTCTAGTTTTTTTGAGTCTGTTACACACTTATAAGAGTTATGAAAAGTCCAGATGATTTGAATCCAAACCTTTACAAAAGTTACACTCTATACAGTGTGTTAATATTTACTGTCAGAAATCTTTATGAATTCAAACTTCATTTCATTTTTTAAACTTTACAACTTTAATGCTCTTGAAATTGAATGTAGAGCAGCAGAAAACACCTGAGTTCACCAAACTCAACCCCATGCAAAAAGTGCCCATGTTGAACGACAATGGATTTGTGTGTAGCTAGAAAAACAGATTAAACATTATTTTTGGCTGAAATATTCTTCTAAGCTCTGGTTTTGTGTCAGTGTCTTCCGCATACGACAGTTTGGGGAAGTGAGAAAAAAGTGTTTATAATGTTTTTTGTTTTGTTTTTTTTCTTATAAAAATGCATTGATTCGCTGCAGGAGGCCTTTATTCACCTCCCAGAGCCGTGTGAGGCACGTTTTATTATGAATGGGATGGGCTTTGACTACTTTTGGATTGTTGAAAAGAAACACCACCCCAGTGCCAATGTAAAGCTTGGAGGAGCAAGGAAAATTTTTAATGCAACTCCAACAGGATTCGTCTGAAAGAGGAAAGTCAAATACACCTATGTTATTACAATGGGCTAATTTTAATTTTTGGGTGAACTAATCCTTTAAAATTCAACACCACAACTTTTACTTTTTACTTTAAAAGAGCTTTACTCTATTTTGATTGCTTCCATTGTCCTCATTTGTAGGTCGCTTTAGATAAAATCGTCTGAAAAATGTAAATGCAAAAGTCCTTAACACTAGGATTTTAACACTGGAGATTTTACTGTGTGAGCAGGAAAGGTTAGAATGCAATGCTAATCGACAAGGGGAGCTGCAGATCTAGAAGTGTTTGACATCAAAGTACTGCAATAGGATAGGAAAGCATGCAGAGCTGTCCATTAGTATATAGCTCTCGCGGGACTTCGATGTCAAACACTGATCTGTCTGCACCTTCAAGTTAAACACACCTTGAAATTTAATAGACAACCTCGCAGCCGCGGGGCCCTCCTCCCTAAGCGACCGCCTGTTGGATGGGCTGGTGTTCTGACGATTTTTGCTACCTGCTCAGATTGTGCTACCTCTCGTTAAAAATATAGGTAGCACAAATCTATAGCGAAAATTCTACCTACAAGACTGTGCTACCAGCATCTTATTCATGTGGTTTGAGGCATTTTTAATGTCCATCCCTACCCCTTCACCAAACCTTCCCGTCCATACCTACCCTTATCCTAAACTTACCCTTAAAACACTATTTTTGGTAGCACAATCTGGTAACTGCACACAGAAATCCACAAATGCACACAGAACGATATAAATGAAATACACAGTGACCGATCTACAAATGTGCAGCACGCGATTCACAAATTAATGCCAGTCAAAGTTGTTTGTGACATAAAACGATATTTAGTGAGATATTTGTTAGTTTTTTTTTTTTTTTAATCTCTTAATTTTTTTGTGAATTTAATTCATGTTTGTGAAGAATTATGTATTTGTCAATATGTTTATTTTTTGTTAATCTCTTTACATTTATTTGTGGATCACAATCTATTTCTTTGGAATCAGGCAACAATTCTACCCCCATATTAAAATCTTTAAAGTAAATGTGCAAAATGTCCTTATATGGAGATGGTCTGGGCGTGTTTTATGCAAATGACTGCATGCCTCCGCTCGTTTAGAATACTCCAAATTCACTAACATTAGCACGAGTTAAGAACAAATGTGCATACAGACCTGTTGTAAATTAGGAGTAAAATGTTTGTTAGAAGTTCGAACGTGCATATAAATACGAATAATTTACTTAATTATTAGTGAATAAGACCCATTGTCTAAATTTAAAAAAAAAAGAAGTATGTTTGTGTTGTGTGAATGTGACATGCAACATTAAACCGCATATTATTAACTGAGACCACTTTAATTGGACACTTCCATCACAGAAAGGTAAGGCACAAGAGTGAGAAGGAAAAGCATCATTCAAGAGCAAACCTGGGTCTCGACGTTCACACACTTGTAGTATTCTTTTACCAGTTCCTGTCAACAATAAAATGTTTTTATATTTTTAGTTATATTTGAATAATCACAGTTTTCTTCATTTAGAAACCACACTACCATGTTATGTAGATATTTGAAAAGGCACAAACTATGTGCACAAAAAGTTCATTAAACGTATGCCTCTTATTAATATGCATATATGGATATATGCCTCTTTTGAAACCATATATTAATCAAACATGTTAGACAAATGCCGTGTTAATCATATTAAATGTGTGATTAGTGATATAATCTTCTACAATTAACTGCTCTGTATAGAGAGTTGATTTTTCACAGTTTAGCTGTGAACTTCTGCCTTATTTGATAGACAACAGAGTGAGCTTCATCAAAGGAGTCAGAGAGCGCTGACTGGACTCGACTCCTCCAGCTCTGCAGTTTGGGTCTGTCCTTCAGAACGTCCCTCCCGCTGCACATGGGCTGAAAGAGACAATCAAATGAGTTCTATTTATATTTTTACATGCAGAATTGTGCATAAATATTCAGTTTCGTCCTAATAAATGATGCATAATGGCCTCTAAATGCAATAAACTTCACAGCATGTTTAGCAGCTCTAAGTTCTTACCTGCATGAGCTCACATACTGCTAAAAGGTCAGCCAATGAGATGTCATCACCACACAGGAAGGGCTTTCTCTTCAAAAACATGTTTTCCAGCATGTCTAGTGTGCCATCCAGGTCTGTCAGCGCTTTTTTAAACTTTGCAGGATTTGTTGGCTGTCCCATATTTGGAAATATAACCTGTACAGGAAAACATTTTTAAAAATGGTAATCGATGAAGAATAATGTCACTGCTTGAAATGTCATGTCAACTAGCCACATATCAATCCCTACCTCTTGCAGGAAGACTGTGGCAGCATGCATACGTGTGTTCACATGATGCCAGGCCGTGTACTCATCCACTCGGGCTCTCTTCTCTGACAGTTTGGGGTACCAGTGATCAGGGACGTTGTAGGTTGTCGCCAGATACTTCAATATGGCATCACTGTCACAGAGGATGGTAAAAAATAGAAAGAACAATTCAAATAACACATATTAAAATACTACTAATAGCAATAATAATTTTAGTTTTTAAAATGACAGTCTTCCAAATGCTCTTTTAACCAAAGGTTTCCTCTTTTTTTTTACAGCTACAATCTTTCCATACCTCTCAGTAAGCACGAATCCATTGTCGTCCAGCACTGGCACTTTTTGCATGGGGTTGAGTTTGGAGAACTCAGGTGTTTTATGCTGCCCTACAGTTTCATGTTCAAGGGCATTCAAGTTGTGAAGGTTAATGCAAGTAAGATGTTAAAATAATTAAAAGCATACAACGTTCTGAAATAAATACAGACAGCTAGGGCTATGTAACCTTTGTACAGTCTTTGGACTTTACATGTACACACTGCACTGCCTCATCTGAACAACACACTCACAACAACGTTGCTCACCTTTTCGTAACGCAACGAGCTCCACCGTATGTGGTATTTTGTTGTGTTTAAGGAATATTAGTACAGCCCTGCATGGCTGCGACAAGAGATCCAAGTACGCTTTCACCGCCTGTCTGCCAGCCATAGTCAACGGTAACAGTAGACAGAAACTACTTGTATTTCTGCTTTGACAAGTGTCACTGGTGGACAGTGACAGTCCAATCACAAGCTGTCACAAAGGTTTCTTCCTGCAGCGGGCGGATAGTGGCTCACAAGCGCGAAACACGAAAAAAAAATGTTTGTCCTGAGGCACGTGAACACTAGATAAAATGTTACTTTAAATATATGATTTTCAATGATTTATAACTGGAAAACAATAGGTATTGCGTTTCTGTAATCTCTATTAGACGATATATTTGAAAAAAAAAAAACATCAGTGATTGGTCGATACGTATCAGCGTTGAGAAAAACAACACATACCATGTGAAAACGTGTTGCACGTGACTTCAGCTGCCCCTTGAATGATAGTACTGCGTAATAATTTACGTCTGAATAATGACACTGTGGAACGTAAATGAATCGTTATTATATATATATAGAGAGAGAGAGAGAGAGAAACTTTTCAGATATGTTAAGGATATTAAGAATAAAGATGCTGTGAAAAGAACTGTGAAAAACTAACATTATACACTGTGAAAAAAAATGTTTATTGTCATAATTTTCTCAAAATGTTTGTTGACTTTAAAACGAAGTGAATTCAAGCTTGATTCACGCACTGGATTAGTACTTGTAAAGTATCTGCAAACTTTGAGAATGTTAAGAATAAAAAAATACCTGACTGTGTGTGAAAGATACAAACAATTGTGTTCTGCAAACATTTCCTTTATTGCCAGAACTGTTACTGACATTAAAATAAATTCAAGTATGATTAATTGTATGATTTCATGAGATCTTTCTTGCTTAAGATTATAATATGGATCCATTTTACAGAATTAAAGATAAAAAAAAGTAATTACAGAAACCAGTTTCATATAGCCTAAGTACACTGATACAAAATAGTACTTTGTAGTATTTCTGCATAGTAGTTTTAGCCATATTCATTTGTATAAACACATCCAAGATGTAATACTAGGCTATTGAAAGTCCCTGCCATCATGTGACTTTCCTTGATGTAAAAGGCAGTATTCATTTTGAAGGCACATGATGTAGTTCAGTGTCTGTGTCATAAATGAGACATTATAGATATTTTCTGGATTTACATTTCCAGGTATTTTTAGCACATTCATACATAAGTACACAGACATAATAAAGCCCTTTTGTAAATGTACCGTGTGTTTTACATCGGTGTGGACAGTAGAGGGCCCTCGGTACCATTGGCAGCAATGAGCTTCTTTCTAGACTGAAACTCACTCTGAATCTCCAGAAAGGTCTTGTTCTTGGTCTCAGGGACCACAAAGAAGATGTAAGTGGCCACCAAGCAACAGACAACGAGGAAAACAAGGAAGCAGTACTGCTTTAGTCCATTCTGAGAGAAATTGAGAAAGAGAAGTTTGTTAAAAACAAAACATTTAAATTCCACTTTGTTTTTAATAACTCTCATCAAAAAGTAATTAACAAATATCATCATTGGAATGTTTTTACAGAATCTGCATGGTAAATAAAATCCTGTATCTTGGAGAAATACAACTGCTTTGTGAAATTCTAAATAATAAAAAAATGAGTAACCATATCTCAATAAAAGGGAAGGAAGTGGCTCATATACCACAATAAAGGGAAAGATCATGCCAATGAAGAAGAAAGCGATCCAGTTGATAGATCCACCGATCATGTATGCAGCAGGCCGATTGGTTTGGGTAAACAGCTCTGTTGTTAAAATGTTTGTCACACCACCTACAGCACAAAGCACATTGATATTACTGATCAAACTTTACCAGTGTGTACCAATATAACAATAATGTGGATAGAGATGAGTTTTTATCAAAGGAATAGTTCACCCAAAAATGTGTTTCTTCATCAAAACAGATTTGGAGAAATGTAACATTACATCACTTGCTCACCAGTGCACCATCTGCAGTGAATGGGTGCCGTCAGAATGAGAGTCCAAACAACTGAAAAAAAAAACCTAATCCACAACTGCTTGTTTTTTAAGAAACAAATCTATCATTAAGGAATTTTAATTGATTAAACTGCTTGATCTGTGAATATTTCTCTCCTGATTCATGTGACGTTTTCACTGGAAAAAGCAATATTTTGGATAAAGACTTATTACATTTTACAAGTTAAAAATGTTTTTATTATTTTATTTTGTTTATTACAAATGTGCAGCTTTTTGCTTCACAAGATGTTAATTGATGGACTGGAGTGGTGTGGATTATTGTGATGTTTTTATAAGCTGTTTGGACTCTCATTCTGATGGCACCCATTCACTGCAGAGGATCCACTGGTGTGCAAGTGATGTAATGCTAAATTTCTCCAAATCTGTTCTGATGAAGAAACAAACTCATCTTGGCTGGCTTGAGCGTGAGCACATTTTCAACCTATTTTCATTTTTGAGTGATCTATTCTTTTAATGTTAAAACATTCATGCACTGTAATCTTCCTTCTTTGCTTTCTTCTTTTTTTTACTCATTCATTCACCTGGTCCAAGGCCAAAACTGAGAATGAAGGCAAAAACACACATCATACTAAGGTAAGGAACCCAAGGACTGGACTCCTGTGAGCAGAAACACCAAACAAACATCAATAAATCTGCATGCATTCAAAAGTTTGAAAATTAATATCACAAACTGTAGACCATGTTTCACTAGACCTGAAAAGTGAGGGCGATGGTGAAACAGACACAGCACACGCTCATGAGAAAGTATCCACCTATAATCAGAGCTCTTCTTCCCAGAGATTCGATCAGAAGACCCTGAAACACACAGACATCAGTTTGAATCAACTGTGAACTGACTGAAGCTGAATAATCAACTGTGAACTGACTGAAGCTGAATAATGATACTTTTTGACCTTTCAAAAACTGGGTGTGATTTAGCCAAGTGGGACATGATTCTTTATCATCAACAGGCATTGACATAATGTTGCTCTCCAGGACTGAGTTTGCCCATGCCTGATCTACAATACCAAAAGCCCACCAATTATTGCATTGACCTACGTTATAATGTTTGCTTTATTTCTATGCTCTGTATCATGCATTCTGAGATAAACGATTTTGTGCAGGTTTATTGACAATTCCAGACTTACACATGTCAGTGCGGTGATGCACTCACAAGCTCCAGTTCCCACTGTAGCGTACGGAATCTTGGCAGCTGGAATCCCAGCCTGGGTGAACACATAGTCTGCATAGAAATAAATCTAAGGGGGGAAGAGACATACATATGAAGAGTTTATTTGCAAAAACAGATAACTCAGATTTTTTTAATTTTCAAAAATCATGTTTTTGTGTTTTATTGTGTTAGTTAGCTGTATTTTTTTGTTGTTATTTTTTACCTAATCAAAATAACTCAACTGCAGTTGGATTGAGATTCATTGGAATGCACAATGAAAAAAAAAAAAACATGATTTTTGAAAATTGTTAAATGATAAATAGTTATCTGTTTTTGCAAATGAATTGTTCATATATTGGCATTGGTGTACATTAGATCTGAAATTTGTGTAGAATTTGCACAGTGTCAATAAAACTTAACACAAAGACTCTTTTCCATCATTGGACCAAATGGTTCTCTTTGCAAAACTGTAGGGTACCATGTCAAACCAAAATTTTTTATAAATAAATATATATTTATTTCTGTCTTTATTTCAATAGCTACTGGCTATAGATAGTAGGCTAACAAATAACAGTGACAAAAAAAAAAGTTTTCAGAATTAGTCACTTATTAGCAAAAAGAATTGCAAACACAACGTTTTAAAACCTTTTCTTAGGTGCAGTCACATTAGTGACATTTCGGTGTAATATCTTTGGCAAAAAAAAAAAAAATTGCATGAATACCCTTAAAGGCACAATATGTACGATGTTTTTATTAAAATATCCAAAAACCACTAAAACAGTGGCATCTTGATGGAGCAGACACTTGAGGGCGCTCTGGAGGAGCGGGCACATGAGCGAGCTCTGGAGCTGGGGCCAACACTGGGGCTGACACTGGAGCTAACTGGAGATCAGTTTCCCTTCCTGGGTGGAACTGGGGATCTGGGGCCCTCCCTGGGCTAAACTGGGAAATCAGGAGCCCTCCGTGGGCTATACACGGGAACAGGAGCCCATCCGGGGCTTAACTCGGGAACAGGAGCCCCTCCTGGGCTGAACTCGGGATCGGGAGCCCTCTGTGGGCTATATTCGGGAACAAGAGCCCCTCCTGGTCTGAACTGGGGATTAGGAGCCCATCCTGGGCTTAACTTGGGAACAGGAGGCCATCCTGGGCTTGACTGGGGATCGGGGGCTGTGCCAACACTGGAGCGAACTCTGAGGCCTTGGCTGACACCCTTCTCCTCACCCCTAGTTTCCTCTTTTGGATTGGGAGGAAAAGGCGTGGTCTGGGCCAACACTGAAGCAAACTGTGGGGCCTCAGTCGAAACTGGAGCTAATTTTGAAAGGCATTTATGAGTAGCAGGCACTGGAGGGCGCTTTGGGGCTGGCAGGCTTGCCACATTAATGTTCGTTGGACTAGACATATTAATGTTCATTGGGCTTGCCATATCAATCGTGGATAAGCTGCGGATGGTGGCGGGCGTGGGTGAGCCGCAGATAGAGCGGAAGCGGTCAACTGTGGCATAATAAAAGATCTGCTGCTTTCGAGCCGTGTGTCATGCTCGTTCAACGGCCTCGTTGTGCTTCAACAGTTTTCACCCTCACCCTACTTCATTCTACTACGTTAATAAATCATTAGCTCACCCATGAACATGATTTCTGGCCGAGTCCCGTCGGATTGCATCAGCTGTGGGGATGAAGACGACAACTCCCAAAATTCCACACTCAGTCAGGGAGTCATCAAACTACGCTACTTGGTATTTGTTTATTTTGAATACCTGCCCTCTAGTGGTGAAAAATTACATATTGTGCCTTTAGTTACAGTTTAGAACCTAAAATGTATGTAACTTTGATGACGCAAGAATGGGCGATGTAGTTGACACTGGTAAACCTTGTAGTGAACAATATGGAGGATAAAGTTACATCGAATAGAAAGTTAAACGTTCCCAGTATATCTACGAAGAAAATATGCGTAATATATTTAAATATATGGAAAATCAGCCAAGTTGGGAACAGGTTAATCATACTGTGTGAGAATTAATCTTTGATATAAACTAAAGTTTGAATTTAATTTAATCAACAAATTACAACAAACATTTTTCAGAAATGTACGTTTGGCCTATCTAATGGTTTGATGTTTTATTTAATGCAATTACATTCATTGTCTGTTTGTTACTAAAGTATCTAAATAATGTTTGCTCCTATACTTAACATGGTTCACCACTAGCTTTGCAGTTCTAATGTACTATTGTATCTCACATGGCACTATATAAAAGCTTTTAAGCATGAGTGCAAAATCACTTTCATGCCCTTTATAGGAGCTCAAGTAAATGTCACAGCCTCAAAGCTAAAATCTGAACAATTACATGTTTTGTTTTGTTTTGTTTTCTAATAATAATTTGCTCTGTGAAAAGATCAGGATTTAAACCACAGCACGCTGATCACATGCCATTTTGAAGGGAGGGGGTGTTTTTTGGTTTTAATAGTGCACTCATCAGCAGTCAAGGTTAATCCAAGCCACTGATGTGATGTTGTTGTTTCCTGCTATCTGGGTGAGATACACACCGCATTAATGCCATTGAGTTGCTGGGACATGTGGATCACGACGAGGGTCAGGAGCTGCCAGCGAAGACTAGTGTCTGTAAAAAGCTCCCAGGGCTTTTTGGGTTTAATACCACCCGCGCTGACCCTCTCTCTCTCTATGTCCTCCTTTTCTCCGTGGTACTTATCCGGGCCATGGAACCACATTAGAGCTGGAAAAAAGTGGCAAAGGGCATAACATTCCTTTACTCACGAGATTCTCTTCTCCTCACTTCTGTTGCTAGTTACGGCTCAGTGTGTTGGATTTAGCTCCCTACAGGGTGCTCACATCATGACATCAGTCAGGTGTGATCATTTCAATGAGATTTTAAGCTTCAGGCTTTAAACATTCTGATTTTGTGGTTATATACAGCTGAGATGACAACACCATCTTTCTTTCAATGGAATCATGAGTTTAAATGTGACTCGTGACCTTATACTTGCCAGAAAATCAAGCAGGAAACAATGAACTTTTGTGCCTATAATTTTCATGGAGGTTTGTTGGGTTGTTGATTATTTTATCTTCATCGATTTATTTATTAAAATATAAAACTTTTTTTTTCAATTTCTGAATTATCACATAAGGCATATTGGAAAAGTTTGTAGAAAATGTGCAGAAATTTCACATGGACAGTTGATATTTCAATCTGCTGTTTTCCGTAGACTATTATATATTCATCACTTAACTTTAACAGTAAAATTAAAATAGCCTTAATGCATAAATTTGTATGTTTCCAACTTGATTTAGTTTGTGTAATTAATTAGTAAGATTTTCTTTCAAATAAATGTATATTTTTTTAACAGAACAAACAAACAATTAAAAAATTAAACACAGACAGGAAAGACATATATACTGTTACAAAAAATTGCATATCTTATATAAATATAATTACAAAAAAATAAATTTCAAAAAAATTATTATAGATGCTGCTGTTCTTTTGAACTTCATGTTTCACAAAATATTAAATATACGTATTTTTAACATAGATTGTAGTAAGACATCAATGCTGTTTTTTTTAAGCTTTGTATTCACTCTTCTATTCAGGAAATCCTGAAAAAAAAAAAAAATTGTATTACAGTTTCCACAAAACTGTCTTTAACATTAATAATAAGAAGAAATGAGCTGCAAATCATCATATCAGAATGATTTCTGAAGGATCATGTGATACTGAAGACTGGAGTAATGATGCTGAAAATTCAGCTTTGTGTCACGGGAATACATTACATTTTAAGATAAATTCAAGTACAAAACAGTTATTTTAAATTGTCATAATATTTTACAATGTAATTTTGATCAAATAAATGGAGCCATGGTGAGCATATGAGACTAAAACATTCAAATTTCTTGCTAACCCCAAATGTTTGAACGATAGTGTATTTTAACTGACCTCAGCAATCCAAAATAAATTAAATTAAATTAAATTAAATTAAATTAAATTAAATTAAATTAAATTAAATTAAATTAAATTAATAAATAAATAAATAAAATAATATTAAATTTAAAGGACAGCAGAGAGACAAATATGATTCAGGACAGTCAAACTCTAAGCTTTATCATTACCTTTAAAAATGTGTATTATCCAACCACATCCCACTAGCCTTACATTAAAAAATAATTTTTTTAAACAATATTGTGCAACATAGTCATAAAACCATCCTGTACCCTTTTTGCAGGCGACGTCATCTCCGCGGTCGATGAGCAGGTAGCGAGGACTTTCGGGGAACCAGGGAAGAGTCAGCAGCTGCATTATGGCTGGAATACAGACGGTGGACAAGAGGATGGGCCAGTACTCCTCCTTACCTAACAACTCACTAACACACACACACAAACACAAACACACAAAACATACAGTAAGTCTTAACATCTTTACTGACATCTTTATAAATGTCATCAGACATGCCATAAGAGGAATTTATTTTATTCTACATGCTTTTCACTGTGTTGAGCTTGAACAAGTTTTGTCCCTTCTCATATACTTTATATGGAGAATAACTGCCTTTTTTTCTTACTTGAGGCCAATCACTTGTCCTGTTAGGATCCCTCCGGTGATGAAAATGGAAGTTCCCATCGCCATGGCACCACGCAGAGCTCTAGGTGCGATCTCACCAATATACATGGGCTGCACACATATTGCGATACCTGTTATTTTAAATAAGATGTCAGTTATGGGACCACAAACATACACTCATAATGTTTTGTTACTTAATTCAGAAGGCTTCTCATTTATGTTTGCTCAGATTTAGCAGATACACACAATTGAGGAAAAGCACATGCCATTTATCATAAAGGCATCAACTAATTCTATCCATTACAGAAATTCAAAAATGCAGTAACTACCATGAAACTACTTTACATTTATTTGTTTCAGGTGCAGGTTTTTTCACTTTTGTGGGATTTTTTATTTTCTTCACTGATTATCCAAATAATAATAATAATAATAATAATAATACATTATATTTTAAAAAAATATTTTAAGGTTTAACAGAGTGAAGCAAGAAAAAATGTAACAAATTAAACAAAATCTGTATTTGTGAGCATGGTAAATTATTAGTTTAAATATATGTGCTTTTTGTACCTTTGTTTTAGATGTTTATATATATTGACCTTATTTTTATTCCTTTTTATGCCTCAAAAGTAGTTTTATACCTAGCTGTATTATGTTTAATATCACCACCATTCAAAAGTTTGGGGTTGGTCATTTCTTTATAACTTTTATAACCTTTATTTGGTTAAAATACAGTAAAACAGTAATATTGTGAAATAGTATTACAATTTAAAATAGCTGTCTTCTATTTTAATGTATTTCTCCTGTGATGCAAAGCTGAATTACTCCAGTCTTCAGTCACATGATCCTTCAGAAATCATTCTAATATATCATATTGAATATGCTAACTTGCTGCTCAAGAAACATTTCTTATTATACATTATTATTAATGTTCAAGATAGTTTTTTTTTTAACTGTGGATTCTTCTTCAGGATTCTTTGAATAGAATAGTGAGTAGAAAGTTTTTTTGATCACTTTAAAGCATTCTTGCTGAATAAAATGAACTAATTTCTTACAAAAAAAACTTTTGAATATTTCTGCAATGTTTATTAAATACTAATACAAAACTGATCAACCATTACTACTTTATGTGCTTCAAAACTTGAGATACCTGCATTTACCCCCGTCAGGAAGCGTCCAACAATTAAAAGCTCAAAAGTGCTGGAGGGATAACTCAAGCCCATGAAGAAAGCAGCCAACAGAGCAAAGGTGTTGTTGAACAGTAGTGTCCCTTTCCTGAAAAAAAAAAAGGATTAGAAATTCATTTAAACAGGGCTGTAACATCCCTAAAACCTTCACATTTGATATGTCTTGCACATTTGCCCACTTCATTCAAATATGTTCTGTACAATATTTTTGGCTGGAATTCACCTTCCAAATCTAATGGCCAGAGTTCCCCCCACAGACGCTCCCACAAGTCCACCGAGAGTGAATATGGACACTATGGTGGACCAGAGGAGTGTGAGCACCTGGCTGGAGATTTCAGTGTTGTAGCGCTCAGTCCATGTCTGATTAATGAAGCTCTGTGCAGCCTGAGAGGAACACGTGAGTAAAGAGAATAAATACTGCCTGGCATTAAAGGAAAGGGTGCTTTAACTTGATGAATAATAACACAAATAGAACACTGAGACACAAATGATCTTCTATTATATCCCACAGTCAGCTACTAATCTAAGAAAAAGCTTGAAGATTGAGAAACAAGGTATACCTGGGTTAACAATTTAGGCAAAACAGACACTAGAGCCAAAACCAGTGTGTTTTTTCATGCACTGGTCAGTTTTGCATGCATAATGTTGACTACTGGAAAGAAAACATCCAAAATACACATTTAGTATTTGTCTTATCTATTTGCATCTGTTGACAGACTTTAAAGTGTTATTTAAACTTAACATTTCAGACAAATTGTGATACAAAACAATTGTCTTAATGTATTAGTGATACCTCTTACAGTAGTTAAAATGCACTATTTGTCACATTCAAAAATCAAAAATGTGCAAGGAACCAAAATCCAAATCCATGTGATATATTAACTACAAATTTCATGTGACTTTTAGTCTGGTGAGCTACTGCAATAACAACTCATACATCACACACATGCATGCTGTACTGAACTCCATGTGACTAATGCATGTTCCTGTAGATGTAAACTCATTAATGCACACAGTTCTTACCTTGGTAGGTGCGTTTATGATAGAGGTATTGTACCCACATTGAAACGTTCCACCGATCCCAGCTGCCCAGACAGCCAGAAGAAGAGACTTACTGGGAACCTGCAGTTAACAGAGTACAAGAGGCATGTTCAAAAGAGATTCTGATTTCAGCTCATCGTTAACTGCTTATATTTAGAGGATCTAAGCGAGGAGTATTAAAGTGAGGGTAACAACACTTTGAGTTGAGAAAATATGTAATATACAGTACATGCAAACATAAAGTACAATAAATCTGCCAAAAAAATTACTTCGAAAATAGAACATGAATATTACAGTCAACTTCATGTCCTATCCATCACTGTTCATTATTATTGCTATGCTGAATAGTACATTATAACCTACTAGTAATAAATATAATGTATTTAAAAAATAATAATAAAACACAATTAAATAATTTGGTAACAGTGATAATAATTAATAGTATTTTTAAAAATATATTTAATTAAAAATAGATATATATATTTTATCCTACCTTTATTTGTTGAGCTGGTTCTTTGAAGTCTTTAAGTAAAGGTTGATATTCCTTAAGCTCTCCACTGTCTTTGCCCATTTTTATAACCCGCTGAAAATATTTGAACAATTTTACTTAATATTCCAAACACCTCTTAATCACGGATTCAGACTGTCTCTGAAATGTGAACTCATCCTAGGACAGAACTGCTCTTAGTCCTCTAGATAAGGTGCATAACAGATATACCAGCAGAAATACAATCTGTTGTTCATAGCATGAGCAGTGAAAACTGCATGGGTTCAAAGAGTTAATTCATGATGCAATTCCCTTTAGAGCCACTGAGAAGCTCTGTAGGGTGTCTTTAGGATATTTTTGTCTTTTAACACATGCATGTCAATTGCTTTTCCACGTTCAGTCCTGTGGATAATGCTATGGAGAGCCTCTGTTATGGACTGTAAATTCAAAAGTCAAATGAAAGCTTACCTTTCTTTTCAAAGTCGGAGACTCTTCTTGGCCATTCATTTTAAGTTCATTCATTTAGAGCATTTAAAGTTCAGAGGGATAAAGAACTGAGTTATTCCATCATGCTTTCTAGGTCTCACTACAAAGATTAACTTTGAAGGGTGGTAGGTCTGTGTGCAGTCATTAATGTAATCATAAGCTCCAGTTGAACACTACTTTACAATTACTTTAGGCACAAATTCAGAATTGTGCATATAAGATTACGGTTGAATTGTCCTCTAACAGTTATTTATAATGATGGCTAATGAAATACTTAATGCTAATTGGCTGTTCTTTGTGAGTAGAAATATTTATTCAACTATATCAGACGTTGTGTTGGTTGGCCTTTGATCACAAAGAGCACATTGTTGCTGTTTCAGTCAAGTGACCTGCAGAGCCCATAAGCCTCTTTCTGATTCATAGGGAACTCGACCAGTTTGGAAGTGTCTGACCACACCAGTATCATCATTTTATATAAAAATAAATAAAAATAAAAAAGTCTAAAGTATGGTGAACGGTAGGCTCATGCTATATCTATGATTATCTCAAATGCTTGAGACAGAAGGACATCTTGTGGTGCTTCACCAAACTCAGATGTTCTGTAATGCCTAAACCACTGGCCTAGTTTAGATATGAACTGTTCAGTGAGAGTAGCCATGCCTTCATTGACCACAAGAGGGCAGATCTTCAAATAGAAATTAGTCTGGAAAACAAAATTTTTGTATCAACTTAAAAAAAGTAACTATTAGCCACATTAGTTTCAAACAGCATTGACAGAAAAAAACTACTAATACAAATAATCATAATATAATATAATATAATATACAATTATTGCTAACTATAAAAACAAGCAAATTATACAATTATGTTAATTAAAGTAGTTAGTTCAATGCTTAACTCCACTTTGTTTTAAGGATTGAAGTAAATTTTCAAGACATTGTTAAATGCAGTTTTACTTGGTACTAGTATGGACATAAATGGCCTATATTTAAAAACTTTAATTACAATGCACAACAATATTGCACCGTGCAGATATGGGAGTTTTTGTTTATTTTTTTAAATTATTAATTATTGCTGAATAGAGGGCACGTGCTTACTTTTTACCACGACATTTACATATGTTTTATCCCTAAACACATTTTTCCCATTCTAAGCATAATTTCTTTAGCTTAATTTGAAATAACTTTCACACTATTTTCAACGGCCTTAAATAATTTTTATTCTTTAATTTCTATAAAGAAATTATTTGACTATTTTTGATGTAAGATTAAGATATTCCTATTAGGGCTGTCAAATGATTAATCACGATTAATCACATCCAAAATAAAAGTTTTGTTTACATAATATATGTGTGTATACTGTGTATATTTATTATGTATATATAAATACACACACATGCATGTATATATTTAAGAAGAATATGTTATGTTTATATATTAAATATATTTATATATAATATAAAATATAAGAATATAAATATATAAATGTATATACATGTAAATATTTTCTAAATATATAATTTATGTGTGTGTATTTATATATACATAATAAATATACCCTGTACACATACATATATTATGTAAACAAAACTTTTATTTTGGATGTGATTAATCGTGATTAATCATTTGACAGCCCTAATTCCTATTCGATTATTATTAACCTATGCATAAACTGAAATGTAAATAATTTGGATTTAAATTATATAATTTAATTTAATTTGTTTAGCTAAGTTTAGTTTCGTTACTGTTTATTTTTTGGTTGCTTTGCTAAATTTATTTGTATGTTGTTCAGAAAATCCACGTGACCTGACGCCCCGCCTCCTGCGCTCACGTGACCTCCGTGCGCCTGGTAACAGCGAAAGCGTCTCTCATGGAGATGATGAACTGGAGGAGCTGCGGAAGATTTAACGCCGAAACGGATCACGATGCGCGATAAATCCTTCGTTCGCCTACTTTCAACAAGCTCCGACATAACACGCACACATGCGAGCCCTTCACAATAACACTGACACACTGACAGCGATAACCGGCTAAGCGTCTTAAGGCTTGGGACGGTAAGGTTTGTTTTGGTGTCGCGAACTTTACTGCATTTAATGCGCGTCTAGAAGTGTCTCATGTAGTTTAATAGCAGATGCATGGATTAAAAGCGATGCTGCATGCTTGTCATGCAGTTCTTGCTGATTTACTTTCAACAGAGCAATGCATTTTGCACAGGTTCTCTCTCTCTCTCTCTGAATAGTTTTTTTATATATCTGAAGGTTTATTGCAGGAGATGGAGATATTGGTTTGGCCAAATATTGCCACATTGCATCTTACTTGTTACCTAATGCGATGAGGCACTAATGCACTTAATAGGATTCAGGTCGCCCTCCCTGTCTTCCTGTAGCTCTCAGAAGCAAGCTGTGTCCATACATAACTGAATCCAATACATAAGTGATTACCAGCTTATGCTAGAGACACAACATCAGCATCTGTTCTTGGCAGGTAATAGCTCCCTTGTGAGGTTGCCAGAGACTTGACGTCTTCATCACCGTGTAAAAAACTGTGTAATTCTTACAGATCCCAAAAGAGTTTAAAGATGGCCTGTGCTGTGGAGAGATGAGTGAGACCTCCTGATATCGGGTGATTAGACGCCCATACAGGCATGGGGAAACTACAGAGCAAGTTTCGGCGGCGCTCGGACCTTTACAAGTGAGATATAATGAGTAGTGATGTTTTGGTTGTGGTGGATTTATGATTATTGAGGCTGTATTTTTGACAGGGCCAAAGAGGGGGCGGAGCTCGCACCTGTGCACCAGGTAGTGCAGTATGAACCCGCTCACACAGATGCCATCAACTGTGTCGTCAGCCTGACCTCTGACCTGTGTGTGTCAGGAGGGCATGACCAGGTGAGCTGGAGAAGCATTGCATAGGAGGGAGGTTTGGAGATTAATTAGTGTTGGGGGTGTTGGATGTCAAAGGTTAAGTGTAAAATTGCTTCAGCATCTAATGGAATTGCACAAATAATTGTCCCTTTGCTAAGCTCTACCCACCCTGGTTACTGTGTTCATAAATTCATTAAGTGTTTTATGAGCACTTTTCATAAAAAGTGTTTTATGAACATACCTACGTTATGACAACTAATTCATAAAGTGGGTAAAGCTGATTGAATTGTGGCATTGCACAGCATTTTATCATTTGTTTTTCTTTAAAGAAATTGGTGTTACCAGTAACGTTAGAAAACTGTGCAGCGAAACATTCAGGTGAACCATACATTGTTAACTAAAACTATCTAAAGTCACTTTTGTTAGTTAAAATAAAGTATAAATATTAGTTGAAAAACTTGATGAAAAACAATGTAAATTGAAAATTGTTTCCTGAAATAACTCAAATACATTGAAGCTGAAGTACTATAATTAAACCAAAACAATATACTGTAAATAGTGTGTGTATAAATATATACAATGATAAAAAATAAAATAAAATAAAATGAAATAAAATGTGTGTGTATACAGTATATCAACAAAGTAACGAAAATTACAAAGCATATCAAATTACTAAAATTTAAACTAAAATTATAAAATGAAAAATGTAAAAATATGGAAATACAGACTAATTCAGTAAGTAATATATACAGGTCCTTCTCAAAAAATTAGCATATTGTGAAAAAGTCTCATGTTCAAATTTCCATAATGGGATCAGTAAAAACTTTCATCATATTTTAAATTCATTGCTTAACCAATGAAATATTTCAGGTTCCTTTAGTTGATGTTTTAATAAAAACGATTTTGGCATACAGCTATCATGAAAACCCAAAATTCCTATCTCAAAAAATTAGATATTTCTCCGAAACAAAAAAAAGAAAGTGTATTTTAATACAAAAAAAAGTCATTTACCTTCAATAAAGCTAATTTTCAGTTATGCACTCAATCCTTGTGTCGGGTGATCCTTTTGCAGAAATGACATTCTTTCAGTGCGGCGTGGGCATGGAGGCAATCTTGAGCCTGTGGCACTGCTGAGGTGTTTTTGGAGGCCCATTTTGCTTCGATTTTAGCGGCCTTAAAGCTCATCCAGAGTGTTGGGTCTTGCGTCTATCAACTTTATCTTCACAATATCCCAAGACTTCTCTATGGGTTTCAGGTCAGGAGATTGGCAGGCTTTTAATTGAGCACAGTGAAGTACCAGGTCAGTAAACCATTTACCAGTGTATCACTGGCACAGTTGCAGGTGCCAGGTCGTGCCATTCAAAAACGAAATCTTGTATCGTCCATAAATTCTTTTCAGCAGATGGAAGCATGAAGTGCTCCAAAAATCTCCTGATAGCTGCTGCATGGATACCTGCCCTTGACTAAAAACACAGTGGACCAACATTCAGCATCTGACATGGCACCCCAGACCATCACTGACTGGTGGGTACTTGACACTGGACTTCAGGCATTTTGGCATTTCAACTCCCCAGTCTTCCTCCAGACTCTGGCACCTATGATTTCCGAAGGACATGCAATATTTGCTTTCATCCGAAAAACCTGAATTCGAATCAGTCTGTGGACCACTCAGAGCACATGAGAGTCCAGTGCGCTTCTCTGTAGCCCAGGTCAGGCGCTTCTGCGCTGTTTCTGGTTCAAAAAGCACACGCCTCTGCACGGTGGCTCATAAGATGTTTCTACTCCAGAACTCAGTCCAGGAGAGTTTTAGCAGGGCCAATTTAGGTCATGGAATCGGTCCTTCTCCACAATCGTAGCTCAGGGTCCGGTGCACCTCTTCTATTGGGCAGCGTTTTTTGCCACACTTTTTCCTTGGGTCAGCAGACTTCCCACATGAGGTGCCTTGAACACTTCACTCTGGGAACAGCCTATGTCGTTCAGAAATTTCTTTCTGTGTCTTACCCTCCGCTTGAGGGTGTCAATGATGGCCTGCTGGCCAGCACGACAGGTCGGCAGTCTTACCCATGATTGCGGTTTTGAGTAATGACAGGCTGGGAGTTTTTAAAAGCCTCTCCTCCCTCTTCCTGCAGGTGTTTAGAGTTAATTAGTTGATTCAGAATGATTAGGTTAAATTTACGTTCAATCCAGAGAACCTTTCTGATTGGACTACTTTTTGCAGATAGGAATTTGGGTTTTCAGTGAGCTGTATGCCAAATCTCTGTTATTAAAACAAAAAAGACTTGAAAATATTTCAGTTGGTGTGCAATGAATCTAAAATATATGCAAAGTTTAATTTTTTATCATTCATTGAAAAATAATGACTTTTTTTCACAATATGCTAATTTTTGTGAGAAGGACTGTAAATGTTTTTAGAAAATGTTTTGTTTTTACATGGCTGTTCAAAGGGTGGGATCAGTAAAGATTTTTAATGTTTTTGAAAGTAGTTTTTTTTTTATTTGCTCATCAGGCTGCATTTTCCCTGATCAAAAATACAAAAAAAAAATAATTGTTGGAAATGTGAACATTAAGTTTATTTTCTATTTTAAAATACTTTAGAATGTCTTTTATTCCTGGTGATCAAAGCTGAATTTTCAGCATCAGTACTCCAGTCTTCAGTGTCACGTGATCCTTCAGAATTCATTCTAATATGCTGATTTATTATCAGTCTTGAAACTGTTGTGCTGCTTAATATTTTTTGGGACCTGTCATACATTTTTCAGGATTTTTTGATAAATCAAAAGTTCAAAAGAACAGTGTTTATTCAAAATATAAATTTTGTATTAATTTGGATTTTCCTTAGTTGTCAGTTATAATCATCAAAATTAAAAGAAATAAACATTGGAAATATTTCAGTCTGTGTGTAATGAATGAATATAATATACAAGTTTCACTTTTTGAATGGAATTAGTGAAATAAATCAACTTTTTGATGATATTCTAATTATATGACCAGCACCTGTATATTGATGACTGTTTGACTGTAGCAACCACCCAGAAACCCATAGCAACAGCACACGCTAAAACCACTTAGCAATTGCATAGCAATGCTTGTGTAACATTAAAAAGCATGTAAAAATCTGTTTAATTTTGTATTTCAGATTGTTGCCACTATTGGCACAGAAATTACACATTCCACATTTAAGGCTTTAAATCAACAGGCAATGATAGTTATAATATATTTTTCATTGATTGACATTAAGTGCATTTTAATATGATTTGTGTCACAGGCTGTTGTTGTCTATGACTGGAGAGCTGGAAAACGGTGTAAATCATTCCAGGGCCACAGCAGAGAGATTACAAAGGTAAAGGCAAAGCTTGGATTTATTTTGAAACAATTTTATTGATGGAGAAAAAATGTATAGAACAAGTACTGCTTAATTATTCTGTAAACATAGAGATGCCTCAATGAATAAGTGTGTTTTATGTACTGTATGCATATAAATCTCTCTGGTTTTCTTTAGCTATGCTGTTTTAAAGGAAGTTCCTTGATCTTCAGTGCGTCCCGTGATAAGACGGTGCTGATGTGGGATTTGGGTCGAGATACAGAACCCGTCCAGGAGTTTTGTGGCCATGAGCTCGTAGTTAACGGGGTAGCGGTAGGCCCAGGTGACCAAACCCTCAAACAATAAAATGCTATGAGCACTAAATCTCAAACGCCGTCCTGTCATGTGGTTTTATTCATTTTGTAGATGGCTCAAAGCTGTGCACGGGTTCTCGTGATAACTCCATGCGCCTCTGGGACATTGAATCCGGAGAATGTCTGCAGAAAAACACCATCTCACGTAACCTGGTTAGAAAGGCCATCTTCAGAAATTGACTTCTGAGATTCTTGTGTATGTGTTAATAGTCCCTGAATATGAACATGTGCTGTCCTGTTTCAGGTAACTCATCTCTGCTGGGTACCAGGATGCACATCTATTGTCCAAACATCAGAAGACAAAACTATCAGGTCAGATCTCTGATATGACATATGGTCTGTTGTGTTGGTGAACAATTATTGTTTGCAGAGATGCCTTTCTCAGGAAATATTTGTTAAACAAATAAGCTACATGATTGTGTAAGCTATATCACCACAAAGTTACATATATAGTATTTCTTTGTTGTTTCACAATAAGGTCCCATTAGTTAATGTTAGTTAATGCATAAACCAGTAAGCAATTCATTTGTTACAGTACTTTTTTTAATCTTTGTTAAGGTTGGTTATTCAAATATAACTGTTTATTGTAAGTTCATGCCAGCTTAGGTCCATTAAATAATATTTAAAGGAATAGTTAACCCAAAAATTATAATTTGCTGAAAATGTACCCACCCTCAATCCATCATGTTTGTTTCTTAGAACAGAGTTGGAAAAATGTAACATCACTTGCTCACCAATGGATCCTTCACCGTCACCGTCAGAATGACAATACCAATAATCAACAAGTAATCCATTCCACACCACTCCAGTCCATCAGTTAACATCTTGTGAAACAAAAAACTGCATGTTTATTAGAAAAAATCGTAAGAAAATTAAGAAATTTTACTTTATGTCACTGCTTCCAGCCAAAATACTCCATAATCCATAATAATGCTTCCTCCAGTAGAAAAAAGTCCATCCCCTGTTCTGTTTTCCTCTCACATCAAAATCTATTTTGGACTGTTTTCACTTGTAAATAGTGCTTGATCAGTGCATATTTCTCTCCTGATTCAGTCGAGACTCGTATTTTAGACGAAAACAGTGATATGAAGTTAAAAACATCTTGTTTCTTACAAACATACGGTTTTTCACTTCACAAGATGTTTACTGATGGACTGGAGTGGTGTGGATTATTGTGATGTTTTTATCAGCTGTTTGTACTCCCATTCTGACGGCACCCATTCACTGCAGAGGATCCATTGGTGAGCAAGTGATGCCCATTTGCTAAATGTGACTGTAAGGCATGAAAATGTTAAGATAATGAAAGCATTGTTTACATTATTATTTCTGTAAAGCTGCCTTGAAACAGAGCATTTTATTTAGTGCTGTCAAACGATTAATCACGATTAATCGCATCCAAAATGAAAGTTTTTGTTTACATAATATATGTATGTGTACTGTGTTTATTTATGATGTATATATAAATACACACACATACAGTATATATTTTGAAAATGTTTACATGTGTATATATATTTATATTATTATATTATATATAAATATATTTAATATATAAACATAACATATTTTTCTTAAATATATACATGCATGTGTTTGTATTCATATATACATAATACATTTACACAGTATGGACTCAAATATTATGTAAACAAAAACTTTTATTTTGGATGCGATTAATCACGATTCATTTTATTAAAAGTGCTATATGAATGTTTTTGATTTGTGTGTTGGTGTGTATATCTGTCTCAGAGTGTGGGATAGCCGTACCTGGCAGGTCACTAACACATTTCCGGCAAAGCAGTATATTCAGACACACTGTGACATCAGCTCCAACTGTTACCACCTGCTGTCGTCCAGCAATGGCTTTGGTGGTCAGGGTTGTGAAGCCACGGTGAGTGTGATACTGCCAGGACACAGTTCTCCATGTGCATGAATTCAAACGTTTAAAGTGTGTGTTTATGTTTGGTGTAGCTGTGGGACCTCAGGCAGCCCGGCTGTAAGGTGGCTGAATACAGAGGACACCTGCAGACCACGGCATGCTGCGTGTTTGTGCCCCCCCGTCCTGGATGTCCTGCCCTCGTGGCGTCATCGTCGTATGACAGCTCAGTAAAAATATGGGATCAGAACACTGCAGGTAACACACACACACATACACTTGTATTATGTTTCCAAATGTAAACAAGTGAACTGGCCAGCTGGCTCATGGGTTTATGGGCCAGCTTCCTGTTTATGGAAGTCAAGTCAGAAAACTCTAAGATGTTTAGGAACTAAGAGAAAAAGAAACTTTGTGAGGAACCAAAGTCAGCTGGGGAAGCTTACTCCTCTAGCTGACATATTTTTAATTGAATATACATTTAAACTGATCAAGTAAGCAAGTTATTTATGAAGGAAATTAATACTTTTCTTAAGCAATGATACATTGCATTGATCATAAATGACAGTATAGACATTTTTATGTTACAAAAGATTTAGATTTCAAATAAAAGAATCCTGAAAAATTCCACAAAAAATATAAGTGGCATAAATGTTTTCAACAGTGATGATAATGAGATATTGTTGAGCAGCGAATCAGCAGATTAGAATGATCACGTGACACTGATGACTGGAGTAATGAGGCTAAAAATTCAGCTGTGCATCACAGGAATAAATTATATTTCAAAATATATAAAAAACAGAAAACACCTTATTTAAAATAATAATATTACTGTTACTACAGTATTTTTCATTAAATATTTGAAATTAAATTTATTTCATTCAATGTGCATAAAGACTACATAAATTTCCCACAAAGTTTTTTTTTTTTTTCAGTGAGTATTATTAAAAGTGTTTTTAAATTCCAACATATTTAGATAACCATTATTTAAGAGCTGTGATTTACTTTGAAACTAAATAAATTTTTGCCAGGTTTTGATGATATGTTGAATTTAAATGCAAATGACACAATTCTCCTTTAAATAACAATGTCATAAGCAACACTTGACACTCTTTCACATTTTCTTTCACGCGTGACATGCTTTCTGAAACAAACATCTTTTGCTAAACATGTCAAGCTAGTATAATCATGGAAAAAAGAGTCAGATCTGGTTAAGATATTCATGGTATTCACTGACTCTGGTCTCCTCCATATTCTCTCTTCAGCATGTTTGTACACGTTAACGCTGGACGGTTCAGGGCCTTTGGTGTCTCTGGCTCCGTGTGACTCCAGCAGTCTCCTGTGTGCCAGTTTTAACACAGGACTGCACCAGCTGCATCTAGATCAGGGAGCAGTGCCCAGCCTCACTGAAGTGGCTCGCTTCTGACGTCCATCTGGACCGCCTGGAAAATCAAACTGATGAGTTAACATTTAATAACTGGAACTCCTGGAATGCACACTGCATTTCCAAAGTACTGTATGTGGACACCTTTTTAAACCTTTTAAAGAGATAGGTCATCCAGAAATGACCTTTCACCAATGGATCCTCTGCAAAGACATCCAAGATGTAAAAAATTATTTTTTTTTTCATGGGAACTCTCACCAATGGATCCTCTGCAGTGAATGGGTGCCGTCAAAATGAGAATCCAAACAGCTCATAAAAACCACTCCAGACCATCCGTTAATGTCTTGGGAAGTAAAAAGCTGTGTGTTTGTTTTTATCAGATGTTTGGATGGCACCCATTCACTGCAGAGGATCCATTGTAATCCAGACATAATTCTGAATTTCTTTAAATCTGTTCTGATGAAGAAACAAACTCATCTACATCTTGGATGGCCTGAGGAGGGGGTAAAGTTTCAGCAGATTTTCATTTTTGGGTGAACTATTTCTTTAACAGGTTGGCCTATTACTAATAGGAGCATAAATTGTCTAAATGTGTCTAAATGTTCCAACATTGTCCACATATATTTGACCATGTAGTGTATGATCGTCTGAATACACAAACCATTAAAGGGTGTAAAAACATAATTAACTTACCTAAAGCAGTGAGACTGAGTGGCTATGAAACTCCCTGCCTGCAGAAAATATTTACAATATGGCATTTTCCAAATATAGCTTAATTCAGGGTTCAAAAACAATCAGAGATAAGATGGGTGCTGTTTTTTTCTGTGTGTGTGTGTGTTACTGTGGAAGCTGATATAGACAACTAAATGCCACTCAACTTCTGCTTGGTATATATATATATATATTATCTTAATATAGTGTGTGCGTATGTGTGTGTATTATTTATATATATATGACTTTAGATAAAAAGTTTGGGCTAACTTTAATATGTCTTGAGCATTTGTCTTAAGTAATTACAATGGAAAAACTGTGAGTAAACTTTTAACAAATTTGTGCATCGAATATTAATGTTAATTTAAAGGGACGATCTTGTTCCTCTCATCTATTTCTTTAGCTAACGGATATTGTTTATTTTTGCTATTTAATGCTTAATTACAATTAAATGTGGACTCCTTTTTTATACATTCCCATAAGTATTTTTTCAGCTGGAGACTTTGACTTATAACTGAGTAAAATTTAGAGGAAAAAAACATTGTACTCTACCTTGAGTATAATTTCCCTGTACTTTTTACACTCCTGTTGGAGACCTTTTATTTGCACTCTTCATTAAGTAATTGCTAATGGGTCAAAATGATTCACTGCCAAAATCATTCATGCAGAAAGTGCATAGATGTGAAATCTCAGTCTCTTTCTCTCCCTGTACACACACACATACACTGACAGTTACATTCACACAGACTCAGGGTTTGGCAACATGGGAAGCTGAATCATTTTTCACACAAAAGCTGCTAGAGTTTACAGACACACACAAACACATTCAAACATTTCTGTAAACAGCCTGGTCTTGTATTTCACACACAGAGAGACCCTGAGGAGAGGGAGAGGGTGCTTATGAGATGATGTGGCACTTTCAAGAATTCAATACAAAAATAGCAGGTCTCAATATTTTCCCTCAAACAGATGATCAGACGATGGAGAATGTGAAGTCAGTGATGCAATGTGTTTTCTGTCATTGTTGTTTTTAATATTTTTTTTCTTTATTATTAGGACTGTAGTATTAGAATAAAAAAGAACATTACAGCTTTTTTTCTGAAAATACTGTCTTGCCAACATGGCAATGTTGATTTGACATGTAATGAGAACATTTAATGTTTTCTTTCACAAATATACCAACCAAAGAGTGTTTGTTTTATGTCTTTTATTTCTGCATAAATCTTCAAAAAAGTAATTGTACACTCAAAAGTCATGCTTAAAACTGCCTGAATGTCATTGCATTAGACTACAAAATATCAAGCAAATGCTGCTAGTGCTTTTTCTCAATACAAACTGCATTTCATTTAATTTTTTTGCATTATGTATTTTAATTGTTTATGTTTTATTATATTTATTCATGTTTTTATTGTATGGATTTGATTTTGTTTACATTTAATTTAATGTATTCTAAAATAATATTGTATTGAATCATTTTATTTTATTATTTTTGCTTAGTGTCTTTGAATCAGCTGCTGTTTTGGTCATTTGAATGTCTGAAGCCAGTTCTCCTCACATTTATACAGGTCTAGTTAATCAGATTGACTATCAACATGATACTGTATTTAGCATTTGTCAACAGCTTGCTTTGATACTACATTTTGCTCTGTAATGCAATGACAAGACATGCATATTAAAGTGTTGAAATACTTTTTGCTGCCACTATTTAACATTAACAGAATATTGATGAACAAACCCAGCAAGGACATACATGTATTATGTTATGTTGTTTTAATGGTACAGAAAGATGTGAAGGTTACAATGATGTGCTTATTTGACTATTATTTAAATGCTGAGGTGTGGAGTTATCAATTTGAAGGAAATGTTTATATGTGCACGCTGCGTGAATAAATTATTTCAGTTCAGTGAAGTCAACACCTTTTTTGGCTCTTTTTGCATACAGTCACAGCAGGAAATGGAAACATCTCTGGAATAATATGTGCAGCTTGATCTTTGCTGTTTATGAATAAGAGTATGAAGAACGTTTGCATGAACAAAACCAAAAGTTTTCTTTTTTTTTCTTTTTCTTTTTTTAATAATACCTTCAAATGATAAGAACTTGTTTATATTAACAAAACTGTACCAAAACTTCCAATGTTGCAAAATTTATAACTTTATTTTAAGCAGAATTTCTAGATGGCAAACTTAATGTTTATATATGTAAATATCAGCATGGTACTGTCACAGTAACTTGGTGAAGTAAAGGCTTTTGGCTCACAGTCTTCTCTTCTGCTCAGGTATGTATTCTCTATTCCCTCTTTGGTTCTCTCTCTTTCAGGTCAGGACTGTAGAGTTTACACTGCTGATATGCCTGGCAGCTGTATTTGACTACTCACTGTGCATTTCCTCCTGCCTGCTGCTCCAGTATTCAAATGCTGCCATTCTTTACAACACAGAGGTAGAGAGAAACTAAAAAGAAAGAAAGTGGTGGAGTGACTCTTGGTGTTTTTGTTTTGCTATGTAAAACATGTCAGGAAAAGCGTGGTAGATGTACAAAGAGAGAGAGAGACAGCACTGAGAAAAGACACTAACACATCTCAATCTCTTCAAAAGGCAACAAAGGCGCAAGCAACAGCCTCAACGGCCAGGACACCTGCCTCATCTGACGGGGTAAGAGAAGAGACGTCTTGAGATGAGTGAGTAACTGTGGATCTATACATTATATGACTCTATTTTTATGTCTGCTGTCATTATACCAAGTAGAAGTGGAAGAGTGAATTAGAACAAGAATGACTTAAATGGGATAGTTTGCTTGACTTGATTATATTCGAGCAAAATATACAGCACAAATCCAATAGTTTATTAATCTCCAGTTGAAAACCGATGTGGTTAAATGGGATAATGCCATTAAAAGAAAAAGGCTTAGAGACCAAGATGGGTTTGAAAAAACGTAAATGTGTTATGCATCTCTCAGTCAAAACCTTCAGGTTATCAGATGTTCAGCACTTGAAAAATTGGATGTTGGTACATGTAAGGTAATAAATTCTCAGCGTCCCATTTGCATTTTACACTGTGAAGCAACTCAAATCCATAAAAAAAAAAGAAACAATACAATTACAGATGTTAGTAGACTAAGAAACATTGCAGTTAAATGTTGAAGCCATTACATGCATTTGACTATACAGCCATATACAACCATATTTGACTATACTGCCATATACAGCCATATTTGACTATACTGCCATCATAAAAGTAAACTATGATCAGTTGAGGCCAAGCCAAAGGTCATCTGATGGATCTCTAATGAAGCAACCGAATCATTTCTATCTGCATCATTGGCATCAGTAATGGGACACCCTTCTGCTGCTTTGCATAGTTTTGGGCCGTTCTTTGATGGAAACCTGTAAGCATTTCCAAGGCAAATCTGTTGTTGCGAACAGGTCTAGTGCGTGGGCAGAACGACAAACAAGTCTGTTCACTAGTCGTACTTCATTCTCTACAACTGATAGCTAAGTTTTAGTGAGGGGATAAGGACAGTCCATCCAGAGCAACCTGAAGTCGAGAATCTTGTTGAGAAATTTGCTTCTAGAACAAGCAAGTCTTGCAAGTCAAGCTAGTTACAAATATTGGTGCACACCAACATCCAAAACACATGATGACCATATACAGGGCACATAAGTCTCAAAATGTTATTTTATTGTATTGTTTTGACATTTCCATTCATGCATTTAGCAGATACTTTTATCCACAGTAGGATATGTGAAATTCTTTTTCTTTTGATTTTATTTTTCATCCATGCATCCATCCATCCATTCTCCAAAAGAAATTTGTCGAAGGTAGAGAAACTCTCTCAACGAATGGCCGGACCATCACAGGTTTACAGATTTATTTTATTTAATTTTTCATGTATTTAGCTGATGCTTTTATCCAAAGACAACAATATTAATTTTGTATAAAGCCAGGTTTTATTTTATTTTATTTTATTTTATTTTATTTTATTTTATTTTATTTTATTTTATTTTATCAATGTCAGGTGTTTTAATTTATTTATTTTTTTAAATACATTTAGCAGACACTTTTAATCCAAAGCATCTAGCAATAAAGGAACATAAGCAAAAAGATCAGCAATGTATTGTGTACTAAGCCAGGTTTTAGTATTTTTTAGATAATTTATTATGTTTATATATTATATTTATTATTATAAATAAATAAATTATTTTATTTTATTTTATCCAATTCCAAGGATGACTTACAATAGAGGAGCATAAGAAATTTGTCACAAAGCCAACAATATTCATTGTGTAATGAGAGTTTTTTTCTATTGGTGGTGATAGAAAAAAACTCATGAAACTGAACTGTTCTTGTACTTCTTCAGACTTGCCACATCTCCATGGATCTGGAAGATGCCCGTTGACTTCCCTCTCACTCACCTCCTTCCTTTGTCATGGAGTCTGACCCGAACTCCCTCCGTGACCCCTACAAACCTGTGGATGACAACATTGAGCCCCCCGATCTGGAGTGCGCCATCTGTTTCTCCCAGTTCAACAATGTCTTCAACACCCCTAAGGTACTCCACTGCAAGCACACCTTCTGCCTGGAGTGTCTTGCGCGGATGAACGTGAAGTCCACCCAACCCGACACCGTTCAGTGCCCTCTGTGCCGCGCATACACCCCGTTACCCGACTTGGGTCTTCCCAAGCTAGCAAATGACTCCACGGTGCTGTCTTACCTTCCGGCTGCCATGCAGCACGTCTATAGCATCCGCTTCAACCGCAACAAAGGCAAACTGCAGGTGAAGAGAGTGCCCAGCTCTGCCCCGGCCCTAACGCAGACCGTCAGCCAGACTCTGGACGTCGGGAACCCAGCAGGCTTGGAGGGTCAGCAGACCAGAGACGGTGGTAGAGAGAGGTCCCTACTGATGACCATACTAAGAACACCACTGTGCAAAGCTTTTATTATGAGCATGGTGGCAATATTGATCGTCATTCTAACCATTGTTATCATCATCTACAGGAAGTAAGCCCGAATACTTTGGTTTTTACATGTACACTAGAGCATGTGACAGTGGCGTAACACGAACATCTCGCACAGCTCGATTTTTCCAATGCAGTGTACAATGTATGCACAGCTTGCACATGCCCTTTGAATTTTTTTCTTTTGCACTAAATAGGTTGTCCACAAGGTGGCGACACTGTTTCGGACCGTTGTTTCATAGTCAGAAAAGAAATGGAACGAGAACAGTAACAAACTACGACGACAAAAACAATATAGGCTTCTGCATTGACAAGCGATTGTCTGAGGGGATTAAAATACACCAGCGACTAACAAATACAAAGACATTTTTATCGCTCAGAACGTTTGGAGAGGAAAAATGCAGGCACTGGGATCAATATCGCGCATGCGTTGAACGCATGTGTGCTTGCACTCTTAATGGCTTTGAAAGGCTGAGTGTTCGATTGTGCAGAGTATACTTCAGGCTTTATTATTACTGGCACTGACTGCATCCGTGTCAAAAGGTCAAATGACAGCATAAAAACAAACATGACACATTTTTGAATTTTTCCATCCTAGACAAATCAGAATTTCCCTTGTCATGAAGTCTACTGCTATGTTTAACAACTGAGGAGGATAGTGGTTACAAAAAAAGTACTGTAATGGTACCATGGTGTTTATGTGGTACTAAACCTTTGTTTTGTGTTCCTTACAGACAATAATCTGGTGGTATGGGATGATTCTATGGTACTTTAAACATACTATGGTACTCTTTGGTATGTTCTGGCTCTAAATTCTTCCAGGGGGCAATCATAACTGTATAGTAACTTCACAAAGTGTAAGAGGACTATAGTACACTGATAATAGTCAGTAGTACTAAATCTCCAAAATATTAATTAAATAGATTATATACAGCTGTAGATTATAAAAATGATATACAGTAGGTTGTGCAATACAATGTCTTTAGCACAGTAAAGAGGTGTTGTTTTGTTTTATAAACCATTATCCAACATGATATTCGAAGGCTCCCTATAAGGTATTTCAGCTGTAACTATGACAAAGCTCCCCCTACAGAAACTAGTGTTAAAAATTAACCACAATACTTTTTGTGATTCCAGAATATTTGTTAAAAAATCATTTCAGTTTACCTCTTTATTGTATGTTTTTAGCAATTCAGCTAAGTTCAATTATTGTTGAGAACCACTGCAAATCAGGTTAGATGCCATATTTAATTTTAACAGATGAACTCACAACTTTCAAAAGTTTTTGTATACTAAAGGGTTATTTGTTTGTTTGCTTGTTTTTGTTTTGTTTTTTGGAAAGAGTTTTTTTTTTTTCTCTCTGGTAAATTGTTAAACTGCAGTCCAATGCATTAAACTCACTGCAATTCTTTCCCTCACAGCCTCGTTTTCATCCACGTTAAATTCATGTCTATTAATAGAATTAGATAGAATTAAATTTTTTTGTAGTTCCATTTCATTGAACTAAACTCCTATCCTGAATTAAATTCCTATTCAGTTAGCTTTATTTGCATGGTAAAAGACTGAGGCTTTATTGCCAACCCTTACGAAAATTAATCATGGTTTTATTATAGTAAAAATGTTGTAACCATGATTTTTTGACGTACTAACTACCATTTTTATAACCACAGTTTTACTACAAATGCTGTGGTTAAACCATAAGGTTGATGTAGCAAAACCATATTTGTGGTTACCATAGTTTATAGTAGCCTAAGTAACCAGGTGTTTGTTTTTTTTTTGTTTGTTTTTTTGTAGTAAAACTATGGTTAACTTCCTTAAGGGAAAGTATTGGTAACATTTACAAATATAAATAGGCTAATTTTTATTAGGCCTATTATATACAGTAGGGTAATGATTTGTTTTATTATGCATGCATTTTCACTACGTTGATGAATTATTTCTGTTTTTATTACCAGCACAAAGCGATTACATAGCGATAGCATTAACAAAGTTTGTCAGAGCCGTGTAGAAACGGCAGAAAGAGCGCAGATGCGTTGCCCCTCGCGTGCACCAGATGGCGTCCTCTCGCCGGAGTTCGTTCACGGAGCTTCAGTAAGGCGCTGCTGCCTTCGCAATGGAAAAGTACCAGAGCTCTGAAGCTGCCCCCTCCCGATCTCTTGCCCGGGATGGCTGACAAAACCAGACAAACCAGTAAAAATATGTGAGCCATCTGAAACCTCAGAAATGGGGAAACTACTTTCTGTGTAACTTAAGTGACTACAGATAAGAGGATGTGTGGAAAAAATGAAGGAAGTAAAGTAGTAATTTTCCCTGAACTGGCTGTTAAAATACAAATCCATAAACCACAACAATGCTTCCTTCTTTGAAAAAATCCATCCTTCGTTGTTCTCTCACATCAAAATCCTTTGTTTAGAACTGTTTTGGCATGTAAGCAGTGCTTGATCTGTTCATATTTGCACTCCTGATTTAGATGAGACTGGAGAAAACAATATTATGAATAGAGGACTCAAATTTCTAATAGCTAGTTTAAAGTTAAAACATCTTAATGGTGGATTTGTTCATTACAAACAAGCAGCTTTCCACACAATGTTAACTGATAGACTGTCATGTGGATTATTTGTGGATTTTTGTGATGTTTTAATCAGCTGTTTGGATCTGACGGCACCCATTCACTGTGAGCAAGTGATGTAGGCTAATGCTAACATCTCCACATCTGTTCCGATGAAAGAAGAAACAAACTCATCTTCATCTCGGATGGTCTGAGCTGAGTAAATGTTTAGCATATTTTAATTTTGGATGAACTATTCCTTTAACTGATGTTTAAAATGAGACCTTTTTGCAAAGTGTTTCAGAAACATCTGGTCTCAAAAATAAATGTCCAATGTACACTGGTTATTTCTGTGTGGATTTGGATCAGATATCCACAGACAGACCGTTTGATTGTACTGTAGAGATGATTTTTTTATGTACAGTAGTGAGGTAAACACTGGGTTAGACTGATCACCAGTGATTCTTCCAGCCGGTGATGTCATAAAGCATCATACATTTCTGCCTTCGTATTGTCGCAGCTAATACTAATGTACGTCAGATGATGTCTAAGCCAACACAAAGACTGAGCAGACCGGATTACAGCAGTCTGTTTGTGTTAATAATCTGCTTGTGCACAGCATGTGAACTACAGTGCACAATTATTGTGCTTTTGCTTTGAATGTGTTACTGATGTAGAAAGAGACTTCATTGAAAGAATGTAAAGTGTGTGTGTGTTTATGAATGTCTGTCCACTTCAGTAAGTATCTTTGTCTTTTCATATGTCACATTCATATTAAATGTCAAAACTCTCCTCTTTTCCTTTTCTCTTATAATTCGGAGGTCAGATTTGTTTTGCATTATGAGTCTCTCTGTGTGTTTGTTTGTGTGTGTGTGTGTGTGTGTGTGTGTGTGTGTAACTTTGTTTGTGTGTGTGTGTGTGTGTGTGTGTGTGTGTATGTATGTGTGTGTGTGTGCGTGCGTGTTTTTGTGACATATCAGGGCACAACTTTGTATAATGACATGGGTATGACACAGGTATTACAAGGAGAGGGTGACTTATGAGGACATAACCCATTTACCTATTACCACAGTTATTACTGTCTTAATGTTTGCAAGTGTTTTTTTCCTTACAACAGCGCAGTCTCCATAAGTAAGACAAAACCCTTTATTTTCTCTGTTGAGAAACTGGTTTGTACTGATAATGTATAAACCTCTCAGATAGGCTAACATATAAAAGACAGATCTGCAATAAACCCTGAGATTACATAATGATATAAAATATAAAGTCAGTGTGATTTCAACTTTATTAAAAAAAAGAAAAGAAAAAAGATTACTATCCAGATTATGAGTACTAGGGAGTATATATTCAGTAAGATTTTTTGAGAAAGTTTTTTAAAGAAATCTCTTGTGCTCTGCAATATTCGAATAACAACAATTTAAAATTTTTATTTGAATATATTTTAAAATGTAATATATTCTTGTGATGGAAAAGTGGAATCTTCAGCATCATTACTCCAATCTTCGATGTCACATGATCCTTCAGAAATTATTCTAGTATGCATATTTGATGTTCAATAATTTTTTTTTTTTATTATCAGAGTTGAAAACAGTTGTGCTGCTTAATATTTTTGTGAAAACCGTGTTATTTTTTTATGAGGATTCTTTAAAAGTTTAGAAGAACAGCATTTATTGTAACATTTTTATAACAATGAATTAGTCTTTACTGTCACTTTAGAAAAAAAAATATATATTTTTTTTTGAATTAAAATTTTACTGACTCCAAAGATTTTACTGCAATAGTTTTTACTTATTTTCAATTAAAACTAGAACTAATAACAAAAGTTTTATACTGTACAAAAAATTTTTTCTCTCTCTGCTCTTTAATAATCATAAAAAAAACATTTTTTCTAAAATTTTAAAATTTCTATGAACCTCAGAGCTGTCAAGTTTGGTCAATTTTTACAATGTTTTCAATTCAATTCAAGTTTATTTGTATAGCGCTTTTTACGATACAAATCGTTGCAAAGCAACTTTACAGAAAATTATGTTTCTACAATATTTAGTAGTAGCTTATCACTGGTGACTGTCAGTTTATGTACATATGGCAGAAATCAATTAAAGACATAATCAAGCAATTTTTATATGATGCAATCAAACTTACAGCAAAATTTGGTAGTTCTGTATGTTGTCTCTGGGTTAGCATCATCTGAGGTCCTCTGAGGGGTTGGCATCATCTCTTCTCAGGTGTTCTGGATCCAGACTGAAGCTTGTGTAAATCCTAGTTACAAAACAGAGAAACAAATAGAGACATAATTAGCGTAGCTGCTGTTCCAACTAAGTAAAATTGATTTGTTTAACCCAAGCTGAAGAATAATAATGTGCATTTGATCAGATATAACTGCAGTCCAAGATTATGAGATGCATTATTTGAATGCTTGGCCAAAGAGATGTGTTTTTAATCTAGATTTAAACAGAGAGTGTCTGAACCCCGAACATTTTCAGGAAGGCTATTCCAGAGTTTGGGAGCCAAATGTGAAAAAGCTCTACCTCCTTAAGTGGACTTTGCTATCCTAGGTACTATCAAAAGTCCAGCGTTTTGTGACCTTAGGGAGCGTGATGGATTGTAGCGTGGTAGAAGACTAGTTAGGTACGCAGGAGCTAAACCATTAAGGGCCTTATAGGTTAGCAATAATATTTTGTAACTGATACAGAACTTAATAGTTAGCCAGTGCAGAGACTGTAAAATTGGGGTAATATGATCATATTTTCTTGACCTGGTAAGTACTCTAGCCGCTGCATTTTGGACTACCTGCAGCTTGTTTATCGAAGATGCAGGTCAACCACCTAGTGGTTTACCCAGTGCATTACAATAGTCTATAATAATCTACAAGATTCTGTGTACTGTTTTTTTGTCCAATAAGTAATATCTCTGTCTTATCCAAATTTAATAGGAGAGAATTGTTGGTCATCCAATCTTTTAAATTTTTAACACACTGTTAGCTTAGATAATTTAGAAGTTTCATCAGGTCTCGTTGAGATATATAGTTGAGTATCGTCAGCATAACAGTGGAAACTAATCCCATATTTTCTAAAAATATTACCAAGGGGCAACATGTATGTTGAAAATAGTGGAGGACCTAAGACAGATCCTTGTGGCACACCATGTTTTTCAGGTGATAAATGAGATGACTCCCCATTTAAATAAACAAAGTGGTAGCGATCGGACAGGTAGGATCTAAACCATCTTCCTGCCTGCCCTTGAATACCTGTATAGTTTTGTAATCGATCAATGAGTATGTCGTGACCTATGGTGTCGAACACAGCACTAAGATCAAGTAAAACTAGCAATGAGATGCAGCCTTGGTCTGACGCAAGAAGCAAGTCATTTGTAATTTTTACAAAAGCAGTTTCTGTGCTAAAATGGGGCCGGAAACCTGACTGAAATTCTTCATAGGGATAAATTTTTGCAGGAAGGAGCACAATTGAGCAGACACAACATTTTCTAAAATGTAAGACTTAAATGTAAGATTTGAAATTGAAATTGTATTATTGAAGGCTTTTGAAACATTCATCCCTATTGAGAAAATGAAATGCCAGAATCTGCTGAAATAGTCACTGTTACGCTTTACAGAACAACAGGGACAAAAAAAAAGTAATCTTATGAAGTGCATGAAAATGCCAAACAAAACAAGCTTCCTCCCACCCCACTAAATTTCTCCCCTCTTTCAGGCAGATGAGCGAGTGGCTCTTGTGTCTCTGAGGTAAAGGCCAAAACAATTCACCACAAACAAACAAGCAGCGTTACTCACATCACTCCCACATACAGTGGGTTTTCCTGATGGCTTTCTCCCAGTGGATGAGTAATCAGTCACCTTTCTATCTGAAGAACAGGAAACACTCTCCCTTTATACATATTATATACTGTATATATCCTCTCTTTATTATATACATATCACACATCTCATGAAAAGAGTGGCCACAGTCTCAGTGACATCACAGTGACAGATATATGTATATAAGCAGTAGATCAATTTAGACAGAAAAAATGTAAAAGATGAAAAAGAAGTAAAAGGCAGAATAAATATATTATGAATAATTTATTGCTATTGTGTGAATAATAAGTAATCACGTCAATCAATAAACAATAAATCATTATATCAATAAACAAGTAACTGTAGTCTGATTATGAGCATTTTAAAATTTAATATAATCTTAATAATAATTATTATTTAATAGAATCTTGAATAAAATTTTATTTAATAATAAGTCATTAATTTTTGGAAACTGATTACGTACTCCAGATGACATGTAATCAGTTAGACTAATACCAATGATATTTTAAAGTGATCATTTTAATTTATTAACAGCAATAATAAATCAATAATAATAATTTAGTAACAATCATTTAATGCTAATTATTATTAAAGTAAATATTATTATAATAAATAATAATTTAACCATATCCAAATAAAATAGAAAAAATCAATGGTATTATTTTGATTAAATTATTCACATACATTTTATTTTATTTATTTTATTATTAATTATTATATTATTATAATTATTTATATTATTAATTATAATAATTATTAACACTAATAATAAATAAAAAATAACAAATACCAAAAACAAATAATAATAATTAAAAATAAAAAAAAAACATAATAAATTTTAAATAGAAAATATAATATAATACATAATTACATTCTTTAATTTTTTATTATTATTTTTATTGTTGTTATATTGTTTATTCGTTCAAAGTGCAAGTTATGTTTTTATTGTTGTAGTTTTACAAAAAAATTTCTGGGTTAAATTACAAAGTGTGTTTCCCCTACTGTATAAAATATATGTAATTTGCAAATCACAAAAGTGTTGCCATGTTATGTTGCCATGAAAACATAAACTCAATGTCCACTCAAGATCGTGACTCAAGCGGTCGTTCAGTTTTGTGTACAAACAAAGATACAGATGACGAACTTTGTGACAAATGTCTGTCAGGTGGAAATTTAAGGACATGAACTTTCATGGATAAATTCATGGTGTGTTTCTGTCTGGACACTTGGACTTAGAATTACTACTGTTCATTATTCTGTTAGAAATCCTGTTCCTCCAGCAAAATTACCCTAATTGAATAATAAGTGAAATAGACTGTAAATAACGCAAAATAAATGTGTTTTCTGTTCCACCCACAGAGCGGTTATGTAAATGTCATTTAGACAATTTGTGAACAATGTAGAGATATGTCAGTGATGCAAAGATGGGTCATTCAGACTGATTCATTCATTCATTCATTCAAAAATTAAACTCAGTATATTGTGTTGCATTAATAAATGACTGTATAAGATTATGCTAAACAGTTGTAGGAATGGAAAAACACTATTGGCTGGCAAGCTCGTTGTCAATGGCGATAATTTATCCTTTTTTAACAAATAAAAGGCCTTTATAATTGTACAAATGTCCTCCTGCTGTGTCTTTTTGCTGTGAAATCTTTATTGATTTTATAGAGTACATGTAAGAATAACTTTTATATTTGTTAGTAATATTTCAAGGTAAACATTACTGTACTGAAGCAACTTAAGTTTAATTGATACATTTTTTAGAAAAATCATGTTAAAATGTGATTATCAAATGTGATCATCAGGCTTCTGTTTAATTGTTCATCACTCACTGATCATTTATTGCATTGCATTATATAATTTGAAACTACAGAGCTTTGATCATAAAACCTTAAGACAGCAGGCCATGCTCTAATAGAATTAACCTAAAACCATAAATATTGATAATAGGATGATTTATACTATCCCAAATTAGTCTAAAAGGTTCTTTAAAGCATGCAAAGTTTTCTAAATGATTTGCATTGGGACTTTTTCCATCTGAACATGCAGCTGCAGTTTTACAGTAACCCTAATACAGGCTACTTGTTTGCGGTTCATTCCATATCATAGGAAGAGGAAATGACAACAAGCAGTGAAAGGGTGGAGCTCAAACACAGAGATGGAGTGAATGCAGTAGGAGTGAGCAGGTATCCGACAGGTGGACGGGACTGGTGCGTTTGGAAGAGGGAATCTCATCAACTATCAATTATCAAAATCACCACCTTAAAGAACAGAACCAAGACTCAAGGAGGAGGAAGCAAGTAGACGCCTCGTGCAGCTTTGTAGGTAACAGACTCTGCTTCTTGCTTTCGTTGATATCTTGATGACTCACATATTTCTCTTCATCGCATGATATCATCACATCTTATACCGGACTGATCCATCCAAGGTAAAGGTCCATGTTATATTGCATATCCATATAATCAGACAAGTTCAGGCATCTGTCAGTGATGTGGACAAAAACAAATCTTTTTTTTTTTTTTTTTTTTTTTTTTGTCTTTACACTCTTAAAAATTAAGGTTATGCTATATAAGAACCATTTTTGGTTGCCCAAAGAACCTTTGAGTGAACAGTTCCTAAAATAACCATTTCTTCTTATAGTGTAAAGCACATTTAAAAAATCATTTCCACTATTTAGAAACCTGGGTGGATGTACACTTTTAAAAAAGAAAGGTTCTTTAGTCATTCAATGAAGAACCATTAACATTCTTAGAACCTTTCTATTGGACAAAAGGTTCTTTATAGTGGTTCTTTAGGTTTTTAAAATGTTCTACACACTAAGACTGACTGAAAAGTTCTTTGGGAACCAAAAATGGCATCTCTGCCAAAATTCTGTTTTGGAATCTATATATTTAACATTGCATAGATGTTAAAGGTTCTTCACTGAACCAGATGCCAATAAAGAACTTTTATTTTTAAGAGCGAATATTCGTGTTTTATATTGCTGCTGCTGTGCAGCAGAACCATTTGCATGGGAAAGTTTGCATAACTGACCTCACAGAGCTGTGTGCAAACAAACACCTCCAACCATCACTCCAAAGATGAAATATACAGTCATGTTTTCATATATGCATCTACAGTGTCTTTTTTACACTTAAGGCGCACTTAAAACTGTCTAAATGTCATTGCATTAAATAAACAAGGCATTTATATTTAAGGCAAGACACCACTGGTCAATACAGATAAAATTATCTAGATATTGCCATACTTTGCTTAAGTTTTCTGTATTACAAGTTTTATGAAATGTTATGTTTCAAAATATGCAAATACAGAGGGAATTTTGGATAATGTTGTTTATTATTTCATTATTCAGAAAATACAGTCAATGGGCACTAAAAAAAAAAAACATTTTCACCATGTTCATACGAAATCAGGCAAATGTTATATGAACAAACCACTGTAAAAACCTTCAGAACATAGATGTAAATAAAACTGTAAAGTTTTTTGTATAAGTATTGCTGAAGTGGAGAAAAATAATAATTTTAGAAAACAGCCTTTTGAGATATATTTTATCATTTAACTCTACATATGCAAAAAGATAAAATACAATAAAATAGAGTAAAGATTTTCTCAAAAATCTGCAAATTTCACAATAATCACACTAATTTACATTGTAATTTTCAATGTCATAGTATGTTATAAATCAGCTTCCTGTTGTTTCCTTCCTTTGAATTTGTTGTGATGCAAAACGGCAATGTGAGTAATGCAAAACAGTAAACTCATCACACACTCCCATACTGTATGAGAACATAGCCCCCTCTCTTTCTGCCCAGACTCGTGGAAGACGAGGAAATACTCTTCAGATAATATGACTAGGAAGTAATACACAGAGAGAACGTGTCGAAACATTTAGTGAGAAATTTGTTTGGACTTTCCCTACATGTATACTGTACGTGTGGATCTTGAGTAAATAGTACCTAGATTACTATGTTTTCTGAAGAAAATATGAGTTGTGTTTGATCATGCAAAAGATGGCACAATTATGCTGATGTGTTTTAGGTCATCATGACGCCATATAATCTGTAGCTATGGCTTAGGTCTCTTCTTTGATGTAAGTCTAATAATGTCATAAAATAATAAAGTGTAATAATATATTTTCACCAGTTTTTCATCTGCCAGGCAAGATGTTTTTATGTCAGATGCTTAAAAATTATAATTATGAACAAATTAATAATTGATACATTGTTGTTTAGTATACTATTATTCCTGTAGTAATATTTGTAACTTATTTTTAGATTTTCCATTTTTATTTAGTAATTTTGTTGTTTTTGTAATTTTTTTTGTATTTATCATAGTTTTCGTTGACTTATTTCAGTTTTAGATTGAATAGTTTTAGTACTTCAACTAATCAAAACATAGAAATAAAATAATTATTTTATGTTTAGTTTGGCGATTTATAACCAAACATTTGTTTGTTTGTTTTTTTTGTTTTTTGTCGATTTCTGTCAATAGACTCTCTGGAATTACAGCAATCGGTATCAAATTATAGCCTGTATCAAAAATTTGCTTTTAATGTGAGCATAATTTAATATTAGAAATTTCTCAATGACCTTAAAATGCCTTGAAAGGTGAAAACCATTTATGAGCCACTATTTAGACTTTAAAAGTGCAATTAGGTTGATTTAGGACCATAATGCTAGCTCTTTTCTTTATACTTTTCTTGCCTCAGGATCATGCTCTACATCCACCCTCTATACACACACGTCTAAATCCAGCTCTTAATTACCTCTAATTATCAAGCATTTGCCAAGATACAGCAAAATGCAAGACACTGTATGTCTTGCACTAGATGTTTAAAGCAAGTCACGCTACCTACCGTGACCTCTAGCAGAACTGCATGACCTTTGAGGAGCTGTATGCTATAAAACACACCTAATGTGAAAAACTGTGCGCTTTTAGGATGTTTTCACACTTGATTCACTTGCCTGGTCTGAACCCAAGTTCGATTGCTCCCCCCTACCCCCGCTGGACTGCGTTCATCTTATGCTATTTGGTTCCGAACCGCGGTTCGTTCGCGACATCAATCCAGCAGCTTTTTATCCTGTTGCTTAGTAACGGCGGCGAAGGAGAAGGCGGCAAATGCATAACATTGCTCTCTGCACTTTTATATATTTACGTTTTTGAACCGAAATATAATCTGAAGAACACTGAAGGCGAACAGAAATGAGATATACAGCTTTCTATTTGCAGCACGTCAGTCACGCTTGTCAGGAAAGTGAGTGAAACACACACATAAACACACATTTTTATCAAATAATTAGGGCTGTCAAATGATTAATCACGATTAATCACATCCAAAATAAAAGTTTTGTTTACATAATATATGTGTGTATACTGTGTATATTTATTATGTATATATAAATACACACACATGCATTTATATATTTAAGAAGAATATGTTATGTTTATATATTAAATATATTTATATATAATATAAAATATAAGAATATAAATATATAAATGTATGTACATGTAAATATTTTCTAAATATATAATTTATGTGTCTGTATTTATATATACATAATAAATATACCCTGTACACATACATATATTATGTAAACAAAACTTTTATTTTGGATGTGATTAATCGTGATTAATAATTTGACAGCCCTACAAATAATACGTCATTAATAGCGGTTCACCTTCCACAGTTTGGTACGATTGCGTTCACATCAGCAGCGAACCGTACCGGAGTTCACATGAACCGTACCCCAGATCACCCTTTTTAAGCGCACCCGAACCGAACTCTGACGTCAATCAAACCCGGGTGCGCACCAAAAGTGCTAGTGTGAAAGCACTTATATAACATACATAGACTTTTGTTTGCTTCTCTCAGTTTCCCAGGCCGATGGTGGACTGTGAAGAGGTTCCAATGGATGCTCAGGTGGAAAAGGAGAGAGGAGATGAGGAGAAGGAAGGTGGGCAAAGCAAGTCTATCCTCTCTCCACAGCTAAAAGCCATGATCCGGATCAAGAAGAAGTACCTAAAGAGATCTAATTCAGTCAGGTCAAGCACTAACTCGGCTGAGTCTGATGGGAGTTTGCACCCTAAGAGTCCCCAGACCAGGAAGTCCAAGCGCAGGAAGTCCCGTGTGCTGTTCCCAAATGACACTTTGATATTCAAGCCAAAGAAAGAGCGCAGCGGGGCGAAACCTTTCCTGCTGCTTTTCAGCGTGATCGTCTTCTTCCAGGTAATTCTGCCTGATCTTTTCTTTCCTGTCATTCCTGTTCCAGAACTGATTGTTTTTAAAGAGGTTTCCTCCCATCTACTATTGGTTCATCCTTTTTTTACCAGATATATCATATATATATATATATATATATATATATATATATATATATATATATATATGTGTGTGTGTGTGTGTGTGTGTGTGTGTGTGTGTGTGTGTGTGTGTGCTGATATACACTGTATATATGAATTCATTATATGAATATTATTTTACTATTATATATATATATATGAGTGTTTGTTTTTGTTAATTAAGTAAAACATAAATATTAGAATAATAAAAACCTAAACTTACAAATTTTAGAAACTTTAGAAATTTCACAGAAATAATAACTAAAATTACTAAAATAAAAACCAAAATAAAAATAAATTAAAGTTAAATAGGAAGAAAAGAAAATTAATAATTACTAATAAAAAATGAGAAAAACATATTTTACATAAAACTATTTCTAAAACATATGCTAAAATTTTAAATATAAAACATAAAAAAGTAATTCCATATATATATATATATATATATACATATATATATATACTTTTTATTAAAAATATTCTGTTCTCCCAGGTCTACAACGCTATTGAGAATCTGGACGACCATGTGTTGAAGTATGATCTCGAAGGTTTGGAAAGGTCGCTGCACAGGGAAGTGTTTGGCCAGCTGGAGGCGCTAGAGGAGCTGATGGAGCATCTGAACGATTACCTGTCCACTTACGCCCACCAGCAACCCCTCGCCCTGTCTTTGCACGGGGCGTCCGGCGTCGGGAAGAGCCACCTGGGTCGCCTGCTGGCGCGCCACTTCCGCTCTGTGGTCGACGACAAGCTAGTGGTGCATTATTTATCCAAACACCACTGCCCCCTACAGGACGCGGCGCAGCACTGCGCCTCCAAACTAGCTCAGCGTATATCAGAGGTAGTGACTCGAGCCGAGGAAGAGGAGCAGATTCCCTTCTTCATCCTGGATGAGGTGGAACTGATGCCACCTCCGCTGCTGGACATCTTGCAGATGTTTCTTCAGTCCAATCAGACCAATGAGTTTCTGAACGTGGTTTATGTTTTTCTCAGCAGTCTGGGGCAAAGAGAGATCACAGCTCATGTTCTTCAAAATGCCTCCACCGCCGGGGCCCATAAACCACTCCGACGGGCCCTGTCTCTCATCCATCCTCTATGGATGGAGCCCGCGGTCGAACTCATCCCTCTTTCCCTGCTGGAGCGGGAACATGTCATACAGTGCTTTCTAGAGGAAATGACCCTCGAAGGGTTTTACCCTGAGCTCAGTCATGTAGAGAGACTGGCAGATGAACTGGCCTATCACACAGCAGCTGGAAGACAGTACGCAAAAACTGGATGCAGACAAGTAGTGGGAAAAGTGAACTTGCTTTAAGAGAGCTTCAGAAAATGTGCACTATTCTCATTATTCAGCCATCTCAGAATCACATTTTAGTGTCACACTACACTGAAATAAGACATATTCAGCAAGGATGCACTAAACTGATGAAAAGTGACAGTGAAGATGTTTATAATATTTCAAAATAGTTCTATTTCAAATAAATGCTGTTCTTTTGAGCTGTCTATTCATCAAAGAGTCCTGAAAATAAATTTCACATTTTTCACAAAATATTAATCAACAGAACTGTTTTCCACATTGATAATAATAAGAAAGTGCAGCAATGATTTCTGAAGGATCACATGACACTGAAGATTGAAGTAATGGACAAACTTGTTTTTTTCACCAGTACATTTAAATAATCTTTTAAAGAATTATATGTACAAGATCTTGTCTTTTTTGTCTAAGTGCAATTTTTTGAATGTTTGTTTTTATTATATTGTATTTATTATATTGTTGAATTTTTAATGTACAGTATACAGGTATGTGACGTGAAGCTGATATGACAATAAATTTAACAACAACGACAAATGGAGTAATGGCTGCTGAAAATACAGCTTTGCATAACAGGAATTAATTAAATTTTTATTATTTTAAATTGCAATAACATTACATGGCAGTGAAATTTACTGTATGTTTAGCTGTTGTGGCACTTAAAAAATTGTGTAAAATATTGCTTTTTGTATTTTGTTTAATTCAATTTTATAATGTATAATTCATGTCTTTTTATAAAACATTTCTAAAAAAAAAGGTAAAGGATCAATTCAATACAAATACTGACAATATTTTGTAATATAGAAAATAATTCTGATGGTCCTCAGGATCAGATATTCAGAGAACGGTCAACAATTAATAATGCAATGCAATAATAATAATGCAGTTGATGCTTTTGATTTGGCACTACTTTCTCAGAGGATGAACTTCTGGTCACGTTACAGAGAGTTTGCTCTATATAAACAGTGTTTTACGTCACACTGATTTCTGGTGAACTTGTGAATAAAAAGTTACATGATTTAGCAGCTTTATGTCACCATGACAATGAAGATAAAAGATTGTATATACAGTGCTTTCACACAGACAAGGTCAGATGTGTTTCTATTATAATAATCTATCATATCATAGTCTTTTGTTAAGTATTGTGCCTGTATTTTTGAACCAGTGTGGATTTTAATGGTTATTTCTGGCTATAATGACATTTTCAGTGTCTTGCGATATTTGTCATTTGAGGGATGAAGGAAGATTATTTATTATTGTTGCTAATCAGCATTACCCCAAAAATATTGCCATTAACTTGCAGTTTTTTAAAAGAGGAATCACTTTGAGTTTCAAAATGAAACAAACAGGACAACAAACTGCAAAATAACTTTCTTAAAATGAATGTTATCCGTAATGCTTCACTTATAGCCTTGAGGAAGAAGCATTTGTGAAGAGGACCATCAAATCATATTTACAGTAATCTGGCTGCTTGTTTCAGCATGGAACTATTTAAATTGTGTTTTACTGAAGCATATAAAACTGCATTAACTTTCTCTGCCATGTGTTTGTGGTGTGTGCTGCTGTTTTTGCTTGCTTGTTGTTTGGGTTTGTTTCCTCCGCTGTGATTGGCAGGTTGATCTTGATTTCACCCTTGTGTGTATATGTGTGTGAGAGACAGAAGCCTGGTTACCACCACAAATCATTTTGGATCCCAATTACAAAGCCCATACCTGCCTACAGCCCTCTATCTAAGAATGCTGAACATAAAAAGATTGACTTTTAATCACTTCGAGACACGGCCGAAAAGTGAATGTCACGCAATCACCACACATGCACACACTTTCCACGTGCAATACCTTCCACGGTAGAGAAAATGTCTTGAAATATGAGTAATTCTGACTGCACTAGCAAAGGATTTGCAATGTATTCATTTAGATATGCATGGCTTTTCCACTATGCAAGAGTCTTTTTTAACAGATCCTGACTTTTCTTGTTCCATGTTTCACACTGCTCATATTAGCCAGTTTTTAAGGTGTAATTCATTGGCACCATAATTCAGTGTTAGAATTAATCCAGGGTTAAATTTGTTAAATTAACAAAACTAAAGTGCAATGCCAAAGTAAAGCATAGTTTCAGACAGATCTGCAATTTTTAGCATAATTTTGTCATTTTTGTCTGTCTGAATTAATAAATAATTGTTTTATGTATAAATATTTGTTGTTTAATGTTCTGCATATATATATGTGATATATATATAGTATTAATATATAAACAATATTGAAAACATGCCTTGATAATTATTAACTATTTTTACTATACTTTACTGTACTTGTATCTCAAATAAATAAGAAAATATACATTTTAACATTTTGATGTTAAATCTACTATTGGTTTTTTTTTTCAATATTGTTATTTCAAGAGAATAGTCATTAAATTATTTTTAATCATTATATTATATTATATATATATATATATATATATATATATATATATATTATATTATATTATATTATATTATATTATATTATATTATATTATATTATATTGCCATAAGACCTAGACCTAATTCTGCATAGTTACTTTCATTTCTTTTTCACTGCACACTTTTCTTATTGCAATTAAAGCACGTGCCATGGGGAGGTTAAATAACCTTAGTATGAATGTTGAGACATGCATAATCTTGACAGCAGCCTTTACAGTCAGTTCAATTATGTGCTTTGAACATTCTGGTAAATCAATGTGGTTCATAGTTACAAGGGTGGAAAAGGCTGGAGTTGCTGGAGGGTTCAAATTTTCACGTCTCTCATAAACCGACAGTACAGCAAAAAGTACAACAGCACCACAACCAATTTAGAGTTTGCAAAGAAGCATCCTGGGTGTCATTTGGCAACATAAGAGAAAAACTGAAAGGTAACAGGTCAAGTGTGAAGGTTTGATCTCTAGATCGCGTGCAGCTATTGTGAACAAACAGTTAATATCCGAGAGAAGGTGGAGACGAAGGCCAGTACTAACTTTGTATAGCTGCCAGCAATTTTCCTGCAACTGGATCTTTCAGCGCTCCAGAAATTTCCACTGCTGCATAAACAAAAAATACAAAAAAAACATGAACCTAAAAAAAACTGACCAAAAAATTTAAAAAAGAAAAATAAAAAAAAAACATACAAAATATCCTATTAAATCAGGAACTGAAAACACACTGCCCAAAAAATTTAAAAAAGAAAAATAATGAAATCTGACTCCTCTGAGTTTCGCACCGAGTGACGCAAATCACAGGCCTATTGACATACGTAAATTTTACCTCTTGTGTGGAAATGATATCAGTTTCCTGGCATACACTTACTGCAGAATGAACTCTATCATTTTACCAAGTCAATCATCACTATTATTATTGCTTACAGTAAGTGATTTAAACAAACTCTTTGGAATTTGTCCTGCACCATATACAGTATGTTACACTCTTAGAAAAAAGGGTACAAAATTTGTCAATGGGGTGATACAAATTTCAAAAGGTTCACCTTTTATCCCTAAAATGTACATTTGAGGTACTAATATGCACTTTTAGGGATAAATAAGGTAAAATAGAAGGTAAAAGGCACATCCTTATACTTCTCCATAAAAGGTGCAAATTGGTACCTCAGATGTACATTTTAATACTAAAATGGTGCAATTTAGTAACTTTTGACAGGGTACCACCCCATTGACAGAGTTTGTACCTTTTTTCTGACAGTGTACAGACGTGAATGATTTGTGAATAGGATTCGATTTTCATCTGCCACACTATAAAAGGTGAAAAAATACCACATACGAGCACAGAAAGAGGCCTTCAAGCCATGTTTAGGGACCAGAATATCATATATAGACTAGGGTTGGGCTCTTTTAACTTAGGCCAGGAAGAAACCACCTAGCAACCACCCAGAACCACATAGCAACACTCTAAAAAGACTACCTTAGCTATTGCAAAGCAATGTCTTGACGACAGCAAACAGCTCCATAGCAGTGGGTAAGAAGCACTCAGTTGTTCACAGAATATGTAAACATCTAGTTTATTCTGTGACTGATCACCTTGGCGCATACTCGTTCTGTTTATATTCAGCAGGGTGTTTATAAGACTATGTTCCATAATCCACCTGTTGACTGAACATGCCAGTACCACACATTGAGCTTTAATATATAAATTAGTCATTTTATATATAAATTAAAAATATTTCATTTATAATATAATACATAAATAAATATATTTGTGACCCTGGACCACAAAAGCAGTCATAAGGGTCTTTTTTTATTGTGATTTCTACAGCATCTGAAAGCTGAATAAATATGCTTTCAATTGATGTTTGTTAGGATAGGACAATATTTGGCGAGATACACTATCACATATGGAATGTGAGGGTGCAAAAAAATCTAAGTATTGAGAAAATCGCCTTTAAAGTTGTCCAAATGTATTACTTATCAAAAACTAAGGTTTGATATATGGTAGAAAATGTACAAAATATTTTCATGGAACATGATTTTAATATACGTTTATATATACACTGAACAAAATTATAAATGCAACACTTTTGTTTTTGCCCCCATTTTCTGCCTATTTCTCTCAAATATTGTTCACAAATCTGTCTAAATCGGTGTTATTGAGCACTTCTCCTTTGCCGAGATAATCCATCCACCTCACAGGGTGTGGCATATCAAGATGCTGATTAGACAGCATGATTATTGCACAGGTGTGCCTTAGGCTGGCCACAATAAAAGGCCACTCTAAAATGTGCTGTTTTATCACACAGCACAATGCCACAGATGTTGCAAGTTTTGAGGGAGCGTGTAGTTGGCAGGACGAGTTTGCGTTCACACAGAAGGCGACCCGGCAATGTTCCGGCAATTTTCCGTGTCCAACGTGCAGTGTGAAAGGGGCTTATGCGAAGGAGATGTGTTGCACTGTGTGAGGCAAAAATACTTAGTTGTACTTATTTTGGCCAGCCTAAGGCACACCTGTGCAATAATCATGCTGACAGATTTGTGAACAATATTTGAGAGAAATAGGCCTTTTGTGTACAGAGAAAAAGTCTTAGATCTTTGAGTTCAGCTCATTAAAAATGGGGGCAAAAACAAAAGTGTTGCATTTAGAATTTTGTTCAGTGTATATATTAGGGCTGGGCAAGTTAACTCGTTATTGTTGCATTAACGCATTAATTAATGCCCGACAATTATTTTATTACGCATTAACGCAGTTTTTATTATTATTATTATTATGAAAGTCCGTTGCTCGCTGGCTCTGAATACACATAGGGACCTATCATAGACCCGGTGTAATGCGGTGCAAGACGTGGCACAAGTGTTTATGCTAGTTTCAGCCCGGCGTAATTCTCATTTTCCCATCCTGTGCCGCGTTGTTTAAATAGCAAATGCATTTGCACCCATTTGTGCTCCCACATGCGCGTTTTTCTCAAAAAAAGGAGTTTCCACCAGCATCATTGTCACCACGCTACTATGAGGAACTGAAAAAAAAAAGACTGCACCATAGACCAAATCAAACCTGGTCTAAAGTCTGGAACAATATTTTTTCTTTGTTATTTAAAGAGCGTGTTAGTAATATGCACCTTTAGGAAGGTGCCCAACGCATGTACACTTTGACTTCTACACACACAGTGACAAGGAGCAGCACACAAACATTTTTAAAAATGAAAAATTACATTCCGATATGTAAATAGCGAACCCTCCATGGCGCGAGCACAACTGGCCTTTAAAGGGGATGGGAGAAGAGACTTTGATTGGTTTATTGCACGTTACGCCCAAAAAACATCCATTGCTCATTAAGAGAATAGGGACAACCCATTTAGACCATGCGCCTGGGCATGCTGACCTTTTTCCCGTCGCTAAACTAGCAAAAGTTTAGGACACGCCCTGAGTGCACCTGCGCCATGCGCTTTAGACCATGCGCTTAGATCGTTAAAATAGGGCCCATACAGACAAACCATCGGTCATGGGGGGGTGGGATGTTGATCAGTACTGGTTTGGGATGGGCGTCATCACGCGTCTCAACCAATGAGAGCATTTTGGGTGGGCCTAACACTATGTCTAAACCGGATGCAAGCGGTGCAACAAAAAACTATAGAACCCATTATAATCAGTGATGCTGTCTACACTGGACTAGGGCTGTGACGATTTTTGATTTTTCATATCATATTTTGATTTTTGACCTCAGCCTCAGTCCATTCCTTGTGAAGTTCACTTAAATTCTTGAATCGATTTTGCTTGACAATCCTCATAAGGCTGTGGTTCTCTCGGTTGGTTGTGCATCTTTTTCTTCCACACTTTTTCCTTCCACTCAACTCTCTGTTAACATGCTTGGATACAGCACTCTGTGAACAGTCAGCTTCTTTGGCAATGAATGTTTGTGGCTTACCCTCGTCAATGATTGTCTTCTGGACAACTGTCAGATCAGCAGTAGCCTAGTGAACCAAACTGAGAGACCATTTTCAAGGCTCAGGAAACCTTTGCAGGTGTTTTGAGTTGATTAGCTGATTGGCATGTCACCATATTCTAATTTATTCTAAGTGAATTGGTGGGTTTTTGTTAAATGTGAGCCAAAATCATCACAATTAAAAGAACCAAAGACTTAAACTACTTCAGTCTGTGTGCATTGAATTTATTTAACACATGAGTTTCACAATTTGACACATATGCTGTGCATTCACAGGTCTTAGAATCTCACCATGAATTTTATAATCTTTATTTTAGCTATGAAAGCAATATCAAGGGTTATAATTGCACTATTTGGCCATAGTTTGCTATGTCCATCAGTTTGGAGATCTTAAATATTTTAGGGACTTAAGAGTTTGTACATGACCTATGTGAAAGTTCATTTGTGAGTGATGCAGCAGCTAGTACATAAACACGCCTCCACAAACAGCCGGTCACGAAGTGGAAATCATTCACAACTACGACATTATCTAAAAGATAATGTGACCCCCATCACTCTCCCAAAAAATACATCCGGGTAAACACTAATTGCACATTTTGGATGTTTGTGTGGGTGGTGATTATAAGTACTGTTATAAAGTTTAAAGACTCTGTAATCTATGACTTTATGCGCATCAGTCATCAGTGCCATTTGCACGCTTTTGTGTAGGAGCCTAGCTTTTCTTCTAGCTGTGTTTAATATTAGTAACCATAAACACCCATAGATTCTCCAGGTGAGTAAATTGTCAGTTTCCTTGGCAACAATGGAACAAATGAGCATCTTTGAGGAGTTCTTTGAAAGCCAGTGCCTATAATAATCCTGTGCGGAATGTAAAAACGACACATTCTTCTTCAGGTGTTCCCTGAAATCTCAGAAACGCCCAGGATGTTCTGTCTGCTTTCGTTGTGCCTCAGGCTGCTCACTACCATTTAGAAGACTGTAATATTATCACTGGGGACTTTAAGTAATATTTTCTGAGAACTGTCTTCAAACTACTCAAAATAGCACCAGCAGCAGATGTGGATACTGTTTCACTTCATGTATCACTTTTTGACGTCTCCATACTGAATAAAATACCATGAGATAAAAGTCTGTTGAACAGAATTATTGGAAATATACTCTACAGTTTGGGATGAGTCAGATTTTTTTTAGAGGAAATTATTATTATTATTTAGCAAGGATAAATTAAATTGATCGAAGGTGACAGTAAATACTTTTACATTGCTACAAAAGAATTATATTGCACATAAATGCTGTTCTTTTGAACGTTCTTTTCATTAAAGGATTCTAAAAACACAATTTCCCTAAAAATATTTATATAATATATATTAATTAGCACAACTGTTTTCTACAATGATAATAATAAGAAATACTATTAGAATAATAACAGAAATACTAACACTAAATACTAGCAGCAAATCAGCATATTAGTATGATTTCTGAAGGATCATTTTACACTGAAGATTGGACGATTCATCTGTTTGTTTACTTATAATATCTATCTACTGTGTCTATCTATTTACTGTATCTATCTATCTATCTATCTATCTATCTATCTATCTATCTAACTAACATTTCTTGTTTTTGTTTCTCTCACATTTTGCATCAAGTAGCTATTTTGTAGTTTTTTTTTTTTTTTTTTTTTTTTTTTTTTTTTCTCCATTAAGTGGTTATATATTCTTTGAGCCATCACATTACTATTACATAAAACTGCCAATTTTTATAATTTTATATATACATTTTTATATATATTTTATGTATTTACACACACACACACATAAAGATATACAGCGTGTATATATATATATATATATATATATATGTGTGTGTGTGTGTGTGTGTGTGTGTGTGTGTGTGTGTGTGTGTGTGTGTGTGTGTGTGTGTGTGTTAATCATTATTAATTTCATTGCTTGTGTGTGTGTGTGTGTGTGTTGGGCAAGGATTAAAATTTTTAATCACAAATAATCTCATGATTTTCTGTAATTAATCATGATTAATTGCATTGTTATGCACAAAATTCAGTAATGAATTCAAAAGTAGTGTATTGTGCACTTTTTTCATTTAAAAGTACTGCTATATGAACAAAAGTGCAATAAGGTTTGGTTTGCAAACACTTTAAACAAATAAGGAGCTTTTTTTTACAGCAGTATTCCTTTTACACAGTAGCAGTTAAAATATTTATTGTAAATCGCAACTTATACCATTAATGTAATCAAATTAAATATAAAACCAAAGTTATTTGCCTCTGCTAGGGCATTAATGTTTTTATAGAAAATATTTTATAGTTTTTTATAGAAAAACAAGTTATGCTCAGAGTCCAGAGCCTCAGTCATAAGATTATAACAGGCACCTTCCGAGTAGAGACCTGCACTATCGCAGGACCCGCAGGACAACACTTGATGGGCAAGTGCAGGTGCGGGGGCGGGTAGAGACTCGTGTGTGCGGGATGTGGGAAAATAAGGGTGTACTCATAAGGGCAATCTCAAGGCTGATTTATACTTCGGTGTAGCCTGATGTGCACCTCTCCAAAAATGTCACAGCACGTCAAATCTACACGGACTGCAAGGGCTGTGATGGGTCTGCTAGTACCCCTCCCTCCGTATGATTTGGGTTTTGTGTGTGTTTCTTGCACTTAAAATAAAACAAAGCAAAGATCATCTTATCATTTATTATAAAACGTAGCATTACATCACTTTGTTGTCTGTGACAAACAGTTGTTCTGCCATTGTACAAGTCCTTGTGGAGACTGAAAGACTGCCATCTTCTCCTGTTCCATTGTCGTCTCTTTTTTTGTAGTTTTAAAGAAATTATCTGTTATTTGATATTTATTTGCTGCAGTCACAGCTGACGCTTCTCCAACAAGCTGCTTTTTCTTCGACTTTTGCTGTGGTACTGCGGGATACACAAACAACATGCCTGTGGACACTGCAGACTAGCGGTTTGCATGTGTACTGCACGTCGACGCGGACAATGATGCAGAAGTATAAATGAAAACCGACGCACAGCCTACGGCGTATGTCTGATGCAGAAGTATAAATCAGCCTTTAACCATTCCCGAGCGTGTTTGACACCCAAAGCCCGGTTCGTTTGACTAGTGTGATCGCCCCATGCCGCACTCGGTTGCGGTTTGTTTAGCTGGCCCTGGCTCGGTTGGAAGAGGTGAGCCAGAGCACAGTTCAGTTGGGCTCTGGCGAGGTACGCATGTAGTGTGAGCGCTAACCCACCAGAGCACGGAACTTCTGATACGTGCAGCATGATTGCATGCACATTTCTGAGCGGCAAAAGTGATAGATCTGTAAAGCAATATATTTTGAGAGGGCCGTGTGTTACCCAAACGACTCAAAATAATAAACCACAGTTTTGATAAATAAGAAATCCAATGGCACAACACTAAGCACTGAAATATAGGAAAGAAGATAGAAGGAGATAATATTTAAACGTCGTCAGAGTTGGTATTGTGGCTTTATCAGACACCCGCACTTAACATTAAATGGAGTTGGTTTTTGACCAGCGAATGATGGAGATCATTCAATTCAATTCAATTCAAGTTTATTTGTATAGCGCTTTTTGCGATACAAATCATTGCAAAGCAACTTTACAGAAAATTAAGTTTCTACAATATTTAGTAGTAGCTTATCAGTGGTGACTGTCAGTTTATGTGTATACGGCAGAAATGTTCAGAAAAATCAATAAAAGACATAAACAAACAGACGATTAACACTATTAACAGCAATTAAGCAATCAAACTTATAGCAAAATGTGGTAGTTCTGTATGTTGTCTCCGGGTTAGCATCGTCTGAGGTCCTCTGAGGGGTTGGCATCATCTCTTCTCAGGTGTTCTGGATCCAGACTGGAGCTTATCCTTATTCCTAGTATAGGAAAAAACAGAGAAACAAATAGAGACATAATTAGCATAGCTGCTGTTCCAGCCAAGTAAAATTAATTAGTTTAACCCAAGCTAAAGAATAATAATGCGCATTTGATCAGATATAACTGCAGTCCAAAATTATGAGATGCATTATTTGAATGCTTGGCCAAAGAGGTGTTTTTTAATCTAGATTTAAACAGAGGAAGTGTGTTTGAACCCCTGACATTATCAGGAAGGCTATTCCAGAGTTTGGGAGCCAGATCATGTGTTTTGTCTGTCATTAAAACGGCTGTATCTGAGGCAGCAAGTGCATTGCATTAAAGGCTTTCATCAACTGACAGGTTATAACTTTTATTGTAGCTATATGGGTGCTATAGTTTTTCTTGTCGTTTAAAGGGGTGGTTCAATGTTTTTTTTCTAGGCTTGATTGTGTTTATGGGGTGCAGTCTAACATGTGTTAATGCTTCGTTTTTAAAAAATGCATTATTTTTCACATGATTTACCTTTATTCCACACCGCTCTGTCCCTTCTCTGAGAAATGCACTGATCATTTCCTGCATTTATGAAGCCCCTCCCTCAGAAATAGCCGATGGGCCCTGATTGGTTAGCTACCCCAATACAGTACGGCAACTGCACGTGCATCCATGTTTAACGCTTCTCATAGCTATGTGAAAATAAGTGTATAATTGGAACAGTTCATTGTTGGTGCTGAGCTGAATGAGAGAGAAAGAGAGAGAGAGAGAGAGAGAGAGAGAGAGAGAGAGAGAGAGAGAGAGAGAGAGATGCAGAGCATGTGCAGAGCAGGGCGAGAAACAGGATTGAGAACAGCTGCTTTAGAACATTGATTTTGAAACTTGTGAAACCATTAGAATCTTTATAAGACAGAATCGCAATTCATATATTAATAGATTTTTACGTGCACCTCTGGTATTCTCTTCCTCTTCTCTAAAGCAGCACAGCATGGCCTTGCCCCCTTTGCTGCCTTTTCCTGAGGGCGGGGTTTATCTGGGTTTGTTACATCACGAACCCGGGGAACTTGTTGTAGTCCCTACCAGCCATTTTTGTAGGCATTAAACTGCCAGAATTTTAAAAGACAATATCTCTGTTTGCATTGAACTTTCAGCTTCGTAACTTTGCAGATATTATGTACAAACAGCAACATTACACTCTAACTAACGTTAAAAAAGTGAAATCGCAATCAACCACCCCTTTAATACACTTGGCCAAAATATCATGAAACAATGAAGCGCTATATGCACAGGATATTTAAAACATACAAAAGTATATGGCTACAACTAGACATCAAAAGCTAAGACTCTTCTCCTCTCTTCAAATACACAAAAACATTGACCTTTATAGACAAAGTGTTTGGATAAACAAAACACTGTACTTTTTCAAACATTACAGTTATTTATTTACCCTTACATTGCGAACAAGCGGACATCTGTCTCCAGGCGCGTCAATCTGAATGGATGCGGGGTGAAGTTATGAGGTTTTGCTGACAGTTTGAGAATGGCGTTATTAGCTTTAGTGACAAGCTCTTTAAAAGTAAATGCTTTTCATTGGATAAATATTTGTAAAACCCTCAAATAGACATAAGAAAGGTGCATACCAAAATGAAAGTTTGTGTTTACATAATATATGTGTACTGTGTATATTTATGTATCTAAATACAAACCCAATTCCAAAAAAGTTGGGACACTGTACAAATTGTGAGTAAAAACGGAATGGAATAATTTACAAATCTCATAAACTTATATTTTATTCATAATAGAATATAGATAACATATCAAATGTTGAAAGTGAGACATTTTGAAATGTCATGCCAAATATTGGCTCATTTTGGATTTCATGAGAGCTACATACTCCAAAAAAGTTGGGACAGGTAGCAATAAGAGGCCGGAAAAGTTAAATGTACATATAAGGAACAGCTGGAGGACCAATTTGCAACTTATTAGGACAATTGGCAACATGATTGGGTATAAAAAGAGCCTCTCAGAGTGGCAGTGTCTCTCAGAAGTCAAGATGGGCAGAGGATCACTAATTCCCCCAATGCTGTGCGGAAAAAATAGTGGAGCAATAACAGAAAGGAGTTTCTCAGAGAAAAATTGCAAAGAGTCTGAAGTTATCATCATCTACAGTGCATAATATCATCCAAAGATTCAGAGAATCTGGAACAATCTCTGTGTGTAAGGGTCAAGGCCGGAAAAACCATACTGGATGCTTGTGATCTTCAGGCCCTTAGACGGCGCTGCATCACATACAGGAATGCTACTGTAATGGAAATCACAACATGGGCTCAGGAATACTTCCAGAAATATTGTCGGTAAAAACAATCCACCGTGCCATTCGCCGTTGCCGGCAAAAACACCGTTACAGGTCAAAAAACAAGTCATATCTAAACATGATCCAGAAGCTCAGGCGTTTTCTCTGGGCCAAGACTCTTTAAAATGGACTGTGGCAAAGTGGAAAACTGTTCTGTGGTCAGACGAATCAAAATTTTAAGTTCTTTTTGGAAAACTGGGACGCCATGTCAGCCGGACTAAAGAGGACAAGGACAACCCAAGTTGTTATCAGCGCTCAGTTCAGAAGCCTGCATCTCTGATGGTATGGGGTTGCATGAGTGCGTTTGGCATGGGCAGCTTACACATCTGGAAAGGCACCATCAATGCTGAAAGGTATATCCCAGTTCTAGAACAAACATATGCTCCCATCCAGACGTCATCTCTTTCAGGGAAGACCTTGCATTTTCCAACATGACAATGCCAGACCACATACTGCATCAATTACAACATCATGTCTGCGTAGAAGAAGGATCCGGGTACTGAAATGGCCAGCCTGCAGTCCAGATCTTTCACCCATAGAAAACATTAGGTGCATCATAAAGAGGAAGATGCAACAAAGAAGACCTAAGACAGTTGAGCAACTAGAAGCCTGTATTAGACAAAAATGGGACAAGATTCCTATTCCTAAACTTGAGCAGCTTGTCTCCTCAGTCCCCAGACGTTTGCAGACTGTTATAAAAAGAAGAGGGGATGCCACACAGTGGTAAACCTTGTCCCAACTTTTTTGAGATGTGTTGACGCCATGAAATTTAAAATCAACTTATTTTTCCCTTAAAATGATACAATTTATACAGTGTCCCAACTTTTTTGGAATGGGGTTTGTACACACACATACTGATATATATGTAGGAAATATTTACATGTTTGCATGTGTGTGTGTGTGTGTGTGTGTGTGTGTGTGTGTGTGTATTCCTACATATTTTTATTATATATAAATAATATATATATTACATATATTTCTTAAATATATAATTTTAGTAGGCTATTATTATTATTATTGATGAAGTAGGTTATAGCATTGGTCACACTGAAATGTAATTCTTGAAGAAGTTATCACAGCTTGAAATATTACATAACCCAAAGCTATTTGTGAAAACCTATGCGTGATGTTATGGGCCTGATGTACTAGACCCCGCCTGGCTGTCTCGCAGTTGCACTTCTTTAAAAAAAAAAAAAAAAACAGTACAGAAAAAAAGCAATGTACATAACCCATTGCCTGGTATGGGGGCATCAGCCTGAGAGAGAAAAATAACCTCAGCTATATTGTGAAGGTGGCTGGTAAGTTAATAGGCTGCCCACAGGTTTCCTTGACAAATATTTATGAGAGGCAGGTTATGAGGAAAGCAGATGCCATATTGGACTGTGTAAATCACCCCCTTCATTGTTCTTTTGAGGTCCTCCCCTCAGGCCGAAGATTCAGAGTCCCTTGTTTTAAGTCCAATAGGACAAAGAACTCTTTTATACCAAGTGCAATTCGGTTGCTAAATTTGCATAATTCTTGATCTAGATGAGTAGTAGTGTAACAGTGTTTTTAATTAGTAGTTTGTATTGTTTATTCGTATGTGTATGTGGTGTTTACCTGTTGTGCTACCTGTGTGTTTACCTGGCTGTAAGACAAGTTTCCCTTAGGGGACAATAAACTGAACTGAACTGAATGTGTTTGCACAGAGATGCAAGCAACACAATTTCTTACATCTTGTTTCAACACATTGCTCAACTTGCATCATGATTGTGCAAAAAGCAGATGCAGAGCCTCTAACTTTTACTGAAAACCTGAAAATTGTTGAGATAGTGTGTATAGATTGTGTTTGTTCCCTCAGAGTAGCAAACCAAGGCGTTCCTGAAAACACACTAATTTGAAAAGCCACAAAAATGTTTCAGTATATTGTGATATTAATAAGCATCTGAAGCGACATGCTTAAACATTTAACGGTTGCAACAAATAAAACTGAAAATTAGCAAGTATGCAAGGCATGTCACAGAGCATGAGGGCTTTTCTGTCAAAGGTGGAGAGGAGGTGGCAAAGGTAAACAGACATGTGCATCTCTAAAAATAACCCAAGGAACCAATCAACCGCACACAAGGCGGGCCCAGAAACTTCAGGTGTGCAGGTTACACCCATCCCAAGTGCATCTATAAAAAGGAGAAATGAAATAAGCTGAGAAGAAAGAATAGACGGCAAAAATTGAGACTTAGCTGAGAATTTTAGGACAAAGAGTCAGAAGATTTTCAAGAAAAACATGAACAGAACACCAAAAAAGATGTGCTCTGCATGCCAAAAACATTCTCATTCTGTTCTGGAAAGGTTTGGAGATGGAGAAAAGCCACCACTGTCATCGCCTTTCATCTCCCCAAAACCCTCCAGACCTCGTAGACCTCGTGCTCGACGGGTTCTTTACCCCCCTGGCCTGAGGAAGATCATGCCAAAAGAGGAGTCAGATCCTGCCAGACGCTGGCTGCTTATGCTTTCCGCTCTGCTTTTTCTCCAAATCTACATGGAGGAAGGGTTCTGCGACACTCAGGGTGTCCCAGACCGACCGCAGGCCCAGGACGATCAAAGCTCAATGCTTGAGGAGAATCCCTTCAGCCAGCCGCCTTCAGAGGCAGATGTGGCTCAATGCTGGGGAATCGAACAGTCATGCAACTTGTACTGGGAAATGAGGAGCTGTTTCTGAGACCGGCGCCAAATGCAACAGCAGTATGTGAATGCATACATGCATGCTGAGCTGTACAGGACGCTCGGATGGTGGGCTGCATGGGTTAGTCTATTCGCTGAGTGAGCGTTTCCAGCCGTACTTGGCCACAAGAATGTGTGCAGATGCTCACACACACACAGGGGAAAAAAGAAGGGGCCCTTCTGCAGAAACAAGCAGCGTGACTGAATGAACTCGCCTGGGCTGGACTGGATTCCCTGCATTTATTGAAGCGCCGCACTGGAGTCGACGCTCTGACTGTAACCTGATATACATGCACGTCACTTAGCGTAAGGGAAAGTGATGAATCACAGAGTGAAAAACAATCTCAAACACTGCACTAAACGGCCTACAGCACTCAGACTCAGTCGTGTGTGTGTGTGTCTGGGAATGCTTATGTCATTGACTGTAAAATATGTGTAATACTATGTGTGCCATTGAATGTGTTTCCAGGGAATATTCATAATGGGTAAAAAAAACTAAAAAAAATGATTGTGTGATGATGTAAAATGTCTGTGCTCTGTCTGGATGTGTTGAGTCCTCCTTTGTCTGCTTAAAAATCATTGTGTAATTGTTACAAAGACCACATACCGGCAATGATATGCATCATTAATCAAATAAATATGTAATTACATCGTTCTTTGTGAATGGTTTTTTTTTTTTTTTTTGTGAGTGCTCAATTAATCTTAAAATTCCTTGAAAGGCAGCAAAAGAAAACATGAAAACGAAATAATAAATAAATATATGCATACATATGTATACACACAAACACACATCAATACACACACACAATAACGTTTATCTAATGATAATATATTCTGCTGAAAGTGGTGGAGACGAAAAATAAAAATAAAAACGATAACAGAATAACAAAATTAGATTAAAACAGTATGATGGCTTTCAATTCAGTTTTAATTTGTTTAGTTTTTGGAGTGTACAGTAGTTGCATGTAACATCATGTCATGTTTTTTTTTTTTTCGTTGAGCAGAATGCATTAATATTCAAATGACAAATGAAACAAGAAATTATTACTCGATGTGCATTTATTAAAAGTAAAATAATCCAACTATAACTGCAGAAAATTCTGAAGAAGGAACAGACGTATGAGGCATTTTAATTCAGTTTCGATTGAAGGTACATAAATTAAAGTTTAAAAATAAAACTAAACATCTAATAAAAGAACAACACACTGTACAGACCTGTTTATAACGACAGGTCAGAATGACACTTTACCACCATTTTTGTTGTTTACAGACACTTCTATACAAATCAACTCACTGAAATCAAGGTGCACATCTTTCATTTTTTTAAAAACCAAACACACAGCCTTAGCATTGATATCAGTGTAGTGCAATATGATCTACCAGCTAGCAGGTGACTGTGACTGCACTCACTAGCTGACTAGCAGCTAGTTTCACACAATTGTGCCACATAAACATCTCATCTCAATTAAACAATCTCATCAGAAATGTCACTCCAAACACGTACACACACAATCTTTATCTTTCTACCTTCTGTAAACACACATTATCTGCCCTCCATCAGGAGTCTGTGATGAAAGATATACTTGTATTTTAACGACAAGTTTCCATTAAATCTATCTGCCATTCCTTATCTGAGGTAATATGACTTCTCTGCTAATGATGACTGTCACTGTGTCATTTTGATGCTGCATATGAATCCAGCTGCTAGTCTTAAATGTAGCTCTAAAAACCAAATGGACTGAATTCTACATGAAATCCTGTATTGCTCTATATAAGCATATAATAAAACAAACAATAAAATGTAGAAAACATATGTAAATATGTAAACATATGTTTAAAAATATTTAAATGTATTTACATTTTATGTAGAAAATATTTAAATATATATTCATTTTGCATTTATTATTATTATTAGTATTATTATTAATTAAAACTACAAAATTATCATTTTGTCATGGCAACTAACTGAAATAAAATGTGACATATAAAAGGAATCAAAACTGATATAAAAGAAATTAAAACTGAAATTCAAAGAATAAAATCCAAATACTAATGTTTAAAAAAAAGGGGGGGGACTAATAAAAAATAACAAAAACTAAAACTGTAAATAAAATGTAAAAAATTTAATTAAATTCTTAAATGATTCACTTAAACTCTTAAATTATTACATTCAATTCTTAAATTCTTAATTAAATTGAATTGAATTTAATTATTAAATTAAAACATTTTAAATTAAAATCAATTAAACCTCACTAGTCACTCATTACTCACACATTATGCTGCCTGAAACCCACCAGTCATCATTACATCATTGTTTAAACAACATGAGACAAACACCTGTCTAAAATGAATGACAAAGTGCAACACCTGCTGAGGCTGACAGAAAACCCCTTTAGCTCTTTACAGTTGTGTATGTTTGTGTTTTAGCGTACATTACAGCTAAGAAGAGGAATTCTCAAACAGCAATGACTTCATGCTTTCCCATGAAGTTTTCTCATCTCCCATACAGAGTAGAAATGATGCATTACATCCGCTTGTGTTGTAAACCTGCTTTGTTTCATTGATTTCATGTTAAATCATTCTTTAAACAAATTCTCACTGCAGTGATTTCTTTGCGATCATTTGTCATTTGATCCATCCACTGAATTATAATGATTGCTACAGAATGCATCAGTCTGGTTCCTGAAAGTATCATTCATTTTCTTACAGAGAATTTGATTTGAATTTAAAAAATATGAAGCTTTTAAGACAGACCAATCGTGACCTCTGAAGTTAAGCAATGCACTTCTGAAGAAAGAAGCCTGTTGACTTGTCAGCTGAGTTGAAAGTGACCCTGTAACTTAGCTGGTGGAGTACTGCATTACCAACGTCACAGGTTTCATTCTCAAACAAAACACACAAGTGAATAACCTGAAAGCAGTGTTAGTCCCTGTGAATAAAGCTTTTTTAGCCAAATGCGTAAGTGCTTGATCCACCCTCGTCTAAAATTGCAGGCTTGCTGATGCTTAATTGGGGGTCAAATATTTAGATGTCTTTAGACACATGAGATGCCTTAATCCGTATGACGCCACGTGTGTCAGACATACAGAGTTCTCACACCTTCTTTGACAACTGAATTGAGGCATTGTTATTCCGACACAATGAGGAAGCATTCCAACCTATAAACAGACACACGTCTATAATAAACAGATCTATTTTAAGACTTCAGAAACATTCCATTGTGTGCACCTTTGTCATCTTCATGCTCTTTAGCACTTTTATGCTAAAATAATATTTTATATTGAATATCATGAAACCTGTTGTGATGTTGTCATCTTAAAAATTTAAATAAATAAATAAATTATATGTTGCACATTTAAGGGCATTTAAGAACATTTAGACTTCTTTACATTTATTTTAACATCCATCAAAAAAATGAATGGCGTTAACTGATATTAATATATTAGAATAAGCTTAATTTTCTTTTGCAAAACAATCTTTTTTATTTACTTATTTTTTTGATTTTGGCGTGAAAAGGAACATGTTTTTGTGAGATCCAACTCTATTCAACCCTAATCAAAGTATATGCAACGCACTAAAATGAGTCTGAATGAAACTGAATGTAGAAGTAATTAAGGCACACTGTAAATACAAGCAGCTACTGTATGTGAAGGTGAACCAGTCCGCCCTCTGTCTTTAATGAGCGGCATTGCTGATAAATGACGTTCAAATGTCATGATAATCAGCACGTAGGCACTTGGCATGAAGGACACACTGTAATAAGAATTAAAAGCGAACAATGACCCACATCTCGCTAACAAACCAAGAACTCAGATGCTCACTGTTCTGCCTGTCAAGTTGCATCTGTTGCCTTTGCAAAAACACAAGCTCAGTCAAACATGCTCATGAGAACTGTTCCCTTCTGCTACAGTCACACCAGATTAGACACAGAGCTCCAGATGAGTCTGCATTAGTTCACACTGTCTGGTGCAGGCACAGTGCTGTTTAGTATAGAAGCCCATTTCCACCACAGAATGAATGAATGAATGTAGCAAATTGTGACTTGTGAGTTTACTTCTCACAATTATGACTTATTTCCCTGAGTTCTGTACTCCTGTAATAGCCAAAATAATCCAAAATAGCTAATGTTCCTATTAGGTTGTGAAAACGTTACTTCTCTGACCAGTCAAAACGTCCAGATTTTAAAATGTTTTTGGTTATTTGAACGTTAAAGGAAACATTCCATTTTAGAATTTTGCAAACTTTACTGGGACGTTACATGCAACTAGTAACACTTAACTAAAAGGTTTCAGGAAAATAAATAAATAAATATTTCAACAATGTATAAATATTTTTTTGTGCTAACAATTTGATAACTTTATTAAAGACCAGATAACACTCAAGAAATGTTCTACTGGAAGAACCTATGTTTATAACTTTGAGAGAACCTTCTTATCTGAGCTGGGTTTACATCTCGCTCTCGCAAATGCTTTTTTTACTTCCACGGAATAAGAAATGAATGAAATTCATTCATGACTTTCTGTCCTACAGCTTTTATCTTGCAATTCTGACCTTTTTTTTTTCTGTCTCGCATTTATGAGATTATATCTTTTGTTATAGTTATTTTGTTCTCAGAATTGTGAGAAACAAAGTAAATAGAAATTTAGAATTGTGAGGGAAAAAAAGGCCAGAATTACAAGACAAAAAGATTTTTTTCTTCCGTGGAGGAACAGTGCTTCCATGGTTTAGTAATAACACAATTGTTCTATGCATGATTAAGCTCAGATACTTGAAAGAGCACAATGTTAAAGTCACTGCATGCCGAGCTACATTATTTCACACCACTGAAACCATAAGTCATACAGCTCGACGCTCACACCTATGAGCATATTCACTCTCCTACCTTGAGGGTTAATTTTAGTAAGGTGACGCAAAGCCCCTGAGGCCCTTCCTAATGTAAACATGCCGGGCCTGTGGTTTCACCGGGAGCAGACATTCCCCACAGACCACATGAATGAGACATGAAGGTAATGCCATCTGATTGGACAGAATAAGTTCATTCATATCATGAAGCTAATGACAGGTACACAAGGGAATCAGTCCATATGAGGCCACAAGCGCTTGCACGAGGAATCCTCATAAAAGTTCACGGCATTTCATGGTGCAGTGCATCTCAAGTGACCCACTTGCTAACCAACTAGCTGTCTGCTGCAAGTTCAGAAAAAAAACTGTATGTCTGGACTAGCTACAACATAAAAAAAAAAAACAGTGAGATATGACTTCATGTTCTGACTTATTTCAGAATTGTGAACATTTATCTAAAATTCAAATTACATCCAGCAATTTTAACTCTTTTTCTCTCAGGTCTGAGATTACATCCCCGCAATTCTGTTTTTTTTTCCACCTCAATCATCACAATTCTTCTCTGAAGTGTAAGTTTTCCTGAGGAAGTTCTAGACTAAACTACACTGTGGGTGCTTGACCGAAAACATTTTTTTCTCTCTCGCATCTAAGATAAGGCTTGAGAAATCTCATGCTGTTGCATGTTACGGCTGTAATCAGTAGCTATGTGGGAAACAAGAGAACAGTGAAAAAAATAAACATTAATTTGGTTTAATGAAAAAAGTTTAATGAAAAAAGCATTTGCCAAGCTCAAGTTTTATGTTCAGTTTAATTTATTGCCCCATAATCACATCAAGAATGTTACTGTAAAGTATGCCTCTATTTCAAGTTGTGTTGAAAATTCCTCTGAACACATAAAATACTATACTACCTCAGGCTCAGTGAGTATAGCTTGAGTCACTGATGTGATTCTACACTGAAAAAATGATGTAGGATTTACTTTAAAACAATTTTCACTCAGAATTGCTAGTAAATTTATCAAATTATTACAAAGAAAGTAACAAATTATATCAATTTTTCACAACTGTTAATACACTAATTAATCAATTTAACAATTTAATAAAATTGTATTTAATTTATGTGGAATTAAATAGGCCTACACTAATACAAAATTAGAAAAATCAACTGAAATATGAATATTTAACATCTAGATTATTCATACTAAGTAAGTTAAACTGTGTGCATTTGGGTCAATTATGTGATGCTCTATTAAGTTATCCAAAAAAAAAAGAAATACATTTAAAATGCAGCTTAAAAATGAATTGAATACACCTTTTGAATTGAATAAACCTGATGAACATGTTTTCAAATATAAACTCATTTTGATTTATTTCATTTATGTTGCCTAAAAGACAGAAATGTGTAGGTGTAATTTTCCAAAAAAAAGAAAGAAAAGAAAGTTATCTGAAAAGTTTGTGTTGCAATTGTTTTTTTTTTTTTTTTTTTTTTTTTTTTTTTTTTTTTTTTGTTGTTTTCATTGTTGTTGTTGTTGTTGTTGTTTTTGTTTTCCTCCCATACTCTTTTGTTAAATAATTTTATTTATTTATTTATTTATTGGAAATATTTATTTTTTGCAAAACATTTGTCCTCCAAAATCAACGGGGGATTACGTTAATTATTCATATGGTTGTTAACAGGGTTTTCAAATCGAATTCGTACAAATTAGCCACCTTGTAAAATACGCGAACGAATTGGTCGTGAGCTAGCGTTGGCTACGCCGGTCGATTCTCAAATAATATGACTGAAATGTACTTCTGCTATTACATAATTTAACAGACGTGTGTGTGTGTGTGTGTGTGTGTGTGTGTGTGTGTGTGTGTGTGTGTGTGTGTGTGTGTGTGTGTGTGTGTGTGTGTATATATATAAACTCATTATATAGGCTAATTCACACATGAAAAATAATAAAATAAAATACAGGGGAGTTTTTTTTTTATCAATCAATCAATAAGTAAGTAGTCTAAGTAGTCTACAGTAAGTAAGTAAGTAGGCTAAGTAAATACAAAAATAAATAAAAGTCATTTAAATCTAACTCAACGTGATCCTATGATTTTTGGCTCTATAAAATTAAAATATAATTTGACAAATGTATCTTTTTGCTTTTATATAACCTTTTTTTTATTTTCTGCTGAGCTATCTGAAGTCAAGCATACTTTCCTATTGACATTTGTTGAGCTCATATATTAATGTAAAACGTTGGAATTTTTGGCTAAAACCATGTATTTTCCGAAGGTGTGGCTTTTCTTATGGGCGTCTCTTAAAAGCAAATATATAAAACCTCACACTGAAGTTAGAGAAGTCACTTTTGAGAAGCAGAGACACAGAGCAACTAACGCACTGTAACTGACCTGAACCAGCAATGTACACCAGATCAGACAGCCTGCTCTTCTCGCTACCGACAAACACTTTCTTCCAGCAGCAGTCGCAGTTTGATTTCAGACCGATGATGCCGCGGAACACCGAGCCGGAGATCTTCACCTTCGAGCGGATCCCGGAGCCGCAGCAGCCGGCGTTCCATCCCCGCGGAGCTGCAGTGCGCCCGCGCAAGAGGAACACCCGCGTTATGTACCCCTCCAAAGTGCGCAAATATCTGCCCCCGGCCGAGAAGAGCCCCGCTAAGCGCTGGCTGCTCGTCCTGTGCCTGGTAGTCTTCTTGCAGATCTACACCGAGGAGGGATCCGTCGAGACCACGCAGAGTGAAGGACCAACCTTCACTGATGCAACTTCTTACAATGTTCTCCCCTTCCAGTCTCCTGAGGAGCAAGCCAGACAAATGATGGGCAGCTGTCCTGAGGACTTCAGCCCGATGTCTAGCAGTGAGGAGAAGAAGGAGAACTCCTGGCTTCTGAACACTACATGCCCGAGCTCAAGCTTGGAGGAGGACATCAACACTCTCTACCAGCAGAGCAGGAGGAATGGATACGTGGTGGCCCTTCTCTACCCAGTGTACCATAGACTTGGCACAGAGAACTGAATGAACTCAGAATCAAGGTTGTGGACTAACTAAGTTCACTGAACCTTCTTGAAAAAGAAAAACAGGCTCCTGTGGCACCCAAGTTGTGCCTGGAGAATGATGAGTGGAGGACGAAGTGATGGAAAACACAAGCTGAGGAGACATCCAGTGGAACTGAATGACGAAGAAACTTCAAAACGGCTCATTTAGATTTACTTGAAAATGTTTCACTTGAAATGTAGCCTCACAAGCAGACCAGTTGTACGTCTAAACTCATTAGGGTGTCACAATGACCATTTGTGTTGCAGAACGCTGCCACTCGCAGAAATACTTGAATCTCACATTGAAGATTTATATGTGTTACATGAAGAAATATTTGTTGTAGCTATTTATTTGATGTTATTTATTTATTGTTAATTGCTTATTTATTTCCTATTGTCTTGTGAAAATAAACTGACATTTGCATCTATAATTCTTATTCACTTTTTCATTGTCTTCTTGTTATATTATTAGAATGAGCTGTTGTCTCACAAACTTGGTTCAAAATACTGTGACTTCTCAGTACCACATCTAAAAGTACAATACTCAAACAAGCATATAATTTATTATTTCATGTGTTGTGCATGCATGCTGATATGGCAGAAATACTTTTCTAATTACTCTTCAATTTTAAGTTTTTTTGTTAGTGTTTAAGAGATAATCATCATAATATTAACACTAGTAATATTTATTATGAGCATTATAAAGGTGAAAATGTGTGAGGTACAATAATGTTCATATAACTAATAAAGTTGCAATGATCCAAATAATGTTTTGTGTCATTCTTCACTTTCATTACATGGCTGTATTCAGAAAACACACAGCAAATTGTTTTGCCATGCAAGTCACTTTAAAATGTGGCAAAATCTGAAAATACCAGTTCTAATTATTATTTCAGTTGACTGAATTACTCTGGCTTCTTTCGGTTACACTAATGAATCCATCCACCCATCCATGTTATTTTAAAAGATCATGCCTAAATAACTAATATTGAAGTAACAACTGGATATGTTACTTTTTTAGTGTATCATTAACCAAACCTCACTGACACATTCTTAAAAAAACTGCATAATATGGGAAAATACAGTGCTTTGTCAGTCTAATGCATCATGCTTTAATCTGCAAATGGATATTAGAAAAAATATATAAATTAGGGGAATGACCAGATCATCAAAAGTCATTGAAAATAAGGTCAACAGATTATAGATGACACATTGTTTCATCTACTATTCTCCATAATCAATCTTTACTGCATAGAAAAAAATCTGTATTACTATAGGAGTTTTAAAATAAATTATTGTATTGTTTCAGACAGGATATCATTTAAAAGGCTGTGTGAGTTTTTATGTTAGAGTCCCAGAGATATGTAACATAATAGTAACCCCTGTAATGAATATTATGAGCAATATAAAGATGAAAATGTGTGAGGTATAAAGGTACAATAGAAATATTATATATATGTGTGTCTGTCTGTGTGTGTGTGTGTGTGTGTGTGTGTGTGTGTGTGTGTGTGTGTGTGTGTGTGTGTGTGTGTGTGTGTGTGTGTGTGTGTGTGTGTGTGTGTGTGTGTGTGATTGTAATTTAATTTAAATCTATAGGTTATGTCATTCTCACCATAGTGTATTGTAAATCTATCTTTTTACATTTTACATTTCCCTGTATCCTACCTTTTATATTTTTGTTAATATGTATTTAATATAATCTAATAATATAATATGGTATAATCATGAGAGAATATACAAAATAAGTCCTCTGCTTTTTGCATTTATGTTTGCCTGCCAACACTCTTAACAAATGTTCTTTGTCTGCAATATTACACTTGCTTTAAAGTTGCTTAAAACGGTCTTTGCATGCTTTTAATACTAAATTATGTTTTTTGGTATGATTGTTTAAAACGGTTTTCTTACACATCTCCTCTAATGTGTTATTAGACACACAACCACATATACAGGCTCTCAACTGTCATATTTGTGTTTACAAGTGTATGGCGGAAACTGTGGCCAACATCCCACAAGGAAGCCTCGTGGGAGATTCCCCAATGCACTTCCTCTCCAATGCGCCAAAAAAAAACATTTAATCTCCACAGCCACAAGTATAAATAGATGATATGGTTTACATTTGAACTCCCCCAAACCAAACACACACTCTCCCCGTGCACGCAAACCTCCTGGTGTTCCTTGCTTTGTCCTTTCATCCTTGCCGTCTCTCTCTGTATGTGTCTATGAGCTGGCATTCCAGAGCCGTGAGTCAAATAAATGAAGCCCGCCTGCTGCCCTGAAACCCGAGAGCTACAACATGAAAAAAGATACCGTGGTAAGAAAAGAAACAAAAAGAAAAGGAGAATTCCTCCTGTGGCCAAGGTGTGTCCAGCATGTTGGGGCTTGATCAAAAACCGACCATTCCTTGATACATACCTGTATGATCACACAGAAACACTGCAGAAAGGCCAGAAGTGATCTTCTAGCTCTAGATGACTCTATTAGAAGAACTCGCACATGTTTGGCCTCAACTCTATGCCAAAGTGTCATTTCCGGTTAGTCCGATCAGACCTTAGCATGAGCTTGAGAGATACCTTGAAGCACACGAACAAAATCTGGCAACATGCAGTATACTGTAAATCATGTTCCTGAATGTGAATGTTTAAGCATTTTTAGTAAAATACAAACTCATAAACCTCATGTGCAAAAGTTCATCCTTTTTTGATGAGAATGCTATAATCATATTAAATGTTTGGCACAATAAGTAATATTTTTTGCAGACTTTTAAGTTAAAATGGTTTGTCATGTTGTACAGTATGGGCTTGAGGTTTCTGCAGTTACACTCTCAAAAATAAAGGTTCTTTATTGACATCTATGGTTGCATGAAGAACCTCTTTCCACTCCACAAAAGGTTCTTTATAGCCCCCATAAGGCGCTTTCGCACTGCGTATAGGAACATAGTTCTAGAAACTACAAATATCCATAACCGGTGTATGGAGAATGCTGTGATCTGAGCAGTTTTTTTGTGTGTTGAGGGTTTCGTAATAACGGAGATGGAATGTAAATGAAATTACATGATTGAAAGAGCATGAAAATCTGACTAAATCTCCTGTGACATCTTGTTGAACAATGTTTTCCGTGTTTGTGGAGTAAAAATTTGAAAAATGCCGGGTAGCCGGTGTTTCATATGCGTTTGGCCAATCAGCGTACAGTTACAGTATGTCACTGGTAGTTCCTATAGAACCGTTTTAACTGGCTTAATTAACAGAATTTAAAAGATTATTATAATTTTTTTAGTTATTATTATTATTATCTGGGAGGTAGTTGACTCTGACCCACATAGTAGGTGGCGGTAATGCACCTTAATGTTGGATGCCGACCGCCATTAAAACAACAAAGAAGAAAAAGAAAAAGGAGCTAATTTAGTTCCCCCAAAAAGAGTTCTTAGAACTAAAACTGTTCTTAGTTCCTGTGGTGCGAACATGCCAAAATCTTCTGCTAATAGTTCTAGGAATTATGAAAAGGTGCTTCTGGTGCGAAAGCCTGCAACTAGTGACTGCTTCTAGTGTGGGTTTGGTTCCCAGGGAACCCTTGAAAGCAATTGAAGTTGCTTTGCATAAAAGTGTGTACTAAATGCGTAAATGTAAGTATAAATCTTTAAAACACACACACACACACACACATTTCATGCAGCTATCCACCTTAACTGTAGCCAGTATAGTTAAATAAATAATGAAAGTAATATACAGTATCAGTCTGAAGTTTGGAAAAAACATGACCTAATATCACAGTTTATGTTACATTGATAATTATAAAATCAGCATATCAGAATGATTTCTGAAGGATCATGTGACACTGAAGACTGGAGTAATGATGCTGAAAATTCAGCTTTGCATCACAGGAATAAAATATATTTTAAAATATATTAAATTGGTTATTTAAAATGAAATCATATTTCACAATATTATGGTTTTTGCAGTATTTGTGATTAAATAAATGTGAGCATAAGAGACTTTAAGACTTTTAAAAATCTTACTGATCGCAAACTTATGAAGCTTTTTGACTATTTTTTCTTAGCAATCCTATTACTCAGCATCAGCGGTGTTCTGTTGCTTGTCCTGAAATCACTGCTGTGTGAACTGTGCTGTTAATGCATCACTTGGTGTTGTAATTTTTTACATGCATGTACTTGGGCTGTTTTCAAAGGCATGTATGGCATCATTGAAATGACCCTGATGTCTGAAGATGGCTAATTAAGGAGAAGAATGAGAATATTGCTTCGTGCTGAATGGTTGAAATGCAGAGTAATGTTACTGTAATTCTGGAGTAACACGTGTGAACTGATATAACACACACACCAGGTTTTATGAATGTAACTGTTGTTCTAGAAAGTTAAAGTATAAGAAACTTTAAGGAAATTATAAGGTTTAAAAAGGAAGGTGATAGGAATCTGAGTAAGCTGTGAACTGAATGAGTGAAATCATTCCGGATGAATGACACCTATGACATGGCAAATGTAGAATGGGGTGAGTCCCAAAATTGCATATGAATAAGTAATTTAAATCAGTTTAGGCAAAGGAGCGCACAGGAAGGAACTGATGTAATCATGATTTTTCAAAGCTACACTGTGTTGCGTAAAGTTTCATAATTCTTTGTGTCACAGTTGTAAAACTAAAGGTAAAACCACAACCTGAGTTTCAGGTGTAGCATAAAGACTGAAATGAAAGGTGTGTGTGAGAATTTCTGTCATGCTTTCATTCACTGTCACTCACTTTCTCTCCCACACACACACACACACACTGAACTCTAAATTCTATTTCTTTTCTATCTACTAGTTTTCTTTCATGTATTATTTATATATACAAAAAAACTTGACCCTCTAACACTAGCATTCTCTAGTCTTTTTCCATTCTGTCTACTTGTTTTCTTTTTATTCATTATAATAAAATAATAATAATAACCTGACCCTCTAACACTAGCACTCCCTATTCTGTTTCTATTCTATCTATTTGTTTTCTTATATTTATATATGTATATAATTCACCTGGCCCCGATACAAGATGGCGGGCTCCATGACATGCTCTGTTGTTTTTTTGACATGGAGTTGTTTTTGTTAGTTTGTCCTGTCTTTAGTTATATTCCTGCAATCAGTTTCACCAGAGATGAATTGCAGGACATTCGCCACCACACATCACCCGATATATTACCGGTTTTCGACTATTCTGATGTTTTGCTGGACATTTTCGTCGTTGGAGCAGCTGCGCTGATCACGCGTTTCAGGACGCGCAGACCGGGGAAGAGAGCCGGTGTGCTTGTGAAACTCAGGAAGTGTGGATTTCGAACGCCGTTGCCTAGCATCCATCTGGCGAACCTCCGCCCAAAAAATGTATGAACTCCTTATGCTCTCCCGGACAAATAAGGATTTCTCATACTCTGCTGCTCTGTGTTTCACGAATACTTGGCTAAATGACGCCATTCCAGACAGCGCACTCCATCTGCTGGGATTTCAGCTGTTCAGAGCAGACCGTGACGCAGAATCAACGGGTAAATCGCGCGGCGGCGGGACATGCTTTTACATCAACGAAAGGTGGTGTACAGATGTAACAGTGTTAAAGAACATGTGCTGTTCAGATCTAGAAACACTCTTCATTGACTGCAAGCCGTTCTATTCGCCGCGGGAGTTTCACTCATTCATTCTCGTGAATGTTTACATTCCTCCACAAGTGCACATGAGCCTGGCTTTACAGAAACTTGCTGATCAGATCACAGAGACAGAACAACAACACCTGGACTCTGTTTTAATCATTCTTGAGGACTTTAATAAAGCAAAGCTCTCCCGTGAACTGCCAAAATACAGACAGCATGTTACATGTCCCACCAGAGACAGTAACATATTGGATCATTGTTACACCACAATAAAGGATGCATTTCACTCTGTTCCATGGGCAGCTTTCGGACTCTCTGATCACTCTCTGATCTCTGATTCACAGAAACTTATATCAGTTTCTGTGAAGACATGTGCATTCTTACCAGGACTCATCTAACATACAACAATAACAAACCATGGTTCACTGCAAAACTCAGACAGCTCCGTCAGGCCAAAGAAGATGCTTACAGGAAGGGGGGCAATGTCTTGTATAAACAGGCTAAATACACACTGGAAAAGCAGATCAGAGTGGCAAAGAGGAATTATTCTGAAAAAATAAGGACTCAGTTTTATTCCAGCGACTCAGCATCAGTGTGGAAAAGTCTGAAGGAGATCACCAACTACAACACCATCCCCCAGCACTGTGGAGAATCAACAACTGGCAGATGATCTGAACGAGTTTTACTGCAGGTTTGAAAAAACACCCAACACCTGCCCTGAACACCTCTCCACACAACCATTCACACCTCCTCCAACCCCCATCTCCCCTACACCTGCAATTCAGATCAGCGAGGATGAGGTGTGCCAGGTCTTCTGGAAGCAGAAAAGGAAAAAAGCACCAGGCCCAGATATATATATATATATACAAAATAATCTCTAACACTAGCACACCCTATTATATTTCTATTATATCTACTTGTTTTCTATTTATTTATTTAAAAAACTGACCCTCTAACACTAGTGTTCTCTATGCATTTTCCATTCTATCTACCTTGTTTTCTTTTTAATCATTATAAAAAAAATTATAATAATAACTTGACCCTAGCTCTCTCTATTCTGTTTCTATTCTATCTACTTGTTTTCTGTTTATTTGTTTCAAAAACTGACCCTTGAAGACTAACACTCTCTAATCTGTTTTTATTCTATCTACTTGTTTTCTTTTTTTATGATAAAAAAACTTAACCTTCTAACACTAGCAGTCTCTATTCTATTTCTATTCTATCTACTTGTTTTCTTTTTATTCATTATAGAAAAATGTATTATAATGACTTGACCCTCTAATATTTGCTCTCTCTACTTTTTTACTTTTTTATCTACTTTTTTCTTCTTTTTATTTATTAAAAAAAAACTTTGCTACATGTTCTGTGTTAGACTGTCTAGGACTTGTCACAGCAGCACTTACATATTGTTGGTCTTTTGTTGGTTTGATTGCTTCTTCTGTCTTCATTTGTAAGTCACTTTGGTTAAAAGCATCTGGTTAATGGTTAAATGTAAATGTTGTCACGATGATGTTTAGTATTTGACACTGTGCACCTTCTATATATATGAAAAGAGATTTTCTAAAGTAAATGTTGCTTGTCTACATGCACAGAATTCACTGCCATGATGCTACAGTTGCCAGGGTGTTTTGGGATAGTTGCTAAGATGCTCTAGGTGGTTGCTAGGCTGTTCTGGGATGGTTGATAGGTGGCAGCTTGGATTTTCTGGGTTTATTCAGACTATCAAGTCTACTCTTGTGAAGAATGATTTCTCCTTTAATTATTACACTTACAGTATAACATCTCACATGAAAGTCTCATCCATCATCTGGAGGCAGGGCAGGAATAAACCGGTTTGGCAGATGTCTGTATCCTGCTGGAATGTTTCCCTGGGCTTGTTTGAACCAGCAGGAATTATATAAGGGTGAATGTGTCTGAATGGGCATGCCTGAACCCGTACCGATCTGAGACTGTGTGCTGGAGAGACAGCTATAGAAAGACAGAATGGCATCTAGGAGTGGGTGGCAAGGAGGAAACCTCCTTACCTCATACACCCATAACACTGTCATCAATTACATGAAGTACATCTGATAACAGATCCAATGCTCATGGATCCGTCAGGATTGTTGCTATGGAACTCTAGCACAACAAAGATCATAATATAATAATGTCATAGTAATCACTTTGATGAGTTAAAAAGATTTTTATTCATCATACTCGTCAGATGGAACCAAAAAAAAAGAGGTGAATAAAAGTGCAATTACAAAAGTCACAGAAAAACCATATTGTGACGTTATGTGATGTCATTTCCTGTATGATATCATGGTCTTGTTGTCACAAGATTTCAAGTGGGTCCCTACATGTTACATCACTTTAACCATGACAATTTATTATATTATTTATTAAATTATTTGTAATATAATTCATAATTTATGTTATTATTATTATTATTATTATTATTATTATTATTAATGGTTATCATTGTTGTTGTTGTTGTTATTACTAGTATTGTTGGTTTTTATTATTATTATTATTGTTATCATTATTATTATTATTATTGTTATTATTATTATAGTCTTTACCACCTAGACAATTTTGACTTTACATCCCATATCAATTAAAATTATACATTTTAATTTTCAAATAAACAAACATATATTAAAGTCATGTCTTGTCTAAATTGCATTTATGGTATATTTTTGAAAACATTAATAGAGCCATACAATTAAATATCATCAATCCATAAATAATCATTTCGAAATGAGTCCTTTTCATGTAAATGAAGAGTTTTTGACTGCTGAACAATAAAAAAAAGTAACAAAGTTGAATAACCCAGAACCTGATCTACACATAAATGTTTCTTAAACCTTCTGTTGTCAAAACAGTGGAAACAAATTATATGAGAAAATCACTGAAAACATAGTTTTTCACATAAGAAAAGACCTTTACCTTGAGCTTGTTACACAGTCTCTAAAATCACACCTATCATATCTCGTTTTGATCCTAGAAAACCAACAGTCTGGTACCTAGAAGAGATTAAAGACCACACTCCATGAGCTGTAGATCACTGTAACAATGAATTGCAGATGTCTGGTGGAGGTGTGAAAATGTCAGGCTAAATATAGTGATCTAGCTTTATTCGTTTCTTCAGAAGAATGAATGATAAGTAGGGAGTTTACTATGAATGTTGCAAACTGAACTGTAGCAGGAGAAACTTTGTTGCTCATACCTGCAAGGCATTTTACCTGCATCTCCTCCCCTTTTTTGCAAAAGTGCTCTTACAAAATCATAATTATCATAATTTTCTATTATAACTGGGCCATGGTGGTAAAATATGTTCATATAAACTATTACAAAAACAGTTGATATGAACAAAGGTATTGTATTGTGATAATCAGTGGAGTGTTTGACTTATGTTAAAACATCGCGAATGGAGTGTATACATATTAGATAGTTCAAAAGAAATCAAGTAGTATGCATTTACTGTAAATGTCAGTAGACTGGTCTATTATTACAAAAATGATAATATTTTGAAATATTTTTCATTGACACTTGATCAATCAAATTTAAATAATTTTTTTTAATTAAAACAGGATTGAAAAAAAAATAATGTCCTTAAAATCAATGGGTATATGTGTCAATGCAAACGTTTACTTTGAAATTCACCTTTCCAAATGCAAAAGCCCGTCATTGCATAGAAAACCTCACAAAGCATTGTATATAGTGAATCAAGTGAAATGTTTCAGAAAAGTGAAGAATCCCTGAGCAACCCTCAATGTGTTTTCCAAACTCTCCCTCCAAGATCAACACTCAGTATTTCCTGTGTTGTCACAGCTCTGGCCGTGTGTTCACTTCCTCTGCCTCTCTCTCCTTCACGCTGGCCAGAAGAGGAGAGGAAATCATGTTACATCACTCCGGGGTTGTTTAAGAGAGGCCTTTCCCAAATGCTTCATCACTTTCACGTGTCAAAACCCAAAATAACAACTAATATCACTAATAAATACTACAGTATAACAATACAACAAAACAACAAACTTTCTGTTTTTTGTCATTCTGTTATTTTTACTATACTGACCAGCTGGCTTTATCATGTAAATATGAAACATGCAACACATATATTCCATATTATCTGATCACTTGACTGAACCATTAGAACTGATTTTTTAATGTGGAAATGAAATCAAATAAATTAAATAAGGTGATTCAAACCGAAATAAGTTTGAATTAAATTGGTGTTTTATAGGTGTGTGAAAACACTGTGAAAACATGACAACTCGATGAACATCTGGAAATTTATGTTCAGTTTTTTTGGGGGGCGGGAACATTATAATTCAGTTTACAACATATCCATACAACATGTTGTCTTGAATCATACTATGGTTGTTGTTGTTTTTTTTTTGTTTTTTGTTTTTTTTTTTTTTTTTTGGCATAATGAAATCTGACTTTGTTGTCTTTTAAACATGAAACATGCAACACTTATATTCCGTATATTCCATGTTATCTGGCTTAATCATCAGAACTCTTATTTATGTGGGAAACTGTGTAAATAGTCTTGTTGACATTTGAGTCTTGTTGACACTTTCCAAGCAATCATGTGTGCTTCCACAGACTGCCAGTAAGCCCTGCTGGGTCTTGCATCACCCCTGACTAAATGCAAAAATTCTGGAGACATCTTTTCAGGAATGTGCCGAAACAGCTGCTGCCCCCAAGAGGTATTACAGCTGTCAGAGAGACAGAAGCACGAGCCTGTGCTGCCCTCTGATGCACGACATGTGCAACTACAGCGGGAGCTGCCTGGATAAAAGATTTGTAGGTATTTAAAATAAAATAATAAATATTAATACTACACAATTACAATTAAAATGAAATAAAATAATATAAAATGTAAATAAATAAAGTTAATGTTTGAGAAATCAGACATTTGGACTCAAATCTTGCCCCAGTCTCCCCTTTATATCTTGTTTTACAGCAGATTTTACTACAAGTTACTAGTTGACTAGTTACTGAAGGAGTAGAGTAGAGTAGGAGTGTTTGAACAGTTTTTGCATGCACTAGAGTCCTTATAAAATTATGATTTGACATTGCTGACCTGAGGAGGGATGCGATGCAATATACGTGTGTTCATGCAAATCTATGCATACCATAAAAGTATTTGGCTATTTAACCTGCAGAGACTCAGCAGTACAGTTTTGTTCACTGTACACACACACACACACACATTATATATATATATATATATATATATATATATATATATATATATATATATACATATACTATATATATATATATATATATATATATATATATATATATATATATATATATATAATATATATATCTATATATATAATACATACATACATATATATATATATACATACATCATATACCCTTATTCATGCCACAAATTTGTTACTAGTTTATCTTTAATATCCAAATGCTTTTTAGTATTACCAGAAAAATTAATAATTTTGACCCATACAGTGTAGGCTGTTGTTGACTATTGCTACAAATATACTCGTAGTACTCATGACTGGTTTTGTGGTCCAAGGTCACATAGAATAGAATAGAATAGAATAGAATAGAATAGAATAGAATAGAATAGAATAGAATAGAATTAGACTAGAATAAATATTTATGTTAAAATACGTTTAAATAAAATATAATTGTCTGATTTATTTATAAATAATATAAATGAAATAATAAGGTAGCTATTCCCAGAGTTGATCGGCGTTGCTTAGATCCATTGCTCCCTTCTTCAAGCGGCCGGAAGAGGGATGTGATGTAAAAATCACATTGGACCCTTTTTTTTCTTCTTCTTCTCCTGCAGCAGATCTTCCGATGCATTGTAACAGTGTTGAAGAACATAAACTCTTGAACACAATGCCTCGACATCTGTAACGGCGCGTTGACTTTCGGATGTGACTTCGGTGGGATAAACGATTGTCAGGTTCCCGAAAACAGGTATTTAATCAGTTTGAAGCGAAAGATAGTGAGGTTTCTGAAGACAAACTGAAGTTGCTGGTTTTTCGGAACTCTTTGTTGCGATTGAGAAACACTCTTGCGTTCAGACAGACAGATGTGTGCTGCTGTTGAACTCGAGGTGATTCACAGATGTTTGAAACTTTGTTTTGTCAACTTTGGACGCTTTTGTTAGACATCGGCACAAGTTTATGAACTTTTATTTACAGGCGATTGTTTGAAAAAGTTTGAATAGCCTACACTGACAATATCATTCACATAGCCTAGTGCTTTTTTGTTTGATGGGGTTATATCGATAGAATGGTTAAGTGTTTTGTGGCTGTTATTTCACTTTATTGTCTTGACGAGTTTGTTAAAGTTGCTGCTTTGTGATTTAATTTGTCTCATTGTCATCAGCTTTATAAATCAGTCCGCAATGCGCATGTCCTACTTTTACCTACAAGAACTGATTACTGTTACCTTTACTACCGCTAAAAATATGTTAAATGTTTTATATTATTGATTCTGCACGAATGATGTCCGATTCAACGAATCGTTTTCTGAGTCGGTTCACTAACCTGTCTGAACGATTCGTTCGCGAATCGGACTGAATCAATCCGAGCGTTTATTACCGAGTCAACAATTATCATTTTCAAACGACTGATTAAACTGGAGAATATGTCGAATATGTCTATTATGGCTAATATGTCTATTTCGAATATGTTCATCTCCGATCATTGTGAGTCTGACAACTCATTGAACTGAGAGTCGAATCTTTCGGACATGTCCGTGATTCATAATTCCTAACTTATGATAGATTGAGTTTGAGTTTGATTTGTGTGTGCTATTTTACTGATGGGGTGAAAATGAGTAGTGGTCGACCAGTATTTTTTTTTTTGACAGCCGATGCCGATATCTTGGAAAGCAGGGTGGCCGATATCCAATATAAAGCCGATATAATTATATATATATTTTTTAATTTAATTAATATTTTAAAAATTGAAATCATTTGACAATGGATAAAAAATAAATGTGTAAAATAAACATACTTATACTTTTATTTTTCACAAATAAAGAAATATTTAATAAAAAATATAATTAAAAAGGACGTAAACACTGTAACCAACAGGGCACTCAGTATTCTGTGAAGTTTGTGTGCACTGGGAATCATATTTTTTAAATACTCACTAATACAACACTCATTTCACATACAGCACACAGAGAAAATGACATGAATATTACAGTGGGCAATGCATAAAGTGCAGCATAATTTGAAATCACGTGTTTAAAGTTTAAAGCATTCAATTAACACGGACCGACCGTCACACAGAGAACACGCGATCATGCTGGATAAAAACACACACGTCACAAGATCTCACAGCTGGATTCGACTAAGTTTGCAAGGTTTGTGAAAATAAATGTTCATTAGTTTTCAAAGATTTGTTTAAATATATAAATGCCTATTTGCATAATGCTGACGGCAAATGAGAAAGTATTATAATGTTTGCATTTTTATTACTAATAATATAAAAGCAATAGTTATAATACTTTTTGTATACATTAATTCCTTTGTTTAACCGTTCTATCTGATTATTAGACAGACTTCTATCCGTATTAGGGTTAGGGTTAGGGTTAGACAGACCTGTTAACAACACAAGAGGGAGAATGTGAGCACTGTGTGCTCAGGCGCTTCCATTGTTAGCGCCGTCAAAATAAAAGTCCCGCCTCAAACACATCGGCCGAGCAGAAAAACTTATCGGCCGATGCTGATATTTGAAAAATGCCAAATATCAGCCGATATATCGGTCGACCACTAAAAATTAGTTATACAGTTTTACGTCCTGCATACTAAGAATTGGTTTTAATAAATAGCTTTTTTTTATCAAAACATTATGAAAATAAAAGTAGAGAAATTAATTGTAGTACTAGTCAGACCACGTGATGACTGATAGGTCATGTCGCATTCAGGCAAGACACAACTATATAAGAATGAAGTTAGATTTCAACTGGAAGGTTGAACTGTGAACTGTGTAACTTTTTTTTTTCAATGTTCCATTTGTTTTTTTCACATATAAGTTGTGATTTTATACAAGTTATTTTATTTAAAAAATGGTTACGTGTTTTTACTTGTTACTTTTTTATGACGTTTAATGCTTCATAAATTGTTTTGTCTTTTATAACTGCTTTACTGTTTAACCTGTGCAGAAAACCCTATAATAGTGGCATGTTCCCATTGTGACAACTTTCTCTTTAAAATGCTGTTGAACTAGCAAAGAAAGTTCACCCAAAAATGAGAATTTGCTGAAAATGTTCTCACCCTCAAGCCATTCAATATGTAGATGAGTTTGTTTCTTTATTGGAATAGATTTGGAGAAATTTAGCATCACATCACTTTAAACTCTCATTCTGACGGCACCCATTCACTGCAGAGGATCCACTGGTGAGCATGTGATAATCTGTTCTGATGACAAAATAAATGCACCTACATCTTGGATGGCCTGGGGATGAGTACTTTTTCAGTGAGTTTTATTTAGGGTGAACTTTAACTGGAGTGTATTAGAGGCATTCACCAAAGACTTAGAAAAACTGCAAAATCTCCTTGAATCACTCTCATTGATTACTGATTATTAGGAATTGGTGATAGATTGATAGTTTGCTGCTTTGAAAAGTGAAAGACCTTTGAAATTCATTAAATCCACCTGTTGACAGGTTAGTGATATTCAATCAATCATAAAGCATTTGTAGCTGAGAATCCGAGGCATTTCATCTCTGAGTTTAATCTTCATAAAGCTGGTCATAACAGCGATTTCCTCTGTGCTTTCCTGTGTGCTGTTTTTCTTTCTCCTGTGATGCAAGAAAGTGTTGTATGCCAAAGCAGAGGTCAGATGTTGCCTAACAAATGAAAAATGCCTTGAGCGTAAATTCTCATAAATTTTCTCATGCTCTCAGCTCTCGTTTCTGTCTGTGTCTGATTATCAGGCTCTCTGTTCAACGTTTATCTCTGAAAGTTACTGCAGACCGTAACGCTTGACAGAATCGGCAACAGTTCGATTGCTGAAGCCATTTTGAGGTCATTGAAGAAATGTTTTCGGGTTATGTGATAATGGGGATGAAAGAGATGCTATATAGAAGATACATGATTTAAAGAAAGAGGTTGAGTGATATTTACTGTAAGTATCACATGTGATGAATTACAGTGAAGCCTTACACACTAATGGCCAGCATAAAATAATGTAGAGAGAATGCAAGTAAAGCTCATTATTTACAATTTAGTTCTGACCCAAGTGATTTCTCAGAAATAAAAACAGATGCTGTTAATCTTGTCCTTTTTTTCAGATACATTCAGTTGGTTTAAACTGACAGTAAAGACATATGATGTTACAAAATAGTTCCATTACAAATAAGTACTGTTCTTTTGAACTTTCTATTCATAAAAGAAAATTTGTGTTACACACAAAAATATTAAGCAACATTGATATCGTGCTCATAATAAGAAATGTTTCTTGAGCAGCAAATCAGCATATTGAAATGATTTCTGAAGGATCATGTGACACTGACTGGAGTTATGATGCTGTAAAGTCAGCTTGGATATCACAGGAAGAAGTTGCATTTTGACATATTCAAATAGAAAACCGTTATTTTAAATTGTAAAAATATTTTACATTATTACTGTATTTATTTTATCAGATTAATTCAGCCTTGGTGAAATGTTAACTTTTGAATGGTAGTGTACATAGCACACTAACTAATCTAAGTTACTCATTTACAAGCAGCAATAGCAGTAGTGATACATTGGAAAAACACTAGCCTTGTATTTAAAAAGTGGGTCACTTCACTCTTTCACATTTAAATGTGAGAAACTGTGCTGCTGATTCTTTGCTATTGTGATAAGTAACTTTCATATACCAAAAAACAAAAAATCAAAAATACAACTACACCTACACTTACATTAATTTAATTTAATTTAATTTTATTTTAATTTATTATGCATTTGACAGACAATTTTATTCATACAAATTGAGATTTCTGACTTTTAATTGTAGACTTGTATTTAATTACGGACTGGTATTTTATTTTATTTTATTTTATTTTATTGTATTTTATTTTATTTTATTTTATTTTATTTTATTTTATTTTATTTTATTTTATTTTATTTATTTTATTTTATTTTTGATTTGATTTGATTTGATTTGACAGACAAATTTATCCTAAACAACTTACACTGCATTCACAATACATTTATCAGTTCATACATTCAGAAATATATCAACAGGAAACTATACAGTCTATATTTGCTTGCCATATTAGTTGTTGTTTTCCTTTTTCCTATAGCTTCTTTCCATGCTCAAAAAATAAAGAGATCTTAGCATGAACCACTGAATAGATTAAAGGCTTTAAGTTTTCTTCTTCTGGAGTTGTGGCCACAGTAAGTCTGCGACAAAGCATCTGGTTTTGGATACATTGAGATTTTTCAGTTTTTACTATCCTGTTTTATTCACCCTGTGTGTGGTGTATTTGAAGTACACTTGAGGTCTATCTAACCTGACTAAATGGCTGTTGAATGAGATTATTTATAACATGAATGTCGGTTCTGGCTGTGGTTTTGTGCAGTCTCTATCTCTGGTGAGCTGCCAGTGACTCTCTCTTGGTTTGGCTCTGCACATTGTTTATTGTGTTGCATAATTTGAGATGTTTGGCAGTAAGACTCGGCACAGAACTGTACTACAGTTCCTTAACAGAAGGATGTAGGAATGTGAGTGTGATGCATGCCTTTGTGTGCGATACATGTTGTGCAGATGAGAGTGTACAGAATGGATTCACATTTCCTTCAGTCCTTTAATCCTAGCTCAGTATGGCAAACACGTTCCTGCATGCTTGCAGAGGTTTGCATGTTTTGTCAGTATGCATGCATGCATGTATGTGCTGGTTGTAAGAGTCTGGAATTTGGGTGGGTTATGCGATGCGACTTTCTTTCATGAAACATTGTTCATTGTTTGTAGCACTTATTTCACTTACGGATTTTTTTTTTTTTTTTTTTTTTGTGAAATAAAAAAAATATTTTCATTTTGTCAGTGTAGTTTGATTAACTGTATATACACTGTCTGGTAAGATTACATTTATTTGAATGAATTATAGCATTTATTTAATTTAATAATCAAGAGAGCGAGGTGACAGTTGTGTGTGTGTGTGTGTGTGTGTGTGTGTGTGTGTGTGTGTGTGTGTGTGTGTGTGTGTGTGAGAGAGAGAGAGAGAGTTAATTTACTAATATTATTAAACCTCAGTAAATTAATGGATGTGTTTAGTATATTATTTTTTTAAATATAGTATTAAAATTGGCTTGGAGAATTGCGAAATTTCACTGATATTGGTATTGACTATCGAAGTTTTAGTATAGTAACAACTCAATAATAAATGATGTAAATTGTATGGTGTTTATGCATCATGGTCGTTTTGTCATACTTCCTTTAATTTATACTGAATTTAAAGAAAATGGACTGTATTGCATGTTTTTTTAAAGATACTCCCTGTTAGCAAAACGTCTGTTAGCGCTGTTAATGTTTTGTTGCTTTGCTGTGTTTCCCAGTCAGTCACATGAGGCCTCTTAGAAAGATGAGCAAGAAGGCTGGAATCCCGGCACTGGACAGGCCTTTATATGAGCCAAATATTACATAAACCATCTGCAACCTCCATCCTCCTCTTCCTTTAGTATGCACATTATATCTGCAGCCCCCCCATCATGCATTTGCTGTAAAGTATCATACAGTTTTCTTTGAAAAGCTTTCATTAGTCAGTTTGATCATGTGCATGCAAATGCATGTGTTTTTCTTCACCATAACAAGTATATTATGTAATGGCTCATGGGGTATTCTCATCAACACACTGAGAACACGCTGTATGAAAAACATGTGAGCCAAGCAAATCATGATCGTGTTTGTGTAATGATCAAAAACTGTTGGTGCACAAGATTTGTAAAATGTTTTTGAAAGAAGGCTCTTATGCTCATCAAGACTACATTTAGTTGATAAAAATACAGTAAAAAAAAAAAATGGTAAAATATTATTATAATTTCAAATGTGTATTTTAAAATTGTATGTATTCCTGTGATGCAAAGCTGAATTCTTTGCAGCAATTACACCAGTCTTCTCAGTGACAAATGATCATTCAAATCATTTTAATATGCTGATTTGATGCTCAAGAAACATTTCTGATTATTGTCAATGTTTAAAACAGTTGTGCCGCTAAATTTTTTGGAAGAAACTGTAATACATTTTTAAATAATTTCGAATTTATTTGAAAACTAAAATAGAAACCTGTTACATTATGTCTTTACTGTAATTTTTGGTTAATTTAATGCATTTTGTATAAAAGTATCAGAAACAGTTGATTGACGCCAATCTTTTGAATGATAGTGTATGTCATATAATATATATAAAAAAAAATTTAAGCCACATTTAATACATTATATTATTTAAATTACTGCTCTTTTGCAGTAATTTAAAAAAAAATCTTTGAGAGATTTTAGGTGATTTCTTTTTTCTTTTTCTTTTTTTAAAGTTTAAAAGTTTAAAAAAAAAGTCAGTCACACTTTAGTTTGGGGAGCAGTTCTCAATAATAACTAACTATTAACCACGACTTTTGCCACAATAAACTCCTAATTTGCCGCTTATTAATAAATAGTAAGATATTTGATAAGTTTAGTTACTTTGTAGGTTTAACGGATCTAAAATATGGTCATTCAGAATAAGCCATTAATATGTGCTATGCTAATAAGCAACTAGTTAATAGTAAGAATTGGTCCCTAAACTAAAGTGTTACCAAAAAGTTCATTCTCAAGTCTCTGTGATATTCTGATTTCAAGATATAACTCGAAGAGTTTGACTGCTCACGCAAGCTAAATGATTTGAAGAATCATTCATGTCTGTAGCACAAATAATCGAGATAATCAGCCATGATCTCTTGTCTGTGATGTTGTTTCATAACGGACAAACTCACTGAACTTGTGATGGTTGTAAGTAATGGCTGCTGATGATTTGTGTGTAATTGTCTCTGGGGTAATGGCTGGGGCGTGATGCACTCATGAAATCAGACACATTCCTGCGGTCTGAGGTTTGGGGAGCGAGAGAGACCCTCCACAGTAATCGCACTGCACTCAACACACTCTCAAACATGGCTGTCCTAACAACAACACTAACATTTATCTCAGTCTTTCCAGCGCTGATACACACTGCTATCAGAGGGGCCCCGCGGCCCTCGGCTCTGGAGGAGAACAGTGAAGTTTGGCTCAGGCTTTTGACTGAAGCTTTGGCCGGCAGAACACTGATTTGTCATGTGTTGTTTCTTGTCTGTGTTTGGTAAGAAAATGTCTTCTAGGAACATAAATATTGTCCATCACAGAACACCCTAACAGGAACATCCTAGAAATCATCCAGAGGAATCGTCAGTGCTAGGATGCTTTGTAGGGTGTTTAGCATGTTTGTTTTCAGTTTGTTTCAAAGTGGTTCCACCTTGGGAAAAATAGTTTCTGTCTGATAAATATTGTGACAGTGGTTTAGAGTGTGTGTGTGTTTTTAAGCTCCAGGTTTGCTGTGCTAGTTTGTTGGTTTGTTTGGGTTGCACAATTTTGTGATTATATATAAAAATGATTATAAAACAACAACAACATTTAATATTATTATTATTATTATTATTAATATTATATTATTCTTTATTTATTTACAGTGAAATTGTTAAACAATAGTTTCATTTTTATTAAGTAATAATAGTAATAATAATAATAGTTTATTGTTTATAATAGTAATAAGAATAATAGTTATTATTACTACAACAATAACAACAACTATCATTGGTAATAATAACAGTAAATAATAACATTAACTAATACTACTAAATAAAATTGATAAATGATATTTAAGAAAAATATAACAATTAAAGGATACTCCACCCCAAAATGAAAATTTTGTCATTAATCACTTACCCCCATGTCGTTTCAAACCCGTAAAAGCTTTATTTGTCTTCGGAACACAATTTAAGATATTTTGGATGAAAACCGGGAGGCTTGAGACTGTCCCATTGACTGCCAAGTAACTTGCACTGTCAAGGTCCAGATAAGTATGAAAGACATCGTCTGAATACTCCATCTGCCATCACTGATTCAACCGTAACGTTATGAAGTGAGAAGAATACTTTTTCTACGCAAAGAAAACAAAAATAATGACTTTATTAAACAATTTGTCTCCTATGTGTCTCTCCACATCACTGTAGTGCCATTTTGGAGAACATCTGCTGAACGCAAGCAGCTTACTTACTCTGTATTTACTTACACACTTACGTGTATTTACGTTTTGATTTGACCGAAAACACCGCATCTGTGCAGCGTGGCTGACACAGAAGAGCGTACACAGTTTGCCTTCAGTTCATATTGTCCAAAATGGCGCTACGGAGATGTGGAGAGACACAGAGGAGACAAATTGTCGAATAAATTCATTATTTTTATATAGCATTTAATAGCATTAAATCATGTATAGTCATTTCAGGTTTATTTTGATTAATCATGCAGCCCTACTTCAGCCTGAAGTGTCTATGATATTTTGCTCTGTAGATATGCCTCAAATCACTCCTTCAGCACACATCCAAATGCAAAAAAATCCTCTCCTCAACAAGCCACATGATTTAAGGACTCATTCATCTCTGTCACAAGTTATGTTAATTTAGTACTGCTCATAATAGGGTTGAAGGTTTGTCTCAATCTCTAAGCATAAATATGAGCAATAATAGTGAGGTTTATTCTTTACCATTAATGATAAGAAGCAGGAGATGTGTAAAATGAGTTCTAAAGTTTTGGATGGAAATCTTAGAATAATATGGCTATTTTATAGCTAGTTTGTGAGTAAGAGAGAGTCTGGTGGTTTAAAAAAACAAAAACATTTTATTAGATAATCGTGTTCAGCAAACCAACTTTTATTTATAAAATGCACAATAATAAAAGTAATTGCTGGCAATAAAACATTATTGTTCACATAAAGTTTTATGTGCAGTCTCACGTGCAAATAACGGAATGGTACTTTTTAAAGTTTTAGAGTCTCAATGATGAAAGACCTCTTATATTCATCGCTAATGAGAATCCCACCCTGAATGAGGCAGATTTCTCTGTGATTCCCCGGCCACATCTGCTCTGGAATAGTTTGCATAGTTAGCATAGCAGTGATGCTAATATGACCTGTGGGTTCCCACGCCGCGCATGAAAGCATCATTTACAGTCTGAACAAAAAGAAAAAAATAATAAAGCAAACTATTAATAAAAACAGAGTTTTCTTCAAAAGCAAACATTATGTACCATATAAAACACAAGCATGCTTAAAATGCACAGAAAAAAAAGAAAAAATTAATAACACAAAATGTTAAAAAAAACTAATAATAATTATATATATATTATATTATTGACAGTATAAAAAGAGGACTTGATTAGGTGTTTTTACATGAATATGGAAATTAATTCAACCACTTCTCTTTTACACATCTTTAAAATGTGCAAACTGGTTTTAGATGGATCTTGTTCTGAATCTGAACTTAGTTTTGATCTACAGTCGGCTCTGATATTGTTCTGTTTTGATCGTTACATGTTTCTTTTGGCTGGAAATGAGTGGATGCTACAGTACTGCTATGTTTCTTTCTGTTCCTCAGAGATGTAGTCTGTAGTCTGGTCTGTCGGCAGACTCTGAGGTCTCACTATGCTGCTTTATCTGCTGCTGACCATCTCACTAACAAACGTCAATGGCCAGATAGATCCAGGTAAAGTTACATCACATGCAGTCCGACACAGACATATGCATTCATACAGACAGCAGCAAAAACATTCACTTTCTCACTGTGTCCTCCTTCGACCTCCTCAGCTCACTGTCGTTATCCTCTCGGTATGGAGGACGGGAGGATCAAAAATGATGACATCACTGCCTCCAGCCAGTGGTATGAAACCACAGGCCCTCAGTATGCAAGGTAACATGAGTAGCATCCTACAGTATATATTTTTAATGAAGGTTTATTTATTATTTTAGTTTATTTAGTTTTAGTTATTTTAGTACTTCAAGTTAAACTAGATAAAAATTTGTCTGTTGTGGCATCAGGTTAAACCGTGAGGAGGGGGACGGCGCCTGGTGTCCTGCTGGTCAGCTGCAGCCCTCAGATGTTCAGTATCTTCAGCTTGACCTACGTCAGCTCATCTTTCTCACCGTGGTTGCTACACAGGGTCGCTACGCACGCAACTCCGGCAATGAATTTGCACGCAAATACCGTCTGGAGTACAGTCGCGATGGACACCGCTGGATCTCCTGGAGAAACCGCTTTGGTAGCGAGGTAAGTAAATGCACAAGACTGTATTTACTAAATGTTCGATTCTTAAATAAAAGACCTGAATGAACTGAAGTTTGATGCTAACCAGCAAAATTACCAAATTCAAAAGTTTACCAGTAAGCAATTATGCCATACACTACTGTACAGTTTGGGATTGGTAAGATTTTATTATTATTATTATTTTTGAAAGAAGTCTTTTATGCTCACCAAGACTGCATTTATTTGATCAAAAATACAGTAAATACAGTAATATTGTGAAATATTATTACAATTTTACATACTTGAATATATTTTAAAGTGCCCCTATTTTGGGTAATGAAAGGTTCATATTTTGGTTTTGGGAGTCCTAAACATGCATGCAAGGTCAAAAAACATTTATTTTTACCTTACTTGCTCAACGACTCCCAAACGATTCGCTCAACGATTAATTTTTTCCAAACCCCTCCTTTGCGTGATGCTAATCTACGGTGATTGTTGCGATTGGTCTCATTTTCATTTCATCTTGCCTGTAATGCCTGATAAAGCAGCGCAGTGCTGCTTTGTTTACAGCTGTTACCGGGGAAACTGCTATTTTTACCGCTCCAAAAGTGGCACCTAGTGGCAAAGAATGAATTTGCATTTTCATTCTGACCAACACGAAAAGACCAACGGGGGCGGGCAATATGCCAGTGTTTCACGTTGACGTCAACATGAAACAGCTTGGGATTCTTTTTAAAAATGATTCGTTTAAATGATTCAGAGTTGACTCTTTCTTTTGAGGGACAATAACTTTATACACGGTGCACTTTCAGATTTAAAACTTTGCCAGATGTTTTCATTTACTTAGAGCTGTGTTACATGACATGCAAAAAAAATAAAGAAATTGTGCACACGATATACTAATTAATTCCCTCAATGTACTAATTCATTCCATCAATGTACTAAAACACAATTACTATTTTGTTCCCTCGATTTGCTTAACCATGCGCACAATTTATCAATTCGATCTGTCGATTTACAAATTGTGTGCATGACTTAGCAAATTGAGGGAAAGAATTAGTAAATCGTACACACAATTTATAAATCAAGGGAATGAAATAGTAAATCCTGCACAGGATTTAGCCTACTATTTTTTCCTGCATGCCATGAGCGGGGCACCGTAGTTGCACACTGCATGAAAGCTAATTTTCAAATCAAAAATCCATAATGGGGGCACTTTAAAATTTTATTTATTCCTGTGATGCAAAGTTGAATTTTCAGAATCAATACTCCATTATTCAGTGTCGCATAATCCTGTAGAAATCATTCTAATATGCTGATTTGCTGCTCAAGTGTTTTATTATTATCAGTTTTGAAAAGAGTTGTGCAGCGTAATATTTTTTGGAGGGAAAAAAACAAAAAAAATCTTTTGTAACATAACTTATGATCGATTTTAATGCATCCTTATAGAATACTTTTTTTTTCTTAAAAATACATTTTTTTATATGGTTTCTATTTTCTATGATTATGCCTCATTGTTCAGCATTTTCATTTATGTTTGCCCATACTATTTTTATTATGTGGTAACCACTGCATGCTTATCCTGCTGTAACTATTTTCCTAATGTAGCATGATCTTGTGCCATACTGTTGAACTAATGTCTTCTGCAGACTATAATGGCCAATATAAACACCTATGACTCTGTGGTGCGAGACCTTCACCCTCCCATCATTACTCGATTCTTACGTTTGATTCCTGTCACCGATGTCGTACACACTGTGTGTATGAGAGTAGAGCTTTTCGGATGCACCTGGCAGGGTAAGTCATAAGAATTACAGAATTAATATTATGCAATTTAAAAATATATATTATATATATATATATATATATATATATATATATATATATATATATATATATATAATATATATATAGATATATATATATATATATTAATCTGATCCTTCTGTTAAGCTGCATAGTGGAGACCTCTATACTAACTAAAAAAATGTGTTACTTAAAATAAACTTTAACTGCAAATATAAAAAAGTATTTTATTTTAGCTAGATGCAAACATTGCTCATTTTCCTTTAGTTTATCTTGATGTACTAAAATAAGAAAAACTAAAACTGACAGTTTGTTATGTGTACTGCGTTAAGCTAACTGAGACTTAGTATTGTTCTTTTATTGATTCTGATTGCTTCTATTGTCCTCATTTGTAAGTCGCTTTGAATAAAAGCGTCTGCTAAATGACTAAATGTAAATGTAAATGACATAAAAAATTTATGAAAACTATATAAACACAAAAAAATGTAAAAACTAATTTAAAATAATAATACAGTCTATAATATTATCTCAATTATACCAAGATAATCCTGTAAACAAACTAGAAACACTTCTAGAGGTAGTCAAAAATGCATTCAAATGGATTGTTTCCTAGTGCAGACACTCATATGGTTAAATGCTTTCAAACAGCTACTAAAAATGCCCCCTCTCTGCCTACTGACCTAATTCTTAAACATTACAGGAAGTGCTGTTGAAGCGCACTAGCCAAAAGGATTTAAACTTTGCCGTATAAAAACCTAAGTTTAGTTTGAAGGCAGAAAAAAGTAAAAAGCACAATGTTTTCTTACCAGTCCTGATTCTAACACAAACCCACTGTTTTCCGCGCAGTTTTGCACAGCTACTCTCCGTATGGTTTTATTAGTTGAATCCTTTTGCATTCATAAGTAATTTGCACGAGCTTATTTCACAATATTAGATTGAAAAATCTCATACATACACACTTGCCCCTCTAAGAAATCAGGACTGAAGTGATCGAAAGTGGACAGAGGAGACCAATTAAAAAGCAGGTGTAAACGGGAATGTGTCTCCTTGTCTGCTTGTGATCCGATCGATCATAATGCATCTTAATACTGGGTGTTAACAGCGCCTCAGTTACACACTTGCATATGGGCTACAGACCGAAGCAGATCGCTTTGGCGTCTCACATCCGAGCAGCTGTGGCCTGTGTAGATTTGACCCCCTAGAGTCTGATTTGCTGTTTAGTTTCATTTGACCTCAATTACTCCAGTGCCTTAAATGTGAGGAACGAGAAACGAGTAATAACATTCTAGAGCTATCGCAATATTAAAGTCTGGGACCTCTCTGTTTTCTCTTTCTCCTGCTGTGCAGATGGCCTGACGGCATACAGCTCTCCAGAGGGCCAGACCATGATGGCTCCTGGATATCCCATTACACCTCTCAACGACTCCACATACGACGGGGCCCTGGAACGCAGGTGAGGGTTTAATCTAATGCAGAACGATTCAAAGTATATGGTTAGCTTTTGGCAATACACAGATATTAAAATTCTATACAATACTGGTTTTACATAAAACAAAAAAAAGTGCTAAATATATAGTAAAGAGTGAATCTCAATAAAAAAAAATATTATCAGTTTATACACACACACAAAATTATCATATTTAGGATAAATGAATATTGAATTGGGGTTGGTGAATATTGATGATGAATAAATATTGATTTTAAGATTTAACGTTGTAGTTTAGTGTTTTTAAAGATTCATTTTAAGTGTTTATGATGACAGAAAAGGTTATCTAAGTATAAAAATAAATACATTTTAAAAAAGTACACCACCATTCAAAAATTTATAGTTAGTGTTTTAAAAAGAAAGTATTTTTTAAAAGAAAAAAAATGCCAGTAAAGACGTTTATAGTCTTGCAAAAAAAAAAAAAATTGTATTCAAATACATCAAAGAATCCTGACAAAAAAAAAAAAAAAAAAAAATTATCAAAAGCATTAAGCTTCACAACTGTCGATAATAATAATAATAATAATAATAATAATAATAATAATAATAATAATAATAATAATAAATGTTTTTTGAGCACATTGGAGTGATTTCTGAAGGATCATGTGACACTGAAGTCTGGAGTAATGATGTTGAAAATTCAGGTTTACATCACAGGAATAAATTACATTTTAAAATACATATAAAAATAGAAAAACGTTATTATGAACTGTAGTAATATTTCACAATATGTCTGTTTTTACCATATTTTAGATTATATAAATGCAGCCTTGGTGAAATAAGAGACTTCTTTCAAAAACTAAACTAAAAAAAGTTAACTTTTGTGTGAAATATCTAATATCCGTCAATACTAATTAAGTAATTATAATAAAAAATATAATGTTCCAATCCTGAATGATTACAAAAAAAAGGAAAGTCATACTTGTTTGGAATGATATGAGTAAATGCTGACAAAATTTTTGGGTAGATATCCCTTTATACACAGTTTGCTGGTTGTCTTTTTTCTTCACATCGATTCTTTGTCCCCTTTTTTTTTCCTGACTTGCTGATGTGAGTCAGCTTTGGAATTGTGGACTTTTCAGGGTAATTCTGTGGCAGAACAATCAAGATTGTTTTTAAGTTCTAGTATGAATGCTAATCACTCCTCGCCCAAAGCTAAGTGCTTCCTGTCTCTCTCTGCTCCCACAGGAAGCTGTCTGGGGGTCTGGGTCAGCTGACGGATGGTGTGATTGGTCAGGATGACTTTGTACAGAGAAGACTGGACCGGTTGTGGCCCGGATATGACTATGTGGGCTGGAGGAACGACAGCTTGGGCCCTGGATACGTAGAGATGGAGTTCCAGTTTGACAGACAGCGAAACTTCACCTCTATGAAGGTGAGAGTGAAGCAGTAATATTGTGAAATATCATTACAACCCAAAATAACTGTTTTCTATTTGAATATGTTCTAAAACAGAATTTCTCTCTGTAATCAAAGCTGAATTTTCAGCATCATTACTCCAGTCTTCAGTGTCACATGATCTTTCAGAAATCATTCTAATATGCTGATTTGCTGCTCAAGAAACATTTATTATTATCATTATTGTAAAGGAAACCATGATATGTTTTTTAAGGATTTTTTGATGAATGGAAAGTTCAAAATAGCAGCATTATGTGATTATATAAATATTTTATAACATGTCATTTTCAACTTAATGCATCCTTGCTGAATAAAAATATTATTATTTTTTGAATTATACTGACCCCAAAACTTTCTAACAATAGTGTATAATATTTAAATATTGTGGCGATTCACTTGAAATTACAACTGTGTGTATTTTGATGTTTATTTATTTCTGGTCCACATTGTAAGGGCCTCATTCTAAATTCGTTTTGTAAACTGAGGGACAATGTAATTATTTTATGACCATAATTATTTTCTGTGCCACTAATGCTGTTAAAAGAACTCAACTTGTACTGAACCCAAAGCATCCCTTTACCATGTGTACAGTATGTGTTCTGGTTTACATCTGTAGTGTCTGTAATTTGAATTTGATGTGCTTTGAATGTAGCACTAATTGTATACCATATTTCACACATAATAACACATAATTGCCATAATCACTGTGCTTATTGTGTCTGTATATAATCATGCCAGTATCTGTGGATTGGGTAGTTTAGGTGCTTAATCTTAAAGTAATGATTTTATATTAGAAAATAACATGTTTATTGAAGTCGGGCCACTTTGTTTTAGTTGCTTTTTGTCTACGTATTTTTATTTGTTTGTAAGTGAGCATGAAGTCAGAGATTATATTAGTTATTTACAATTTAATTGTATGCACTTGTTTAAAAGTTTGGGATGAGTAAAATAGTTTACTTTTTTATTTTTTATAAATATGATATTTTACCTATATTGGTTTTATTTTGACATTTTTGTATGTAATAGATTTTTTCAGGATTCCTTATTGAACAGAAAGTTCTAAAAAAGCAGCATTTTTTTTATATGGAAAACTTAACATTATAAGTAATTGAATGCATCCTTGCTCAACTACTGTACATAATTTCCAGTTTTTAGGAATTCAGTCCAATCAAATCCCAACCAAATCCCTGCTTAAATTGGAAATGTATTGCTTTATGAAAGAATGGGTTATAAATGCTTTATGAAAAAATGGGTTATAAATGTCATCCAAGTTGACTTGTTGTAGCATGATGAACAGAAAAGGCTTCAAATGTGAGCCTTCAAGTGTTATTGATGCTTATTAATTCTCTTTTTAGGTTCACAGTAATAACATGTTCTCTCGGGGTGTGAAGATCTTCGCATCGGTGTCCTGTGTCTTTAAGCTGCACCTCATTTCGGCATGGGAAGCAGAACAGGTGGAGTTTCACACCGTTCTAGACGACCGGAACCCAAGCGCTCGCTATGTGACGGTCCCGTTAAAGCACAGATCAGCTACGGCGCTGCGCTGCCGCTTCTACTTTGCTGACACTTGGATGATGTTCAGTGAGATCTCGTTTCAGTCTGGTATGAAATAAGAACAACTCACCTCTCCCTCCCACTGGTATTCTCAGTATCACCTCATTAAAACACAGCCAGAGCTCTGATATGCTTTTCATATTATCATTCCCAATATCTTAATTTCAATTTACACTGTTGTATAAAAGTTTGAGGTCAGTGAGATTTTTTAAGTGTCAGAAGTCTTATGCTCACCAAAGCTGGATTATTGTAGAGTAAAACAGTAATATTATTACAAGTTCAAATAAGTGTTTTCTTTTTGAATATATTTTAAATGTAATTAATTCCTGTGATGCAAAGCTGAATTTTAAGCCAGTCTTCAGTGTCACATGATCCTTTAGAAATCATTCTAATACGCTGCTCAAGAAACATTTCTTATCATTATCAGTGTTTAAAAAAAAAACAGTTGTGCTGTAATTCCTTGATGGATAGATAAGATTTATATGAAATGGATTATTTTGTAACAATAAAAAAGTCTTTTCTGCCACTTTTGATTAATTTAATGCGTCCTTGCTGAATAAAAGTATCAATTTCTTTATACATTTGCGAATGCATATGTCCCTTGCAATCTTTAGGTAAAACTAGACCCCAAATCATTACTTTGAATTATAAATGCATTTTCAAGTGGGTGTAGTAATTTCCTGTGTTTTAATTATTTTCCACTGCAGCAACTAATGTGCTTCCCACCCAGAGGGCCCCAGTATTGACCCCTCCTTCATATGAGTTTAACAGCAAAGTACCACAAACTACACAAACAACAGGTAAAGAGTCACTGTGCTGAGAAAACCCAGCATTTTTACAGTCAACATGAAGTTTTCTTTCATAATCCGTGTTATTCCAAAGAAAACTGAATGTTTGTCTAACCAAAGTCATATAGAGACTAGCTTTTTCTGATTCAGTCAGTTCCCGATGAATACAAATGAAGGAAATGTGTCACATTATGGAAGTAAAATGGGTTGTGAACACCACATCCTGTTGGCTTTAACTGAAAATGCCTGACTACTGTACTAACTTGTGTTACACACTTCGACTGAACTTTATTAAACCACATGTGTTTTTGACAGAGGACCAGATGACAACAAAACCATTAAAACCAGGCCCTCCTGAAGAGGGCAGTACATCGATTCTGATTGGCTGTCTGGTGACTATTATTCTTCTACTAGTGGTGATCATCTTCTTGATTCTGTGGTGCCAATATGTGTGCAAAGTCCTGGAGAAGGTGAGTGTGTGTGTGTGTGTGTGTGTGTGTGTGTGTGTGTGTGTGTGTGTGTGTGTGTGTGTGTGTGTGTGTGTGTGTGTGTGTGTGTGTGTGTGTGTGTTAATGAAACAGATTATAATGCTTCTCAACAATACATGATATACTTGAGTATCATAAAGTACCTTGGTATGTCTTACTGAAAGGATGAGCATAGTTGAATTTGAATATGTGACTTCACAGACATGTGACATCTTTGGGAAGTTGTGTCTCTAAATTTTTCCCCTTGAAAGCACTGCTTCAAAAAAAAAAAAAAGTGTTTTGTTTTACTTACTGACATTTTTCATTATTTCTGAATGTGATAATAAAATGTGATTTACACATAGATGCAAATGATCTGTGGGATTCTTCTCTTAACAATGCAATTTTGACCCAGTGTAATTGAAATAGTCTCTCTCTCTGTCTCAGGCCCCGAGGCGTATTTTGAAGGAGGAGGTGGCAGTGCGTTTGTCCTCTAGCAGTGACACTATAATTCTGCAGACTCCTCCGGTGCCCCCGCGCATCTCCCTCGACCCGCCCTACGAGAGGATCTTCCTGCTGGACCCCCAGTATCAGGATCCCGCTGCGCTCAGGAACAAACTTCCCGAGCTGTCGCAAAGCGCAGAAGCTTCTGGTATCATCTATTATTATACACAAACACACACTAGCTCTGTCTCAAACCCTGGTGAGCTGCCTCACTATTTTTTAAGAATCGTATTTGTTACAAATTATGTAGCCAGGATTTAATAACTATTGACTTAGGGATAGTTCACCCTAAAATGATTATTCTGTCATTTACTCACCCTTAAGTTGCTCCAAACCTGTATGAGTTTCTTTCTTTTGTTGAATGCGAAAGAAGATATTTTGAAGAATGTTGGTAACTGAACAGTTGCAGGTAACCATACCAGCGACTGCAACATTCTTCAAATTATCTTCTTTTATGTTCAACAGAAGAAAGAAACTCATACAGGTTTGAAACAACATGAGGGTGAATAAATGATAACAGAACTTTACTTTTGGAGGGAACTATACCTTTAAGTCATTGCATTTAAGTACAAAAACAGCATATTTTTCATTCATTTAATCAAATATATACAAACATATACTGTATATTGAGGTTTTTTTTTTTCGATTTTAAAAAATGCATTTTGTATGTTCACCAAGGCTGCATTTATTTGATCAAAAATACAGTAAAAACAGTAATATTGTGAAATATTATTACAATATAAAATGATGATTTTATATATGAATATATTTTAATTTATACCTAATTCTGCCGTCTTAATATTTTTGTGGAATATATGAAGTTCAAAAGAACAGTATTTATTTATTTGTAACATTATAAATGTCTTTGCTGTCTCTTTTGATCAGTTAGCCTCCTTGCAGAATGGGAGTATTAATTTCTCTTGTCAACATGATGTGCTTTCTGAAACTAACCTCTTGTACTATCTTTTAAGAAATATTCTCTCTATAGTTCTATTTTTCATCCTGTTGAACTTGATTTCATTGACATTTGTTTCCTCAACAGTTTGCATGCTGCCTGCCAGTGCACTTTTCCATTCTTCCTCCTCTAGTCTTGCATTCTTTACCTTTTGCTTGCAGTCTATGAACTCCACCTGACCTTGTTACCAGACTGAGGGACTTTGCAAGGGTAAGAGCTAATGCTAGATTTTCCTATGGGAATTTTTGACACTCTGCGGTTTCTTGCATCCAGACACCTCAGAGTTTTTGTTGAAATAAAATGAAGTTTGCCTGTTCCTCTGTTGTCGTCTTCTGCTTTTTCTGTCTCTCTTTCTTCCTCTTTCTCTCAATCTTCATCAACAAAGCGACATGATTGTCAACAATTCAAATTTTGTAAAATCATATATAGTACTTAAAGGGATAATCCACTCGAAAATGAAAATTCGGTCAATATTTAAAAACCCTCAACCATTCCAAACCTGTATGTTTCTCTTTTGTCTGTGAACCACAAAAGAAGAGTTTTTAAAATTTGTTGGTAACCAAATGATTTTGTGTCCAATTGACCTTTAGCAAAGCGCCACATAAACCAATCATCTCTTTCTCTTTACTAGATATAGCACAAAATAAACACCATTTTTCAGGTTCAAGTCAACTGACGTTAATCTGCTCTTCTGTCTGGTTTGTTTGTTGGACAAAATGCCAGATGTGGTTTTATGATTGGACAGATCACCTGTCCATCAAACTTCCAGCAAAGGGTTAATTGATTTCCGTAGGTTTTTTTTTTTTTTTTTTTTTGGAACACAAAAGGTATTTCAAAGATACTGGGAACCGGCAGAGTGGGCTATCCTTGTACTGTCTAAGACATACTGGGAGAACAGTATCGGGTCGCAACCGACTGTTAATAGAATAGAAGTTTGGCAAAAGATACCTTTTTTCATTACTCTTTCTTAAAAAGCGAATGAACACTTCGTGAAAGGCTATCTTTGTTCCCTTTTCTCACATTGACATTCTCAGTCCTTCCAAGATTTAATGATTTTTAAATGATTAAGTTGGTATTGTGAAGTCCTTGCAAGGCACCAAAACAAATAAATTGCTAAATCGCAATTCTTTTAATTGTCTATGTATGTCCCTTGATCTAGACAGCATGAGTGAAGCAGCAGAGTAGTATGTTTCAGCTATTTTTTTAGTGCACATTCAACTAATGGCTATTTGCCATTCTAAGTTCACTTGGATTTAGTGAAGTTTTAAAATGAATCAACTCTTGCTTTGTTCTCTCTCAGCTGTGTTAGATCAGTGTGTTGCTATTTTATGAGGCGCGTTTCCATTACAGATTTGCGCAAAACTTTGGTAATATTTTATAAATGTCGATAAAAAAGTATTCCGAAATGACAGCGTTTCCATTAACCAATGTTATGCTACTAAAACGTAATCTTTTTCCTCTCGCGATAAGTAATGGCAACAGAAAACCAAATGATTTTGGGTCCCACTGACCTCCATAGTATTTTCTGCAGAACAAAAAAAGAAGATATTCTGAAGTTTGTTGGTACCAAATGGCTTCGTGTCCCATTGACTTCCATAGTGTGGATAAAAAAAAAATATTATGGTAGTCAATTAAAAAATATTTTTAGGATTGTTGTTAAAGGTGCTGTATGTAAGTTTTGGACTCTACTAAAGAATAAAAATACCATTATATGTTTGCAGATATTTAAGAAACATGCTTAGTAACATATCTGTTTATCTGAGAAACAATGCTACAGTCAGTTATTCTCCTTTGAAAATGTGCGTTCCAGGCCAGAATGTCGGTCTCTGTTTTGGTTTGTGAAACCAGACCACTGGCAGTTTAACCAATTGTATTTTTGCACCCCGGTTGCCAGTTGGCGGGAAACACAGCGTATTTCATTTCAGTCGTAGAAGCTGACAAAACGAAAGTGTTTGTGTCATCAATCTGGCAACTTGCATGTGCGTCAAGTCTGAGGAGGAGGGACTGAGTGAAAAAAAACCCCTCTCCAATATTTTAAAATTTGGACTGCAATACCTAGTTCAACCACTCGGTGTCAATCCTACATACAGCACCTTTAACCAAAGCATTTTGGAGTCCTTTTGACTACATAATATTTTTGTGTTACCTAACGATTTTGGCTCCCATTGACTTCCATTGAACAGTATGGTAATGCTATCAAAGTCAATGGGACTCCAAACAATTTATTTAAAGGGGTCCTATTATGCTCTTTTACAAGGTCTTGATTTTGTTTTGGGGGTGTACTAGACCAGACTCTCATACTAGGTTGTTCGAAAAACATATATTTTTTATGTATTTTACAATATTATAACACCTCTCTCCACAGTCTGGCATGAACGGTTGGAATAGTTCCTGCAACAAATGAAGGCCCGCCTTCTGAAATGTGCTGTGATTGGTTAGCTGCGCCAGTGTGTGTTGTGATTGACAGCACTCGGTGCCTGGTCAGGAAATGTCATGCCCCTTATCATAGCCGCCTGTGAGCTTTAGTGTAAATATTGAGTGAAAATCAAATCAATTTGAGCACGATTTAAACCTGGATGATTGTAACCACACTAAGTTTGTCTGTCTTGGGAACACTAGCGTGTCTCCGTCTTAGTGATAACACTCGTTGCATTCTCTAGTGCAGCTCAACCAGGTCTCATTGTGATATCACAAATCCTGGAAAATATGCATTGTAGTCCTAACGAGTCGTTCGTTGTAGTTTTTGAAATGTGATTTCTGTTAAATAAAATATCTCCTTTTGAATTGGACTTTGAGCTTTGTAAGTTTGCAGATCTTTTTTTATGGTCAAACAGCAACATCACAGACTTACTAAAGTTGAAAAAGTGAAAAGGCATTATAGCACCCCTTTAAAAAGTCTTTAAAATGCTTCTTTTTTTTCTTTTTTTTTTTGCATTCCACCTAAAAAAACAAACAAAACTCATACAGATTTAGAACAACATGAGGGTGAATAAATGATGACAGAATTTTCATTTTTGGATGATATAAAATAAATAGGGTGACAAATAAAGAAATGCTTGAAATAAATGAAAGTGCAAGGGGGAAAAATTTACACATGAAGTAGTTTGTAATGTAAATTACAATTGGTCATGCCTGGTGACATCTCTTTGTCTCTGTAGCCTGTAGCGGAGGATACGCCGAACCTGACGTGACCCTGTGCACCCCACACCAGTGCTTTCAGAGCAGCGTGCCGCACTATGCTGAAACCGACATCATCAGCCTGCAGGGGGTCACCGGCAGCAACATGTATGCCGTTCCGGCCCTCACCGTAGATTCCCTGACACGGAAGGACATCTCAGTGGCCGAGTTCCCCAGGGAGAGACTGCTGTTCAGAGAGAAACTGGGAGAAGGCCAGTTTGGTGAGGTGAGTCTGGATGAAGCACAGAAGTAGGTTTCATTACCGCTGCTGTTGTTCTGTTGGCTCACTTCTGGACGCACTTGAATTGTCTTTTATTCTGAGTTAGTTGGGATGTTTTCGCACACTGTTTACACTGTTTTATAAAAACAGTGCTTCAATGCCTGATATTTGTTCAGTGAAATTACAGTGTTTCCCAGAAAACCCTGTTATTAGTGACCACACATGACTATTATGTATGGCTTTATTAAGAAAAACACTGAAAATCTAGAGTGAGAGCCAAGGATTTTGTGCAATAGTTTTACTAATACTTTTTTATCTCAGTTAACCCTGATTATTATGTTACTATGGTGACACTACTGTAATACCATAGTACTGTGAGATACAGTCACATAAAGGTTTGTTTAGTAAGAGTTTCTAATGCTCACCTAGGCTGAATTTATTTAACAGAAAATACCAAAAAACAGTAATTATGTGAAATATTATTACAATTAAAAGAAACTGTTTTCTATTTGAACATATTTTAAAATATATTGTTTTCCTGTGATGCAAAGCTGAATTTTAAGTACAATTACTTCAGTGTCACATGATTCTTCAGAAATCATTCTAATATTCTGATTTGCTGCTCAAGAAACATCTATTATTATCAATCTTGTTAATCAATGTTGAATCAGCATTGAATATTTTTGTGGAATCATGATCTTTTTTTTCAGTATTCTTCGATGAAAAGAAAGTTTGGTATAAAAACATAAAAATAAATATTATGCAACATTATAAATGCCTTTAATGTAACTTTCGATCAATTTAATGCATCAGTGTTAAATAAAAGTATTAATTTCTTTCTTATATACCCTAGGCTAGTGTATATGTCGGTACAGTGATTAAAATATTTGCATAGGAAGGTATTCATATTGTATGCCAAATTAAAAAAAGGTTTGCTCGCCCATGTTCATACTGTTGTTGCTGTTTCCAGGTGCATTTGTGTGAGGCTGAGGGTTTGGCTGAGTTTCTGGGAGAGGGTGCACCGTTACCGGAGCAAGACGGCAGGCCGGTGCTAGTAGCAGTTAAACAACTCAGAGCGGATGCCACCAGCAATGCCAGGTTTGAGGGGAAAAACACACACATACAAAAAAAAAGCATTGATTGGAAAGTTGCAGCATAGAGTGAGGCTTCTGGGAAGCTCTTGCTAAAAAGTTCAGAAATGGTTATGTAATTTTGATGTGTTTTATTTGGTCGGAATAAAATGGATTGGCTCATGGATTAAGACAAACAATAGGCAAATGAAATGCAATGTTTACATTTCTTTTTTGTTTGTTTATAAAGCAAAAATAATTTTTTTATTTAAAAATTTTTTTTAATATTTTTCTATATAATTTAAATTATTTTGTCATAAACTGACTCCTAATAGACTCCTAATCCTTCATAAAATGTTTATAAATACACAGTTATCATTGGAATGTTTCTGTCCGAAAGTGTTCATCCGTTTACAGCTGGAATTTATTTCTCGTTTATTGTTGTCAGTCGATATTTACTGATGGATGTTGACCTGTAACCTTTCTCCTGATCCCATGATAACCTTTCTGACTTTGTGTCTGTGTAGAAATGACTTCCTGAAGGAGATAAAGATCATGTCGCGTCTGAATAACCCAAACATCATTCAGCTGCTGTGCGTGTGTGTGAGCTCCGACCCGCTCTGCATGGTGACGGAGTACATGGAGAACGGAGACCTCAACATGTTCCTGTCCCAGAGAGAGATAGAGAGCACACTCACGCATGCCAACAACATTCCGTCTGTCAGGTGTGTCCATCATTATAAAGAAGTATGACATGTACAGACTTTCATCTCCAGACAGGGGTCAATATCACTATTCTACAAGTCAGAGTCGAGATTAATGTTCTTAACCTCCGAATTCTTCAACTTAACCTTCCAGTTTCAAGTCAGCTCTCAATTTACGATGGAAATGTTTCAGATTACAAGCCAGGTTTTGAAGTGAGACCTCTGAGTCTTCAAGTCGTAATAATAATGTGAAAATCATTTCAATGTGTTCGTTTTTGAAAACCTGAATTAAAGAACCAACATTTTTAAAGAAGTACCAGCAATAAGATTTTTTTTTTATTATTTTTTTTTACAATCATTTGCTAAACTACGGAGCCCCGCACATGGCATGCAGGAAAAAATAGTAGGCTAAATCGTACGCACGATTTACTAATTCGTTCCCTCAATGTACTAAAACGTGCACACGATTACTATTGCGTTCCCTCGATTTACTAATTCGTTCACTCGATTTATAAATTGTGCGCACGATTTACTAATTCGTTCCCTCGATTTGCTAAATCATGCACATGATTTATAAATCGAGAGAACGAAATAGTAAATCATGCGCACAATTTAGCAAATCGAGGGAACGCAATAGTAATCGTTTGCCTGTTTTAGTACATTGAGGGAACGAATGAGTAAATAGTGCACACTGTTTATTTATTTTTTCTTGCATGTCATGTGCGTGGCTCCGTACTAAACACAAAATGGAGCACAAGTTTACTCACCCTCATGCCATTTTAAACCTGTATTATTGTTTTTCTTCCTTTTATATGTTAATATTATTTATATAATATAATAGTATTTATTAATATTTTGCATTTGTTTTTATTTTTTATCATTTTAATTTTGTTAGTTTTAGTAGTTTTGTCATATTCTTTTGTCATTTTAATCATTTTAGTTTTATATTATATATATATATATATATATATATATATATATATATATATATATATATTTCTATTTAACTTTAATTTGAGCAATTTTAGCACTTTGTTGGTTTTTAAGTTTAATGCCAAGGCAACATTTCAGATTTTACTTTGTTTTTACAACTGAGTGTTTTCATGTAATATTTATTTATTTTTATTATTTTTATTTATATATTTCAGCTTTATTTCATTTAACGAAAACTATCTTTAATAGTTTCACACAGAAGACTTTTAACTGAATATTTGTGCTGTTCTTATGAAATCGAATGTTCAAAAGACAAAAAGTATCATAAAACTTGTTTAAATGACTTTTGCGCTGTACCCAAAGCCTTCTGAAGCCAAAATGTAGTTTTATATAAGATCAAACTTAAGTTACGTTTCAGTAACACTCCACTTTAAGCCTTTATTTATAATGCATTATAAAGGTATTCATAATATACATTTTAATGCATTATATCTCTTCATAAATAATAGAATTTTAAATGCATTATCAAATTTAAAATACATTATATGTTTCAATACATTATAAGTTTTAAAGGTGGCACAACAAATATTTAAGTATTATAATGTATTATAACTGTGGTCGCAATTATTCAGAAGATCATACAATGTATTATAATGTGTATTACAAGGCATACTACAAGGCATCTCCGTTATAGCTTTCAAGTGTCATTTGTGCTTTCATGCAGTCGGACGTGGTGCTGGTTGAATTTGACACTGGTTTGAAGCCAGGGTATGTTTTGTGTGCCGTTGCTGTTTTATTTTCATGAACTCATACTCTTTTATTTCTGTCTCTGCAGCCTCGCTGACCTGTTGCACATGTCGGTGCAGATCTCTTCTGGGATGAAGTACCTGGCTTCTCTGAATTTTGTGCATCGTGATCTGGCAACACGGAACTGCCTCCTGGACCGTCATCTCACCATAAAGATCTCTGATTTCGGCATGAGCAGAAACTTGTACAGTAGTGATTACTATCGTATACAGGGGCGCGCTGTGCTGCCTATACGCTGGATGGCCTGGGAGAGCATCTTACTGGTGAGAGAAAGAGAGGCTGTAAATGCTGTTCTTTTGAACTTTCTTTTCATCAAAGATTCATGTGTAAGAAATGTATCTCAGTTTCCACAAAAATAATAAGCAGCCCAACTGTTTTCAACATTGATTAATAACAATAAATGTTTCTTGAGCAGCAAATCAGCATTTCTGAAGGATCATGTGACTGGAGTAATGATGCTGAAAATTCAGCTTTGCGTCTCAAGAATAAATGACATTTTAAAATATATTCAAATAGAAAAGTTATTTTAAATTGTAATAATGTTTCACAACATTACTGTATTTTTAATCAATTGAATGGAGCCTAGGTGAGCAGAAGAAACATCTTTCAAAACTTACATTTAACTGTTAGGTGTCTACAGTGGCTTTCTTCCTTCATATCAGTGCATTGTGTGTTACATGTGTGTGTTTTTTAGGGGAAGTTCACAACAGCTAGTGATGTGTGGGCATTTGGAGTAACTCTGTGGGAGATCTTCACTTTATGTAAGGAGCAGCCCTACAGCCTGCTGTCTGATGAACAGGTCATCGAGAACACCGGCGAATTCTTCAGAAACCAGGGGAGACAGGTACAGCTTTCCTTTGATTTTGGTTTTGGTTATGATTTGAAGTGAGTGAATTATACTTTTAATCTGGTGAAGTTAGTCAATTAATCTGAAGTTAAGTGAATCGTTCTGAGGTAAAGCAACTCGGCCTGAAGTGAAATGAACTGCATTGGAGTGAATCCATTTGCAGCATCATTCTGAAGTGAAATTAGTGGGGTTCCTGTGGGTCTTAAAAGCCTTAAATTCAGTTCATCAAATTTAGATACATACAAAGTATTTAAAGGGATAGTTCACCCAAAAATGAAAATTCTGTCATTAATTACTCACTCTCATGTCGTTCTAAACCCGTAAGATCTCTGTTCGTCTTCAGAGCACAAATTAAGATATTTTTGATGAATTCTGAGAGCTCTCTGACCCTACATAGAAAGCAATGTAATTACCAAGATCAAGGTCCAGAAACGTAGCAAGGAGATGGGTAAAATAATCCATGTGACATCAGGGGTTCAACCCTAATTTTACGAAGCTGCGAGAATACTTTTTGTACGCAAAGAAAACAAAAATAATGACTTTATTCAACAATTCGTCACCTTGGTGCCATCTTGGAGAAATACCCATTGAACGTAAACAGCGTATGCTTTTCTGTGTCAGCTGCGTCACGCGGATATGTTTTTTACATTGTTTACACTTTGATTGGAATGAAAACAACGTATCAGCTTGACGCAGCTGGCACAGAACAGCATACGCTGTTTACTTTCAGTGGATATTCTCCAAGATGGCACCAAGGTGACGAATTGTTGAATAAAGTCATTTTTTTTTTGTTTTCTTTGCGTACAAAAAGTAATTAATAAGTTATTAATGACAGAATTTTTGGGTGAACTAACCCTTTAATATCTTAAATGGTATAATAAATGTCATTTTAAAAGGTCTTTATTTTGTGGACAGGATTGCAGTATGGCCTAATGTGATTATTACACTTAAAAAGGCTGATTTTAAAAAAAAATGTATCTGATGAGCAGCTGCCAGCTGGTAGTAAAGCATATAAATTTCAAAATAAGAGTACCAGAGCATTTTGGTACAGTTTGCAATTAAAAGTCCCACATTATGCATAAAATCTTGGTAACACTTTAGTATAGGGACCAATTCTCACTATTAACTAGTTGCCTATTAGCATGCCTGTTATTCACATATTGGCTGTTTATTAGTACTTATAAAGCACATATTCTAGCCCTATATTCTACACCTTACTTCCTCCCAATACCTAAACCTAACACCTTCTTACTAACTATTAGTTAGTTTATTTGACAAAATACAGACTAAACTATATCTGCATGTAATTCACTTCTGTCTGTACCGCTTAATTGTTATTATTAAGTAAAAGTGTTTGAGATAAATTATTTATTTTGGAATTAAACGGGTTTGTTCTATATGGACATATGGTATTAATTTAATTTGGTCTTAAAAATGAAAAGTGAAATTAAGTGAATAAGTCAAAATTAATGTGAATTGAACTCAAGTGAGGTCCAAAGTAAAGTGGTTCATTTTTTTCTGGTAGATTCTAATTTGCATGAACTGTAACATCATTTACATGGATGTTTTATGTAAAAGAGTTCTACATATTTTGCTCTCTCTTTCTCCCTAGATCTTTCTCTCCGCCCCACCACTCTGTCCATCCTCTCTGTTCGAGGTGATGATGCGTTGCTGGAGTCGTGACATCACGGACCGGCCCACTTTTCACAGATTGTATCAGGCCCTGCGAACTTTCGCGCCCCATTCATGACCGACACCTGCTCTACTGAAATAACCTGGAGGAAAACTGTTATACAAGACTGCTTGCCAGTCGCTGAAGTAGAGCAGTAACATTATAGCCACAATGTAGCGTTATTAGAGTGGTAGAAATCCAATGGAGGAGAGATCTAGAGATGATGAGATTTCACAAAAGGCATTCATTCATTTATCCACTCACATATTCATCTCCATTGGGACTCAAAGAGCTTTTTTTCCAATCCGTAGACACTTGAGGTTTTTTTTAGACTTCGTTGTTGTTCTTTCCCTTTTTTCTTTATCATATATGTTATTTCTGTTTGTCATTTTCCAACAGTGACTCTTGAGCCTACTGTATAATCTAGGCAGAAAGAACCAACTGGACGAATGTTGTGTTTGTCAAAACTGTGGTTGTGTTTCGTTAAGCACTGCTGTCTTTGGGTTTTATTTTGTTTTTGTCTATTTTTGTTCCTTATTTACCCCCACACTGGAGTTACTGTGTCTTATGGTATTAAGTGTCGTTTTGCTCTCTAAATATGAATGTTTTTACAGGTTCTTTGGATATAGCCGGGTCAGAGACTTGCTCTGCCTGGATCTAGCAGAACTACTGTTATAGTTAGATTAAAAACCCTTTCGGAGGAGAAGGGAGAGGGTTATAGAGCCAACAATGGACTGACGTGCAATTGAATGCACTGTTTCTTCCCCTAACTTCTAACAGGCCACTTTAAAGTCAACAATCAGAACAAACCGATGGACCATGATTCTTCCGTGCATGTTTCCAAAGAAGACAGTGTTCGTTATTGTAGTGTTTCATTAAAATGTAATAGCTTGGTTCTTGGTTAATGTTAAAAAAAGCGAGAAGCATTTCCATTGGGATACGCCAAGTTGTTCTTGGGGTGAATTTGACCTTCAGCCTCCACATGCGGATGTCCAATTATAGAAGTAAAATGGGTTGTTAATGTCTTTTTATGTTGGCTTTAAAGGAATAGTTCATCCAAAAATGAAAATTTGAACATTTACTCACCCTCCGACAATCCAAAATGTAGATGCGTTTGTTTCTTCACGGGAACAGATTTGGGGAAATTTAGCATTACATCATTTGCTGGATCCTTTGCAGTGAATGGGTGCCATCAGAATGAGAGTCCAAACATCTGATATCACAATAATCCACAGAAAAAAAGCAATATTATGAATACAGGATTCGTATTGTAGCCTGAAGCATCTATTTAAGTTATAAACACTTTAATGATGGATTTGTTTTGGGTTTTTTACCAAAACAAACAGCTTTTTGCTTCACAACATGTTAATTGATGGATATTGTGATGTCATTATCAGCTGTTTGGACTCTCATTCAGACGGCACCCATTCACTGCAGAGCACCCATTGGTGAGCAAGTGAATCCTTAATTTACCTAAATCTGTTTTTATGAAGAAACAAACTCCTCTACATCATGGATGGTCTGAGAGTGAGTACATTTTCAGCAAATTTTTATTTTTGGGGTGAACTGTTCCTTTAAGATCCAGCAAAAACCAGCAATATTTCACCACCACAGGCAAACAAAGTGAATTTCAACTCATTTGCAAAGGAAAACACTATACTTCCTTGTTATTGGCATACAGTTCTACAATTGCATTGTTGTATCTAAATGAACTAAGTCTGGCTGAGGACATACAGGACCAAAAATATTAATAGTGTAGAGATCCATTCAATCTTCAATCTCTGTAGAAGGCACATGATTATGGGGGAATATGTATGTAAGTTTAAAATTATTCAAAGCACATTTTTCTTTCTTTCTTTTAATCCACTTTAATGTTTTATTAACGCTTTTTAATGTTTTTAGCAAATGTTCGGGAATGAGTGTTGCACCAAAAAAAAAACATTTGGTGTACTATGATGTAACCAAGATCTGATATTTCCATCTTTTTTCATCAGTGTGTACTAGTTTCTTCATTCCTTATCTGTAGTTTGTGTTTACTGTATTTCAGAAATTGTGTTCAAATGTACAGGAGAAGTTTTATTGTTTGGCTGCTGAAAGGTTCGGCTATGCAGGACGGTTTCGAGAGTCCTCCGATAGCACTGGGATTTCGGTTGAATGTTGGTGGTAGGAAAGCTTAGGAGAAGGGCAACCACTAAAACTCAATCTCCCAGAAGCCTTTGCTGAAGTGAGCCTGAGGCATTTTCTGTTATTTCTGACCAGAGTTTGCTTTTCACTACAGTGCATGTGCGTGCGAATGCGTGATACTGTGAGTGTGGTTTTGTTTTTGTTTCTTTTATCATTTAGAATTCAATAGCTGTCTTTCATTCAAACATTTTTACTCTCTGTATGTGTCCTTCATGTACATTACATAAGCAGAGTAGATACTGTATGTATAGTAATATATTGGGGACTAAGAAAGACTTGTTTTCTTTCATCATCTTTCTTATTTTCCATAATAAATACAGATTTTGCAGTATCTCCGGTGTTAATGTGTTGTACTTATTCTGAATATTATTTTATTTTTCTACATATGAGTAGTGTATATGTTATAGTATCTACCTATATATATGTGTGTGTGTATTAATTAATATATATATATATATATAATTTTTAATTTAATTTCATTTTAATTTTTTAATTTAATTTAATTTAAATTTAATATATATATATTTTTTTTTTTTGTTATCACCAATCTTACATTGTATGTTTGACTTTGGTTTGGCTGTGTACTCAGTCACTAAAGTCAAAATGAATAGATGATGTATTAATTTGTGTTGGTCTCTAAAAGTATTGAGAAACTTCTCTCATGGTCTTAAAACCATGGTCATGATTCTTTAACACTTATACAATGGTACAGTCATGGTATTGTGAAATACGGTATTGTTGTAAACGGCAGGCTGTATTTCAAAGCACAGTAGCCTGTTATAAAACTACTGATAAAACTACTGATAAAACTTGTCATATCATGGTTTTACATATACACCATGGTATCCTTTGAGCACCATAAAATGTATTTACGTGCATTAACATGTGATATCATCACTGTACCTTAGTAGCCTACTACTGCAGTGTTTTTGTCAGTTATGACCAAACGTAATTCATATAATCCAAATGCACATATATAATCACGTATCCACTCTTAAACTTAAGTTTAAATATTTGAGAGGAGCGTGAGACTCATTGTGATCTTTATAATAACCCATTGTGTGAGTATATGAACGCATGAGCGCGCGCAGCTCTGCTGTTACTAGAGAGAGATTCATGCAGCGTCACGTGATCGTCAGCCAGGAAAGGAAGAAAGAAGGGAGGAAAACACGCTCTAAAGGCAGGTTAAACGTCGATATAATCTCGAAACGACGCACTAGATCTCTTAAACCTTTCTCTTTATGAGTTTCTCTATTTTTGTAACACGGCTTTAGCAGTTATACGCTAGAAACAAGGCTGCATTTGATGGTTTAATATCAAGCAAACTGTTCGAGCTGTGAGTCGAGAATGTATTGACTTTTCTCTTCACGTTGCACTTATTATGCACGATTTTCATACTTTACGGTTATAGATAAGATTGATAATGTTTATTTAGCTTTTAACACTGTCTTGTACGTTGTCAAACCATATTTATGTGCTACAGATCTGACTGCATGTGTCTGCGGCGTTCTGACGCTCACTTGAAATGCAGTGTAAATATGTTTTGAAATGTTTATCTTTGAACGCACGTTGGTATGAAACAGCTGTCCGGATCACTAACACTTCTGCAGTAGACTCTATTGGCTGGTTGGGTCACTAACACTGTTTTTACTGTGACAGTACCATGGAACAGTATCAGATGGTAATACCATGGTATTTTGACGCGTTCAGTGATATTGAAGTTCATGTATCATGGTGTTTACAAAAAACTTGAAACTGTTTCCAAGAACACAATTTTTAATACCACAAAACATGTATAAACCTAGGACTACCATAGTGCTTATTGGTTCCTTTTTTGTGCATGCAAATTAAAGAAAAAAAAGAAATTGTATCTTGTACTGGCTACTAAAAAGGCTACTGTATCATGATATTTAGATGCAAGATTATTCCTTCTAGTCCAGGTGATATACACGTGAAATGTTTACTTGTTCATAAAAGCATGAAACTTGGTACACTTGTATAGTTTGTGGCCCTGAACATTTTCAGAAATGGAGCCATCGCAAAAACACCTTCTTGTGGCCATGCCAACCATTTAACTTTGCAACATTATCAAATTATGCATTTTGTGTCATATCTCCTGAACCGAACATAACACAGAAAATGTGGTGTCTACCCCAAAATCATAAACATCAAAGAAAAAAAACATAACACACACAACAAAAAAAATTTCACATTATAACAACTAATATTTAAATCCATATTTTAAAATGGAAAATCACAGTATCTGAGTATCAAAGCATTTACAATGGTCCATATTATGGCTATTCGTTTTTTCTTTCTTTGATAATTAGCTAATATTTTATTCAATAATACAATAAAAGATTGTTTTCAAGAATACAAACATATATTTCAGAGAAAAAAAAAATCATCTCAAGTAAGTGTATTTTTCCTTACCTCCAGGCAGAGTCAGGTACTGTAAGTGGTAGTATGTTTCCAATACATTCTTGTTCTCTCATATCAACGCTCTTACATCAAACACAGACGGCAATGCAATCTTGCTAACTTGGGTTCTATGTGCACCTCTGTCTTTTTCTGTGAGTCTCTGCACTTGTCAGTCAGCTGTCAACAAGCATACTTCATTCCAGCATTTGCTTCTCAGTCTACTCTTAGTATCTTGGGCTCGACTGAGTCCTGTATTCGTTCAGAAGATTCAACAACCCTTTCTCTTTCTTTATTTATCGCCTTCCTGGTCAACTGAGCACCTTTATATAGGAGCTGGATGGGCTGCTGTCTTCATTCTCTGTGGATGGCTGTCCACTTGTATTCTTTGGTGACCTCAAGATCCATCTGGAGAAGCTTTCCACTGCAGACTTCCACTCACTCACATATGCAATGTTGTATAGACAACATTTTGGGAAGACGTCTAGACATCTCTGATCGTTTCTTTAACCTACATCTTACTACCTGTGTGCCAACGATTCCTCTACCAGTTACTTTTAGGCAAAACCTACGCTCTCTTTCACCCTTCCATCTTTCCTCTGTCATCCTCTCTTCCCTTACCAACTCATTTCTCATCTCTGGATGTGAATACAGCAACTGACACGTTATGATCCACTTAGGTGTTTTTGCGATGATTCCATTTCAGAAAATGTTCAAGGCGACAAACTATACAAGTGAACCAAGTTTCATGCTTTTATGAAAAAGTGAAAAAAAAAAAATTCACATATCATCTGGATTATTCCTGGAGTGCTGTGGTACTACCAGAAAATACCATGGTAAAGTGATAGTATTAGATGGCAATACCATAGTATATTTTCATGCTTTTCACAGCAATGGAAAGCATGGGAATATCAAGGAATTTTAAAATAAGAGTTTTAGTTACTTTCAGGCTTGGAAAAGTCATTAATATACAGTATATTTTATATGAATATTATGTTTTTATCAGAATCCGAAAAGGGCTTTACTGCCAAGTGAGTTTACACGCACAAGGAATTTGTTTTATTGAAAGGAGCTTCCAGTGCAAAGAAAAAGTACAGACATACATAGCTATTATTTGACATGCATATAATTAAATAAAATGTAACACTAATAATAAAGATTTGTATTAAAAAAAACAAACAATTTTTTTAATGAAATATCTATCACATGGTTTTGACGCTCTGTCTGATTCATGTATAGTTTAGTCACTTCCGCAGACTTTTATTTATTCCACTTGTTTTAAGAAAGAGGAAATTGTGTGTTTTAAACCAGGTCAGATGTGAAGTAGGATGTTCCGATATGTATGACACATCAGTCATTGACTTCTGTGTGTGGCTCTATATTTTAGATCAGAAATGGGATGGAGATGTTTGGCAACTGCAGGTGTTTTGATTGACTGTTGGAAGGAGGCCACACGTGAAGGGTTCACAGAAGAGCTTTGAAAGAAGGTGAATTTACATCTACACTACGGTTTGAAAGTTTGGGGTTGGTAAGATCAGTGTTGGGTGTAACGCGTTACTAAGTAACGCCAGCGCGTACATTTTCAGTTTTTCCTGATTCACAGAGAAACCTTAAATACTAGGGGTGGGAGAAAAAATTGTTTCTCCAATGCATCGCGATTCTCTCTTCAACGATTCTGAATCGATTCTGAGCTTGTTTATTTTTCCCGCATATGGCATGTGCGCGCTAGAGATGCGGCGGGCTTCATTGCACAGAATGTGAGCTGTAAAACACGTGCACATTGCTTGACAGTCTGTGCTTCCACCCGCCGTGTTTTACTTTAGATATGCTTTAATTTATGCCGTTTGGAATGCAGTACTATTAGATGCACGAAACTCTGACAGACTTTCACGTGCGCTTTGTGTTTGTTGTCCTAAAGCCTAATTGTGGCTGCGGTTAAATGCACTTGGATTTTCGAATACTTTTATACGAAATTGATGCACACACAGTCAGGTATGTTTTCAGAGCAGGACAAAACATCTGATATCGAAATAGATCTGTGCATTAGTGTGAATGCAGCCTGTTAAAGCTGCCACCGTCTATGATCTCATCAGTAATAATCAAATGGCAATAATGCTGAGGAAAAAAAGAACTATTGTCTGTAAACTTTCGGACACTTAAAGAAAACATTTTAATTAAGTGATTGTTTTTAAAAATAGCCTGCTGTGCTTTTATAATAAATAAATAAAGTTAATTTTAAAGTTAAAAAATTGATAAAAAATTGATATGAAAATGTAGCAATGTTGAAAACTGAGAATGTGACGCATCATGATATTGAGTTGATAATGATAATCATAATTGAATTGAATTGTGAAACCAGTGAATATTTACACCCCTATTTTTAAAATGGAAGTACTGACATACAGAGATTCCAACTATAAACAAAAACCATATATAACTGCAATTTTGTTAAAGACGTATTTGCACAGCAGAAGCATTAATTGGGGAAAAATGTAGATCAAGAATCGTTTTGGAATCAGATCCTGACTCCCAGAATCGGAATCAGATTGGATCGTGAAGTGCCTGAAGATTCCCACCCTTAATAGATGTACAGGATGTATAACAACATTGTGATGCATCGTTAATCATAATCGAATCGAATCGTGGGCCTCTGAATCGTAGTCGAATCGAATCGTGAGATACCCATAGATTCCCACCCCTATTAAATACTCAGATACAGATAAGACTAAAATCAATCGAATCTAAAAAGGGCCTACTTTTATTTGAGTACATGGACAATAACAACAAAACAAAATAAACAAAACAAACATGGTGCACTTTCTGCCGTCTAGGTCTCTGTGAGCAACTTTCTACACGTCACAAACACAGCGAATATCTGGCACAGAGAAATGAGAAATATGTCTATAGAAAGCTTGTGTCTACTTTTAAATGAATGCATTCAAATGGAAAACGAATATTATCTGATTATGTAGTCCGTATAAAACTAACGTGAGGCACAGTCTTTCCTGTATCTGAAAGCTTGAAGTGTCTACTTTTAAATTAATGAAATAAAATCGAAAACAAATATTCTCTGATTATGTAATGTGTATGAAACTAAAGCGAGGCACAGTCTTTCCTGTATCTGATCTCATTTTATGCAGTCACCTGCATGCAAACACCCTCATCTAGATATAAAAAATTTATTTAAAAAAAATCAATCAAGATTCGTCTAATTTTTAGTGTTTTTGAAAGAAGTCCTGCTATGAGGAATTTACCTTAGAAGAACAGCGCGATCTGACACGGCTTTATTCGGCAGAGAAGATCATTTATGTAATTTATTCTTACCTACATTAGTTAATGTGGTATTTTTACATAAACCTGTACGGATTTTACTAGTTGGGCTTTTCCTGAACATCTTGCCAAACTGAAATGTATTGTTTAACTTTTCTTAAGTTTTTTTTTTTGTTATTCAGATATATATTTAAATTTAAATATATATAAAAATGTTTAAGTATTACAGTTTTTTAAAACTAAAAGGCTAAACTATTCTATGTTTGACTCAAATTGAAAGAATAAAGAGTTTAATTTCTATTAAGGTTTATTTATAGGGATTTTAAGATGTAGCCTAATTAGCAATTTGATTAATTAAGTTACTAAAGTAATTTAGATACAATATTGATAATGTAATTAGTAATAGTAATTAATTACTTTTTGAAAGTAACTTACACAACAATATATCTATCTATCTTTCTATCTATCTATCTATCTATCTATATATATATATATATATATATAATATATATATATATATATATATATATATATATATATATATATATATATATATATTATATAATTTTTTTGTGAGAAATTAATACTTTTATTTAGAACACAACTGTATGTGTTCAACTGATGAAAAGTAACAGTAACATAATTATAATGTTACTAAAGATTTCTGTTTAAAATAAATGCTTTTGAATATTCTGAAATTTCTATTCTTTAAAGTATCCTAAAATAAATATCTGAAATTATTTGATTACAATAAAAAGTGTTCTTGATTATTTTCTTGAGTGGCAAGTCAGCATTTTAGAACCATTTCTGAAGGATCATGTGACACTGAAGACTGGAGTAACAATGGATGACATATTTTTGTAGGCCAAAACCTAGAAACGAGTTAATATTTTAGCATGGCTCCATAGTCCAGAAGTCTTTTTTTCTTCTTAAATGTCTGAAATAGGTCAGTGGTTAACACAAGTTCATGAACATTTCTATGTTTTGATGTTCTGATATAAGTATTTAGGCTTAAAAAATTCTGTTTGGTTTTTGTCAAGGGAACCAGAGTAATGGTAATACATCATCTCTGCATGTGGCTGCTGGAAATTCAACTTAATTGCATTTTAAAATATATTCAAATTGAAAAACAGATATTTTAAATTGTAATAATATTTCAAAATGCTGTTTTTACTGTATTTTTGATCAAATAAATGGTGAGCATAAAATACTTTTCAAAAACATTAAAAAAAATCTTGCAAGGTAGTGTGTGTTTCTTTTTTTTCACAGTGTTTGATATTTCTAAATATTTATATATTTGTTCAGAATGTATTCAATAAGAGAAGTCATTGTAAAATCAAACAGACTTTGTAGGCAAATAGATAAAAAAATTTTTTACCTGCATATATTTTTACTAAATCGTTTTAATACATGAAGTACATCACATTTTTATTTTAGATTTATTTGTAGACCCAATATGACAAGTAGAGAAATGTAAATTTGGGTTAAATCAATATTATTAAAGTTAAATATTATTAGTTTATCACTAATATTTGCTGTAAATGTATTTATTGATTTCTGTTTCAGAGACCATTATGAAGTTGAATGAGAAGAGCGTGGCACATTATGCCACATGCAACTCCCCTCCAGACAAGACAGGCTTCCTCTTTAAGAAAGGGGAACGGAACACGGCCTACCACCGCCGCTGGTTTATTCTGAAGGGCAACATGCTGTTCTACTTCGAGGAGAGGGAAAGCCGAGAGCCGATTGGCGTCATCGTCCTGGAAGGCTGTACGGTGGAGCTCTGCGAGTCTGAATCAGAAGAGTTCGCCTTCGCCGTTAAATTCGACTGTGTCAAAGCGAGGGTCTACAAGATGGCCGCGGAGAACCAGGCCGCTATGGAATCGTGGGTCAAAGCTCTGTCGCGGGCGAGTTTCGACTACATGCGGCTGGTTGTGAAGGAGCTGGAGAGGCAGCTGGAGGAGGTACAAGAAGAAGCCAGATCTTCACAAGCCAAAAACAAGCCTAAGAAACACCAGCCGCAAGTGCAAGGAGCAACCTTTTCGCTACAGAACGCCGCCATTACGGGGCCTTCGCAGGAAGGGGTGTCTAGCAGAGAAAACGGGGTGTCTTGGAGTAAACCCACCAGTGTGCCAAACGGTGTCAGCGAGGGCTCCGTCTGGGAAGGGGACTTTTGCGGGAGGGGGGATGGAGTCAAACCACCTCCGGTACCTCCGCGGAGGAAGACCAACGGCGGGTCGCCCGAGAGCCCCGTTTCACCCGGCACAGGCTGCTTCTCCAAACTACACGAATGGTACGGCAAAGAGGTGGCTGAACTGAGAATAGAATGGATGCAGAGCAAGTGAATGAAATCTGCAAGAGACTCGAAATATACATCCGCACACAAGACATGCTTAGTGTAATCTCATCTAAAAACAAAGAGAGCATTAGAATGATAATCACTCGTCCAATGTTACTGATGTTTTTTATTTCGTTAAACAAGACCAAGCCGTTTTTTAAAGGAACATTCTGTCATCATTTACTCACCCTCATGTGTTTCCAAACCTCTCTGGAAAATCTGGTTTAAGAAGTTTTTAAATACAGGAAAGTATAACAAATGTTTTATCAACTGTACAGTATGCATCAGTGTGACCAAGTAAACGGTAATAGTGCAATGTTTTTAAAGCAAGTGCAGTGGGGTTTTTTTGTTTAAAACAAAAAAAAGAAAGTATGCTGAAAATGTACTCCACTCATTCCATCTAAGATGAAGATGAGTTTGTTTCTTCATCAGAAGAGATTTGGAGAAATGGAGCATTCCATCACTTGCTCACCAGTGGATCCTCTGTAGTGAATGGGTGCCGTCAGAATGAGAGTCCAAACAGCTGATAAAAACATCACAATAATCCACACTAAGATCTTGTGAAGCGTAAATTTTGTAAGAAAAAAAAAATACAAATAATAATCCAAGTCCATAATCCATAAAAATGCTCCCCCTTTTCACTCTAAAAACAAAAGCAATCATTATACCAAACCAACCACTGAGGTTAGCACTTGTAAATGGTGTTTAATCTGTGCATAATACCAACCCAACCACTACAAGATGAATTTTACTTGTGGATTTATTGTGATGTTTTTATCAGCTGTTTGGACTCTCATTCTGACGGCACCCATTCACTGCAGAGGTGAACAAGTGATGAAATGCTAAATGTTTACAAATCTGTTTGCACAAACAAACATTTACATCTTGGATGGCCTGAGGGTGAGTCATTTTTAAGCATGTTTTCATTTTTGGATTAACTATTCCTTTAATACAATGAAAAATATTGCATTTCCTTTGTTGTGAGTTGACCTAAATGAATCATTGAATCAGTTTTGAATCGATTCATTAGAACACACAATTTGCACTAATTCACAAAAATGAATTTTACAATCTTTATGCAATGTTTGCTACTTAATTTAATTAAGAGATGCAGTTAAAATAATCGTAACATTCCTGTACTTAGCAGTTTGTGAGACAGTGAAGGAAGTCTTCATGAAACTTATTAGCAAAATAAAAATTGCATTAAATCTTCAGTAATCTTAATAATTACAGGGTTGTTGAATTAAATATATTTAGCAAAGTCTACAGTGCTCTGATCAATTTTGAAAAAAGTAAATGGACACTGGGTCTGTCCAGGTTAAAATTTACAAAAAAGTATCATAAAGCTAGTCGAAGCGACTTGTGTGCAAGTCTTACAAACTGATATAATAGCTCTGTGTTAGGAAAAGCCTAACATTTGTGTTTTTGCATGTTTTGCACGTTATGATGTCAAATATTGGTTCTCACATCTCGCTGACATTAAAACTTGCATCATGTGTTTTGATGCACCTTGATGCAAGATTTTAGAGATTTTAATAAAAATGAAAAATTGGCACACAAAGATTTATGACTTCACAATACTTTGATTTGGTGCATAGGTACTGCGTATGGACTACATTTATGGTGCTTTAAGTTATTTTTGGAGCTTGACAGTCCCAGACCCCGTTGCAAAAAAAACAAACAAAAAAAAAGCATTCTGGATGTTCAGCCAAACTTCTTCTTTTGTGTTCGTTGAAGCAAGAAAGTGATACGGGTTTGGAACGACATGAGAATGAGTAAATGATGATGCTGTTTTCTTTTTTTGGATGAACTATGAAGTCTCGCACTTAGATTCATTTGGGATTTTCCTAGAACCTCATGTTGAAGTGACTTGGCATTTCCCTCTCATTTGTATTTTTTTTTTTTTTTTTTTTTTGAGGTCTTACTTGCATAACAACATGAATTTCCTTTTTCACAATGTTTGTCTTCATAAAAAAAGACCTGATTTACAGATTCACAGACACTTGAATGTTAAATATTACAGTGCCAAAGCCGGTCTATGGCCATTTGTAATCATTTTACAATATAAAGTAGCAAAAAAAAAAAAAAATATTGCTTAACAGCACAAAAAGTTAGATGTATCCCAAGATTTTTGGCAGTTGATTTTATTCTGTATTTTAGGAGATCTACAATCCAACCTGCCAAAAACATTGCCAAAATGATTTCTAACTTTAACGTATGTAATAGTGTCTTGGACAATGGACTTCTGTTCATGGATCTTTCTTCTAAGCAGCTCTAATACACAGTTATTCAATTTTAGGTTAAGTTTTACTGTGCTTAATCATATATTATTGTTCTTGCCAATGATAATGCTCTTGTTCATGCTTTGCCTTGCCTTTTAAAACTGACCAATTATAGTCATCATACTGTGACCAACATTTAATATGTCATAGAATATATACAGACAGCTTATTAATGGCTTTTGTAAATGCATTTTAATGGTACAAATTGTGTGCAATCCTAGAATCATATTTGGGGAGATTTAACCTATACTGACACTAAATGGGATGCGTGGCTGTCCAACCGCAGTGCCTTCAGATTTCATCTAAAACACTGTGTTAGATTCCACAATGCAAATACACCAGCAAATAAAACATGAATGTGGAGAAAATGCTTGTGTATTAACCAGGTACTGATAGTAAAATGACAACAACTCCAATAAAGTTAACTTGTTGCTGAATAAGGTTGTATTGCAATAACCAGATCTGAATGTTTGGTCAAAACGGCCTTTGAAAATTGCATTGGGTAGAATATTAAATTTGAAGGAAACAAGAATGTACGTTTAATGTTTTTAAATGAGTCAAATAAAGACGAGCATCCTCATAAAATATGTATAGCGTCTTGTTTTTTTGTTTTTTAATCAAAACGTGAAGTCCCACAGTCTCACCACAAGATGGCTCAGCATTACTGTGTGTTGAAGGTTTCATTCACGGATCCTGTCATTGCATTAGTTAGAAATCTCTCTAAAACGCATTTCTGAAACATACTGTAGTCAAATTTCCTGTACATTTGTTTAATAAAACCATGAAACGTGCACTTTAACATTATGCTCTTCATGACCTTTTACAAGGACATGAAAGTGAACATTAAGTTTAGAGTGGATTGTACTAACTGTGGATTTTTTTGTTTTATTTTTTTTACGCCGTAGATTTTCATACACTTTTATACTATCTCACAGCTAGTAACGCTTTTAATGGACATCACACAATTGACGACGGAAACTACAAAATCTATCACGTGAAGCCACAAAGTAAGTACTGAACTTGAAGCTGTTTTTAAAATAAAAGTCCCAAAGCGCTTAATTTAATTGAGATATTCGGTGATGTCAAATGCTATGCTTCCAACATAAACATTCATTTTTACAATTTACAATTAAATATTCGTGCATTTTGTATGACCTATTAGTAACTGACTGAGTTTTCCCATTTTAGTGAACGACAAATACATACACACACACACACACACACACACTATTTTCTGTTGAGAAATATAACGTGTATCATATATAAAGATAATACTATTTAAGAAGGTCACAGACGCCACATGGCTGGCTTCTCACACGAAATGGGGCTTTTATTATGCCGGAAGTCTCTCCACATCAAGGATTTTTCGTCGCTTGTTGTCGCTGTGTCCATGGAAAGTTTGTGTGTGTTTTTTTCCTTCCTGAAAGTTTACGCAGGGCTGTTGTTGCGCGCATCCAACATGACAGAGAAAGTAACGGACATCACGGCTGGCAGGCAAGTCAAGTTTAATATTTGTCACGGCTCTCTCTGGCAGCGTGTAAATGTGTTTAACGAGATTCAGCAAAAGGTTAACTCTGAGATGCATATAATCCCGACTCTTCGGGTCAGAAGTTTCTTGGTCAGCGCAGATAACGCAGAACGTGAGAGTTTGAGTCGAGGGGGGGTCTCCCGTCTCTGCTCTCCAGCAGTTATGACACCGCAGTAATTATTATGAAAGCTGGGCTTGTTTCGTGTGACTCGTATAATGAGTGTTGAGGTTATGCGCTGCTGCCTTCCCTCGCGAAGTTTATTGCAAAGTTATAATGAACTTGACTCTGGCACGCGAGGGGCAGAAGAAGGTTTAAAGGGATCACGCAGTTTCAGAGCGCGCGTCTGGCTAGGTCCGAAAGATACGTGAATTACGTACGATTTCTTAGAATTTGCGTCATTTCGAATGAGCGATTAAAGAAAGCACGGCAAAATTATTTTAAGAATTAAAAAAAATAAACTGCACGTGCTCATGCGTTCACGCCCGTTCAGAAGATTATTAATGGGATCGATTTAAGGCTGGTGATTACGTAATTTTTTGTTGAACACCATATACATTATTATTATTATTATTATTATTATTATTATTATTATTATTATCATTATCATCATTTATAATAATAATGGAAAGCAAGCCAATTTGAATACTCACGCGAAATAGACTCGTGAACGTGTATGCATGACTTTATGCAGATGCACTTTTTAGGCGACTGGAAGTTTATGATATTTTTAAATAATAATAATTATAATAATAATAATATGACATGCTTATTTGCATACACATGAAATGGGCTCGTGCACGTTTATGCAAATAAGTTAATGTCAAATATGCTTTTCATTGTCTGTATCAGGCTACTGCTTTTATTTCAGTTTATAATTTATTTTATTATTATTATTAATTATTCTTATTTTAATAATAATAATATGAGATACATTCAATTGCATGGATATGTGAAAAGGGCTCGTGAACGTGTATGCAAATGAGTTCACACCAGATATGATTTCATCATCTAGGCCTCTGTATCAGTTTGTGATGTTTATTATATATATATATATAAATACACACACATGCATGTGAATATTTCATAATTTTTTTTTATCTATAATATAAATTATATGAATATAAATATAGATGTGTAAATACATGTAAATATTTTCAAAATATATACCATGTGTGTGTGTGTGTTTATATAGGGCCTATACATAATAAATATACACAGAACATACACATATATTATGCAAACAAAAACTTTTATTTTGGAAGCGATTAATCATTTGACAGCACTTCTATATATATATATATATATATATATATAATCTCACATAACCAAACCTTTACCTTTGACTAAAAGGCATAAGTCTGGTCCATATCGCAGCTTATTCTGTAAACGCCTACCTAGACAGGAAGTGCTTATATAGTGACCCACCACATTTTGTTTAGAGGCGGGTTCATATGAGATATTAATAGATTTGATTATACCACAATAATCAAAACAAACTTTGGCAAATACATTGATTAGTTGTACCTTACAAACCTGACAACAAATCCAGTGTGTTGTTACTACCGGAAGTTGTGTAAAATAGGCAGAGAAAGTGCAACTGAGGTCTTTAAGACCTTCATTAGCTGATTATTTTGTACTTTTTAAATATTTAGTACACTTTATCGGCATGATCAGGGTCCAGAGTTAACTTTTTACCACACCTGGCCTGGAAATTGAGAAAAAGTAACTTGCAGAAAATATTTTTAAACAGCCCACAAAAATGTATTTAGCATATATTGGTGTCATTTTAACAATAGAGCCATTTAGGCTACGTTTACACGACAACGATGAAGTCAAAAATGGAAAAGTTTTTCCCTTGCGTTTTTAAAAACAACAATGGTTTCAGAATGATTTCTGTTTACACATATCCACGAAAACGGCAAAGAACGCTGTATTACGTATGCCAATACAGTAATACAGACCAGTAGTTGGCGCTATCACCATGTTAGTAAACAGTACGTTAGCAAACTCTTGAGCAGAAACAACAGTACCATGTACTCCACATTTTGTATGTTTGTTCGCGCTCGCCTTTAAAATCAACACGTACTATGCATGTCTAAATACCTAACACGTACTATGCATGCGCATGATGTCACCGTTTTCAAAGATTCCCGTATTGGGTGTTTACGTGGAAACTATAACGGTGCCATTTTCAAAAACTTGCACTTTGAAACTCGTTTTCAAAAATATGTGTTTTTTGAGTCCCCAAAACGCTGTTGTCGTGTAAACAAACAGGCAAAATGCATAAAAAGTTTCCCATTTTAGGCTGAAAATGTTGTTGTGTAAATGGCCCCTTAGCTTCCTTAAAAATACCTTGTTTGTGTCAAGCAGCAGAAACAAAAAAATAAACCATGCACTGTTGTATTTTTTAATGGTGGTTATTTAAAATGATTCTCTTATTTGGATTTGGCGTGTGTTAAGTTTGGACCTTGTGTGATATTTATAACATGCATCAGTACAGTTTCAGTTGTTTGTGTCTAGACGTTGGGTGTATACGAACTAAACCTTCTTAGATCTTTCAAATGTACAGCCGAGTACAGAGAAGTGCTGATGCCACATGTTCACATATAGAACAGGGGATTCCGTTGCATCATGCGTTTATCTCAGGCTGTAAGAATCCCCTCATTCCCACACTCGTGGGCCCCTCAACTCCCACCCATAGGGGAACAGTGTGTCGCGATGTGACTGTGTGATATGGTCGAAGGAGCCTTAAATGCTCAGAGTAGAGCGTTTCTTTTTTGTGTGTGAGTGTGCACGCATGTGTGTACATGCACTTCCTTTTGATCAACCTCCTCAGACTGTGCAGCCTCATAAAAGGGCGCAAAGCCTCAGTTTATGCACTTTTCTGCCCTCTTGTTTGGTTTTTTGTGCATGCTGGTGTCAGGGAGAGAAAGAACGGCTATTGAATGGGCTTCTGCCAGCAGGAGAGAAAATTACAAGGTAGCTTTGTATCATGTTTGTGGTCGAGTCAAGAATGCTGTCATTGTGTGTTTGGAGACGCTGAAAGTTTTCTAGCAGATGCACAGACATCGTTGAGTGCTACTGAGGTGTTGTAATGTGTTTTTGCTCATTTGAAGGCACACTTTGGAATGCCTCCCACTAAGTGCGTATAATAAGTGCTCTGTGCTAAAGCAAGCATCACTAGTTCTGTTGCTCACATTTAGAATTAGGGCTGTGTTCAGAGTTTATGGTTGTATGTGCTACGGACCTCAAATCAGTTCTAAAAATCAGAATTACAGTTTTCACACAGAGGATGATGAACCTACATGGAAGACATATTTTAATATTTATGGACCAGGGGGCAGATTTATGAAAATAATCTCAGGCCAGTGAGCCCCTACGATCAATCAGCTCCTGAAAGAAATGCAAAACCTGTGCTAATTAAAAGATTGATGAAAAGATTGAATCCAGTATTAGGTAATATTATAGCATAATTAGAAATTTGTAAACGTATTTTGTTGGTCAGTGATTTTTAACCAGGAACAGTAACAATGTGGGAAAAAAAAGGAAAGAAAAGAAAAAAGATAACTTTTTGTAGTTATTGAAGTAGTTATAGCAAAGACAGTCAAAGTGCATTTTTTGGAAAATTCTTGAATAAGTTCACAAATATTTTGTTTTTTAATGAAGAAGAAAATGACAGGCATTGGTGTCATCTGGTTGATGCACAATTTTGCAAAAGATTCTGAAAAAATTTAATGATAAACACTTAAAAATCACATTTTTGCACTGCCTGTAATAATCAAGATAAACATGCACATTATTTTCGTTGCAACTGGCTTTGTGGGAGTTCAGCACTTGGTCTTGCTGTTGTTGTTTTGTAGTTGTTTTTTTTTTTTTTTTAATGCAAGACAAGCTGGAAGTTATCTTAATGGGATAATGTACAGTGATTTTTAAGAACATGGTTTTTTTGTTTTTTTCAGGAATGAAAATTCTTCAAGTTTGGTCTTTAGAACAATAATACGAAAGTAAGATTTTTTTTTAATTCAAAATATTCTTCATTCTAAAGTAAGAAAACAAACAAAAATAGAGTTTTTTTTTCCGCCATTCTTTTTTTAAATGTTACTTTTATGGGCTTTTTATGCCTTTTATTGAGATAGGACAGTAGAGAGACAACAGGAAAGCTCTGGGAGGAGAGAGGGGAGCGGGATCGGCAAAGGACCTCGAAACGGGAATCAAACTCGGGTCACCTTGAGTGCAGTAGCTCTGTATGTCGACATACTAACCCCGAGGCTATTGGCGCCAACTTTTTCCCCATTCTCAAGGATGTTTTGTGAATCTGGCCTCAAAATATCATAGAGGCTTTGGGCAGTTTTGATTTGGGCCAGAAAGCAAACACCCAGAAAACCCTAGTAACCACCTTCAAACACCCTAGCATTGTGACTGTGATTTTTGCACAGGCAAAAGTCACTTGTATTTTATAAAAAAATTGTAAAGTGTTTGTTTATATTTTTTTCACTACCCTGAAAAAAACAATTAATCTTTTCTGTGTTTCTAAGAATAACGTGTGTGTGAATGCATGCTGGTGAAATGGTGGGCATAAACAATGTCTGGACAGTTTGGCCAGCTAGGTCACCGGAAATGTGACGTAAACGCACACATACGCAATGGAGGCAAAGGGAAAACAATCCCAAGAGCCCCTTCTTTTTCATATCCTGCTGCTCTGGCTGTTTGCCAACCATTCCTCCCATGTTGACTTCTTTAATTTTTTTAAAAAATAATTGAATTGCTTGCATGGTATGCTGATGAATTAATCAAATTTATCATAATTAATTACATATATCAATACTGTAATGTGAAAAATCCCAGTTTTTTATTTGAATCCTAGACTTTATTGTGGCAAAGAAAAGTAAATTAGTGAAGGCATATTAAAAGTGTGTCTTTAGGATTTAATGCAGGGGTCATCAACAGTGGCACGCAGAGGGATAATCGCTGGCACGCAAGCAATAGGGAAAACTGCATACTGACGTACATCTTATGGGTAATAACTTCTCATAGTGACACAGCCTGCTAGGAGCTATAAATACTATTAAAGTGTGAGAATTAACTTACGCTAGTCTATGGATGCGCGTGTGACCGCTGCACATACTAGGCGCTTCAGATCAAAGCCTCTGCGGTCTAAAAGAAATGAATGAGATGGCCAATCAAATCAAAGTAGGCGGGGTTTACTGTTCACGGAAGCAGAGCGCGAAGCGTCAGTTTAACGTTAAAGAGAGCGAGGTAAGATGAAGCTGCAAATCATTTAATATAAGTCTTTTAACGATTAGTTTTATGATAGAAATGTTAAATGACCAACAGCTATATCCAGTGATGCAAAGTACTTGATTTTTTTCTCGGGTTGATGGGTGTTGGCACATTGGTTAAAATAAAATAAAAATAAAAAATGGCACGTCATGCCGAAAAGGTTGCCAACCCCTGATTTAATGTATTGTTTGTTTTATTTAAAATCATTGAACATAAGCTTAAAGCTGCAGTATGTGACGTTGACAGTCAGTGGTTGAAATGAGTACTGCAGTCCAGATTCATAATATTGGAGAAGGTTGTTTCTCCCACTCCTTCCTCCTCAGACTTATGATTAATGCGGGTTGCCAGATTGAGGACATGCAACAGGAATGATCATAACTGACAATGGAAGTTGACGAGTTTTACACTGCACGTTGATAATTAAATTTTTCTGCATTTTAATATGCCTCTGGCCATAGTGCTTTTTAGATGGATGCCGAGGCTTTTTAGTTCGGGTAGAGTCTGCGATCTCTGACCCAGTTCATTTGTTGGCTTCCATATTACATATGAACTGGGATTATTAAAAGAAAATGAACCATTCGACATCTTGCTTGGAAGGACAGTGTAAATGCTTGGAAATATTTAATGTCTTCAATTCCATTCATTATTTGTAGCATGCCTGCCATCCAATAATCGCAATAAGTTTTGTGCTTTGTTACTTTTAATCAGAAATAAATGGTCAGCTTTCAAATATTTTCACGAAATACTGATCGTGGTGCAACAGGTGTAAATATTTATCGTAAAGCTAGACGTTGCAAAGCCCAGCGTAGGACTTACACCCAGCTTTTTTACGTCTAGCTGGTGCAACCGGCCCTAGGGCTGTAATATGATGGGTTTTCTGCCAACTGGCAACCCAGGATGTTCTAAATTGGCAGCGGGTGGAATCACACAGACCAAAACAAAAACAGACATTCCGACACAGAATACACATTTCAAATTAGAATAACTAGCTGTTGCACTGTTTTTCAGAGAAACAAGTATGTGAAATTAGCATATTTTCTAAAAATCTTCAAATATATTATGATATTTTTATGCTTTACTAGACACAAATTACATACAGCTTCTTTAACACTGGCTTTCCTTCCCTAGTGATCCATTTTACAGTCAGGTTTGTTGGTCTGGCCAAGGTAGACTTTTAACACTGGACTTGTTTGCGCATCTTTGAGGCGTGCCTCGCTGTTTTTCAGCATCTCACGCCACAAATGCCTTTTTAAAGAGTCAAAAATAGGTCACTTGGAAAAATGTGTCTCGCTTTGTTTCATTCATCTGTTTTCATTTACAGTAATGTGGCTGTGGTTGATAAATTTGGCAAGGTTAGCTGCATGCGCACTTCCAAAAAATGGTGGAACTTTAAACATGAATTGCTCTGATGGTGAGATTAGGAAGGGATGTACTTCATAATGTCATTACCTACAAATCAGGGGGGGTTATTATTATTTATTTATTGTGTGTGTTTTTTTTTTTTTGTAATAATTAATTGCACAAAATTACTGGAAGCCCAATTTTAAATGTAAAGATATGATCTTGTCCTTCAGTGATTTTGTCCTGTGATATCGACCCCACCTTAACGACTTATTTAAGTTTTGCTTTAACTACCAGACCTGTCACGCCTAAAACCTTGAAGTCAAAGTTCATATCTGTATGTGAATAGTATGTGTGTGTGTATAAGAAAGTGGTCACTAAGGCAGGGCAGGGTTTCCTGTCTCTGTGAATAAGCCCACTGCCTGTCTGCTTCCCGCACTCTTTATTTTTGTGTCTCGTTATAAAGTTCTCATGCTTGTGCGAAGTGTTCGTTCCATGTTTTTTGCACGCTCTCGTTGAGTCATAAGGAGGAAGCAGACATGAAGTTTGCGTTTTCTCTGATTCAGCAAAATTACGTGCATGAAATCAGTTTCTGAGACTCGGTATCATCTGGGCACTGCTTTTATTATCACGACCATACAGTACAGGAAACTCACTGTGTGTGTCACGCTTCCAAAGACCCCAGCTGGGAAATTAGAGGTTGCAGATGTAATGGACTTAAAGTCAAATGGAATACAAAGCACGGAAATTACACCAGTGCACTAAGCTGAAGAAGTGTTGAGCTTGAATGATGATTCTGAAGGGTGTGTGTGTGTTTGAGACGGTTAATGTTAATAGAGCAGTGGATTTGTAGTGTTTCCTTTTGTCCATGATATCTGTTAAACATACACAAATATATTAGCTCAGATTTATGTCTGATATTAATGGTTTGAATGAATATATATATATATTTATATATATATATATATATATATATATATATATATATTTTTTTCTGCATGAGGATGAGGAAAAAATGAAAAAAAAAACAACTTGATTTTAAAAAGGAGGAAGAACAGAAAAAAATGATTAAAAATTCATTTTTCATCTGAAATTTCAAAATAGTGTTAATCTGTTAATCTCTTTCACATTATAACAGTAAAGTTACAAGTCTTCATGATTTTTAATGAACTTAAGCTACTTTAATAATCCCTATAATGTGTGTGTGTACATGTAGCCTATATAATTGTTTATATAACATACTAGCAGATACTTTTGGTGATATGAAAAGTGGTAGTTCTTGCATTATTAGATTTATCAACATTATTATATTTACCTATCAACACAGTACCAGCTACATACAGTAGCAAAGACTAAAAACAATCAGGGCACCTTAACAACCACATAGCAATGGCGTGGCAACCAACCACAGTAGCCAATCATGGTGATCACTCAAAGTGTTAGAGACTTTGCAATGTTTTAAATGCTGTTTTGAAATCATATTTTGTATATCATGAAGATGCATTTGTACTGATGCCAGACTTAGTGACCGTTCATACAGAACATGTTTTTTGATTCCACTGCACTGCTTTTGCATTGGTTTCTATGTAAACATACACTACATGGACATCGTTGACCATTGCACTCACATCTTGCGCCATTTGCGGTGTCCTTCGCATGATACAGCATTTTAAAAAATGTGTATTATATGTAAATGATACACATGTAAATGATACAATGTGTAATCAAATGCAAAACTGCATTTGGTATGAACGCTCCTGCTCATTTGCTTTGAATAATGGTATTTTTTTTTTTTTTTTGCATCCATCATGTTCCAAATACAAATGTGAAATAGCCAAATGAACTGTAATTTTCATATGAAAAATATTTAATTCAGTGAATTATCAAAAACATTGGTGTTACCACATGATTATTTAATGTATAAAACAATGTGGTGTTCATTTATGTAAAAATAACTATTATGGATTATGCTGTTGTAAAATAATATAAAAGACTTATATTTAAGCCCAGAAAGAGCATTACTGGGGTTGTAAAGGCTACAAAGTGAAAAGTGCATGGAAAGAGAAAAAGATTAGTGCATGAAATGAATAAGCTAATGGCGTGAAACAGGAAATGGGTTTAAGTATGAGAACAATGAAGTGGCTGCGTGAGTGGAGGTTTTAAGATTGGTGCAATAGTGCAGTGAGGATGAAATGAAAGCAGAATGATGGGCTATTGCAAGAACGGGAATTTAATATGCATGTGCGTGAGCTATAAGGAAGGGAAAAAGAGACGCCAGAGAGGAAGTGATGTTAGTCTGTTTGGAGGTTGCTGAGTCATTAGTGGGCCGGATGATCACTGATAGAACGAACACCCGGGGGCCAGCGCAGGGGGCGGGACCGCGTCACACGGCATGTGTGCTGAACAACAGCACAAGTGCGTGAGGCAAGAGCACGCGCTCCGCGGGACGCCCCGTGCTGTAAACACCACGCATGTCATACATTCTGCTGAAAAAATCAACTTATGACTTTCCAGGCTGGTTAGGTGCTAGTCTGGTGCTGGCTGACCAAGAAAGTCTTGCCGGTTCATGAAATAGAACATTATTGCATGACTTGTGGAACACAAAAGTCGAATTTGTATTTGGTGAAAGAACAGTAGGTTTGCAATGACAAGAGGGAATATAAATGATGGCAAAATCTTCCCAAGAAAACAGTTTTTTTCCACCAAAAATATATTTGATTTTGATTTCATGCCTCAAACAGAAATGATAGAAAAATGGCTTTGCAATGACAATAGGGTATATAAGTTATGCCAAAATCTTCCATGACACTTTCCTGCATCTTGCATTTTAAATGCAAAAATGCATTTTGTGTGAATTGCTCTGAGTAATCTTTTCTTTTGGTTTGCGCACATAAAATTAATGTCTAATTTTCAATGCGAAAATGCTTAAAAAATTAAAGCAGAAATTACTTGTAATTGTCATTTGTTAAAAAATTTACTTGATGCATAACCAAAAAAATTGGCTATTTTATATATAAAACCATTTAGGTTTGATTTGCATCAAAAATGACTGTTGTGATTATATACTGTTGTAAAATGAATCACACTGTGATTTAAGACGTAGGTCATGATGCCAGAATTTGCATTTTTAAGCAAACCATTCCTTGTGCGCAAACCACCGCACCAGTAACACATCTTAAAGATGTTTGCGAACAGTTTTGGTCGTCTTGTCAAAAAGAGCTTAGCTTTGCACACCAAAGAAAACAGCTATATGTGTGATGGGTGTTCCTCTCCCTGTGTAGGTTAATGCTTCCTGTCACCCAATAAGACAGCAGAGTGCGTGGTGCTGTCTATAGAATGGTCCCCTCCTCTTTTTTTTTTTCTCTCTAACTATGCGAGTGTTGTGGTTTTTCTGATCTATTGCTTTCTTCGTGCATTAAACCTTCATTTTGTCATGCTTCAGGGCTTCCAACGGAACTTTAAGAACGCATTTACTTCTCACGCAGAGTTAAACGTTCACAGGCGTCCGAGAGGGCCACGCGCTGGTAAATGAGGATGTGGGGAACGAGAATGGGGAGATTGGTTCCAGTTGTGTCGCAACATGTCTGGTGCAGACCGTGTGCGGATTTTTCGAATCTTTTGAACAAATGAAAATTTCCCCTGGCTGCAAATGGCAACTGTGATCTGATTCCGAAGGTGGTTTGCACCATGTGTGGATTGACTGCGCACGTTCACAAGCTGATTCCGCGTCGAGAACCGCGGGCCCGTCGGTGACTCGTATCAGATGCCTTTGACACTTTCAACTTCCTCAGTCTTCCTCTTCACATCAAAGATGTCCTCACAGATATTTCTGCCTCTGACCTGAGGCGTGTTATAAAGCAGCCTGAGCGATATTAGTCACTCTCTTCCTGTACTGGAGAGCTGAATGAGTGAGTGAGTAAAAGTGAAGAATCCGTATCATACCAGCTGAGTTCGAAAGATGCCGTCAACGATGTGGTGATGAGCTAAACTGATACGCTTTGTTAGCGTTCATAGAAAGTTGGATTCATTGAACAGTTTCAGTACGAAGATTCCTACGTCAGTAGATGCATTGCGTAATCAAAGAGATGAATTGTTCACGCACGCTAGAATATCAAAACTTTACATGATATATGAAAACCAATCTCTTTTCAATTTATTCTGACTAAAAAGAGGATAGGATGCTGATTGGTCAGTACAATAGTAACGACAGATCTTATCTTTTGTTTTTGTGATGTATATGAGAAAGAATTATTGAATAAAATGTGGTGAGAATTCCGTTTGTTGGTTGATTGGAGAAGTTCCACATATGTCACAAGAGAAGTCTGTAGTTTCACCAGTAGATAAAATCATGACATTTTGTTTTAATAAAAATCTCCGTTCTGAAGAAAATTTCAGCAAAGTGCCCATCCCTACATTTAGAAGCAAAGAAAGTCAGCATGGGAAAACTTCTCCAGCGCTACTGTGAACATTAATAAATATGCACACATTTGTAAGATGCACATAAACTTACATCACGGCACTACACATACACATGCAACTTTTTCGAAACCAATTGGGAAAGTACTCGGATTCAAAGATGTATACGGCTAAAATTTTCCAGTTAGGCAGATTAAGGGCTGGATTCACTCAAAAAGGCAAATTAGTGTGAGGGCGCAATTCTGTAAAAGCACCAATGGGAGTAGAAAGTTCTTACAAATGCACAAAATAAAGAAAAGCACAGCCAATGATAATAAGGTACATTTAATCTACTAACAACATGGGTTAAAATTGCTAAGACATGCTTTTTTGGGGGGGTGCAGATACCAGTAAATTGAAAACCACAAACTTTAGTAAATGATGTTGCGTGATTCATTTAAATGCTCTCCTCCCGTAATTTTTTTTTTCTGGAAGGGAAACTTCTACAAAAGCATATGAAATAAAGGTAGCTGCAAAAATGACTGTGTCCACGCTTTTAAGCGCTAAATCCTCACTGCATGTTTTTAGTAAATCCTGACAGTAGTTTTTTAATGTTAAAAGAGGGTTTGCGTTAGTAAATCCTCAAGTTCTTCGACACCCCTCAACTTGTTTGTAATTTCATTTGAGTCAAGCGCAGTTGAATTGATTGTGGTGTTTACATGAAGACTTTTCAATCCAATTTAGCCATCAATCCAATTATAAACATATTATTAGTTTGCATGTAAGCATAGCTTACATGGTTTTGTTACTGCAAATTACTTTCTATATAAATATGCAGCGCTCAATGAGTCCACATGTTAACCTTTGCTTGAACATACTGCATTAGCTTCAAAAATAAGGCTTGGAACTTGATAATTTTATCATTAAGCACCTTGAGACAGTTCTATACTGTGAATGCAGCCATACGCACAATATACTTTAGTTAATGCAATTAGGGCTGCAACAGAGCAGAAAATTTCAGCTAAAGTTTCCAAACTTTCTGAAATGTTTCCTGAAATGTACTGGAAATATTCTGCCCCCTGGCCCCAATATAGCGCTGTCTCATAATTTATTGCTTATTGATGCAGTTTTTAATGTTGTCCATCTGTTGTTCGCAGTGATTCCCTGCTGTGCTGGTTAATGCAATGAATGGTAACACTTTCCAGCAGACCACGAGCACTGCACCGTCCGTAGCACCTCCTTGTGGATGGAGGGAGTTCTGTGAGTTGCATGCCAGCACCACAGCCCGAGAACTTGCCCAGCACTACCGGCGCTTCGTCAGAGAGCGGTCGGTGCAGGATGTGGTCCCGCCGGAAAGTTTCTCGGAGCAGTTCAGCGCCCTCTTCCAGCACCACTTCAGCTGTGAGGTGGCTAAAGATGCAGAACCCACCCTCTGGCCACCGCCGCCTCCTCCTTTGCTGCCCATGACTGGCCGCTTGCGCATCACTTCCTTCTCAGGGGTGCTGGATTACCGGGAGACCGCGCGGCCAGGAGTGACTCCGTTAGTTGCCGTGTTGGCGCCCAAACCAGATGCCGCCGGCATCCCTAGAGAACAGGAGCAGTTGCTGCGATGCTCTCCCGCAGACACTACACGCAGAACGCGGCATCATAGCCAGGAAGACGAACACCTGGAGCAGAGGACCGGGTCTGAACGATACTCGCCCACTTTGTTTTCCTTCCCCTCCCGTAGTGACGTAACCAACTTTTCCGTCAGGGGATTTCGAGAACGCGTATGCCGATTCTTTAAGAAATCCCCCCAAACTGATGAACCTTCAGGTGGTTGCCAAAGGGCCGATTCGATCAAGGGGGGCAGACCCTCGATGACTGTTGAGTGCACCTCTCAAACCCCACCTCAGACTGTGCAGGTACCCGCCCATCGCACCTCGCAGAAGGGTGCGCGGTGGGAACGATGGAATTTGTTGCGAACTGTGAGACGAAAACAAGAGACAGGAAGTGTTTGTAAAGAGGGACAGCTGCGGTACCTGGAGGTGGATGACACTATCTCAGACACACCCCCGCATTGGCTGCGCTGCCACCTGCAGGTCAGGAGGATCAACGAGCACAACGCTAGTGAGAGGTACCAGCTGGAGCTCTATGACCCACCCAAGGTAAGGTGAACTTTCGAGATCTTCATATATCTTTCAAGAGTGATTACTGCTATTGTTTTTGGACCGATTTGATAATTGTATTATTTGTAGTTCTTGTTGGCTTATAATAGCTTGGTATATTGGTCGGATCTTTTATTTTAGATTATTATTTGGTGTGTCTCGTCTTAAAGTGTTATGTTTATATGCAAATTTAAAATGAAATTCAAGAGCTATATTAAAATATGGCAAGTCAGTGTATTGCAAAAAGTTTATCAATTACAAGTCATGCTAGAACCAATTGCATTTGTAATCTGGCATGATTTGTTTTGAAGCATTATATTTTTCAATGTGAATGCGAATTAAGAGCTATGCTTATACTTTAGGGCTGTATCAAGGCTCTGATTGGCTGCTGAGGAATCTTGGCAGAGATGCGAGGATTTGCTCTGAATGTCTATGTAAGGGAAAGGCAACGTAGGCCAAGAAAGTTCAAACACTTAAAGTGTATACACTCCAATAAATGTCAGAAGCATGCACACATGTTTTAGTTTTAAAATAGCGATACATTCATCGCTTCTTCTTTTGGACATTTTATTAGTTGAATCATCTTAAAGAGAAAAACATGTAGGCTTTTGCTGGGCATGCATCATAGTTTATTTCGCTGCATGCATCATATGTATGTGTGTGCTTAATGTGTGCACTGTTGTGTGAGCGTGGAGGCTGTATTATAGAGTGCACACCAGTCCATGCCTCGATTCTGTAACTGTGCACTCTATGTTTGGTGTGTTCACTACAATAGCAACAGTGAGGGCAGCTATGCTAAGAGAGGAAGCTGCAGGCTGGCTGATAATTTCTTTGCGTGAGAAACTTGTTTCAGGGAAGTCATAACTTTAAAACCAGCCTGTGCACAGCAGATAAATTAGTATGATTATCTGCTGTCAGATTTCACAGAAGTGTTGTATTGTTATCAAGTTAAAAATGACTAGCTAGACCAGAGGCAAAGTACTAACATATTGTGTGCATTTATGTGTATACAGTATATATATATATGTATGCATAGCAATGTAGCAAATACAGTTTGGTGTCATTATGCAAACAAATGTGACTGCAGAAAGCCACAAGCGACCAATTAGAATCAAGCATTGGAAAGAGAGCCTCGCAGTGTATATGTGTAGCAAAACTGTACGCTTTCTTGCTTTCTTACGTGAATGTGATGCTTTTTGGAAGGCTTGTGAAAAACATCTGGTGTTGGCCTCAAGTGATGTTCATTAAACAGGGCTTCTAGAGTTGGAGACCACAAATTTGAATTGCCGATGTAGTCTGAACAAGTTTGGTCGAGTGCTGAGAAACCTTAAAATGAAAAGAAGATATACGGACTCCATGAAATCCAGCAGTGCGCGATGCATTTGAGCTCATGTAGACTGGATTTGTGGATTGGATGACACTTTAGAGACTTGCATTTGTGTTGTTTATGTCGAAGTCTTCTGATGTGGCTTGTTGGTGTGTGATCAAGCAAGAAAGAAAACATGCTGTATCAAAGCTAAATTTCAGATTTTGCAATTATTTCATGTCTTGTTTTTCTAGTATTATTTGCTGCACAATAATTGCAGCCAGTGCTGTGGAAAATATTTCTAATTCTAGAAAACCGCATCCTCCCATCTGGAGCGTGTTAGAGCTTCACGGTGACCTTATGCACATGCAGATGCTCACACAACTACATCCAGAGTTGTTTCAACTCTTTAACAAGCCAACAACAATTGAATCAGATCAGCAACACAGTATTTGGTATAAAAACAGGCTTCACGGATTTAAACTGAAACTAATGTCCAGTTGCATAAGATATAAGGTAGTTGTTTATTGTGTTTTTGCTTGCATTTTTATAAAGTGAAATATTGATAGCACATCTTACAGGCCACCTTGGTTCTGACAGTATTTTTCTTATTTATTTTCTTTATAGAGATTTCAAAAAATATTGAAGCAAACCAACTAGCTCTGAGATTATTCACAACTTGCTAACTTAGCTATATGTAGCAAAAAAAAAAATGCATTAAAATTAAAAAAACTAAAAAGACACTATTCTCTATGAAGAAAATAAATGTGATTTTTACTTGCAGAATCTGACTGTTAGGCTCTGTTTACATGCACTCGTTTGTTTTCCATTTGACTTTTGAAGAAACGGTTTGAAACTTGACTGAAACCCAAACTGAGAGTCAAAGTTTCATTTCTCAACGTGATCAAGAGCTGCTCTGACCTCGTACCCGTCTTTATCAATATGAAAATCTGCAGATTGATAAGTAGGCCACAGTCATCAGTCATAGCGAAATCAGACATGTCCCTTTTTCCCCGAAAGCATAACACTTGACAATTTAAAACCAAGAATTATATCACACTCAGAGATGCAGACAGCAGCAAACGCTCTGATGCATTTTCAAAGATGTAAAGGCACGCACACATAGTTGCAGACCGTGCGCTGGTTCACATGATGATGACGACAGCATTTTTGATTTAGATCAAAACTGCAAGTAATAATTTTCCTACGTGTCAAGTTTTTATAATTTGCATGATTTAATTTGAATTCTGTTGCATGCATTGTTTTCAGTGTATCACTCTTTTCTCATTTGTCATTTTGGACATGCATTATTTGAAATTCTACTTTCATGTCACATGTGGTCTGTTTGGTGGCAACACAAAACTGACTGATCTTGGAGATCATTTTGCATATTTTTGGACTTGTTCATGATAATATTAATACATTTTATGTATGACATCTGTTACTTGCATGAATCAATGCTCTAGTTACAAACAAAAATAATTACTGATAAAATCAGTGTAGAATAATCAATACAAGTTCCAAAGACTCGTCATTTTGTGATATAAAAATTTGAATAGAATGAAATAATGTTAAATCAAGTAACACTTAATTTAGGCATTATTTTTGTATATATTTATTTATTTTTGGGTATTCGTGCACATTGTCTGGCCTTTTTAATAATTCAGTGTTTTTACACCTGCTGATTTCCATTAACTGACTGGTTTGTTTTGTCTGTGATCTGCTGCTTTATTTATTTACTGATGAAGGTCAATCATTAGTAGTGAAGCACGTCTGTCAGCATAACAGATTCACACTGGTACACACTCTCAGCGTCTGCAGCATCGGGACTGAGATGAGATCCTTTGTTTGCTTTGCATATGACAGTTCCTCATCCTTGGGTGGTTGTGTGTTTTTGTGTAAAACACATTCACTCAATACTTTTGAGAGCTGTGTGCTCAGAGGACAAACATGGCCATGTGGGTGTGAAACAGCCCCTGCTCAAAATATTGACTGTGTAACATTGCAGTGTCGTCTGTAATTCAACAGTACAGCCCCATGACGGCTGTGTTATGCATCACTGAATGCTTATTTTTTGGACTCAGCCACTGTTGAAGGCCCCAGTGTGAATATTCACAACAGCTGTGTGGTGTGTGAAATACTGTATACAATGAGTTTTATAGGTCTTTTTAGGATAATTAGTCCTACCTATGCTTATAGCACATATTGTGCGTGACCATATTCTACATCCATAATCCTCCCCAATACCTAAACTTAACAACTAGCCTACCTTACTAACTATTAATAAGCAGCAAATTAGGAGTTTATATTGAGGCAAAAGTTACAGTTAATGGTTTGTTAATAGCAAGAATTGGACCTTCAAATAAAATGTGACCATATTTTTTATAAATTTTTTGTTCAATTTATGTTTTAGTTATTTTAATACATCAAGTTAAACTAAATTAAAATTGCCTTGGCAAGTAACTGAAATAAAATAAGTTTAATGTTTATATATATATATTATTTCATATATATATATATATATATATATATATATATATATATATATATATATATATATATATATATATATATATATATATATAGGCTATTGATTTTATTTCAGTTAAAATTTATTTTAAGGTAACAAAAGATTTAGCGAGTGATTTGTTACACTGATTTAGACAATGACTTTTACTGATTAATTCAAAGAGCCAATGGAAGAATTGTATTTTCAATTGTGTTTTCCATATGTGGACGCATAACTTGACATAATCCAAACGCAATTGCAAATTTTGCATTACTTCTTGCGTTGATACTTTCACGAACGCACAGTGACTGACAAATTTCAAATGAAAAAGCAGTCCATTTGCAACTGTATTTCCCATGTCTTACGAGTTATGGGCCTGTCATATTTAAATAACAATATTAATCACCATACCTGCTTTTTCACTCTCTGTGTTGCGCTTGTAACCAGACAAAACTCAAATGAAATCGCAAATCTTTTTGGCATTTGAATTTCCAATATCAACCCGTGCTGAAGGAGATATATATATGACTAGGGCTGTCCCCGACTAAAGTCTTTTCTGGTTGACTAGTAGTCGTTCATTTGAAGCATTAGTCGACTAATTGCACGTTTATTAATAAACGATTTCAATTATAATAATGAGCCTTTAATTGCCTACATAGCCTATAAGCTCTCAAGCACACGCATAAGCTTGCCACAGCACAGCGACAGAAGAATTAATGATTATGAATGTGTCAGGGAAAAACAGTAACAGATGCTGCATTAACATTTTAAGAATTTATTGCTAAACTAGTGCTTTCTTTGTTCTCTGTTTAAGAGATGACTCCTCTGTCTGCAATTTTAATATGGCTTACATAATCTGAGAATATTTCTTTTTCATTTGAATTGGCTTATTTGAATTGACATTTCGCTCTCTATAGATATATTTTTTTTCATGTCTGTCAGACAAAGCGCTCAAGTTCACAGAGACTGAGACGCCAGAAAGCGCATCCTGCTTGCTTTCATTGTTTTACTAAAGTGCAATGTTTTGTCGTTATTGTGAGTGCACAAAAATAATCGTAGAGTCTTTACAGATTTGAAAGATGTATTACGCTTATCTGTATGAGCAAAAATAACAGAGTATTTTAAAAGCAATTGCGCACCGGCGCCTCCATCTGTCCTGCAGTAAGTTGAATGATAGACAAGCGTTTGGATGTCCTGCCCAGTAGCCTACTGTATTACCACAGACCAGCCGTTAACAATCCGTGTGACTTTTTGGATTTTTAATTATTTATTTATTTTCTGTGATTTAAGCAACTAATAAAATTTTGGTCGACCAAGCCTCTTCTGATTGACTAATGGTTAGTCGACTATTAGGGGGCAGCCCTTTATATAATACAATTTGCAATTCCTTTTAAAAAAAAGTCCTGAATATTCTTCTATAGAACTGGCGCACATGAGTCATTTGGTCCCAAATTGGACTTCGTTGGCTATGCTATATGTTTGTCATTGCATGCAGTCAGCAACGATCCAGGCAATTCAGACCGATAACTTTTGAGTTTGCTTTTGACTGATTCATTCAAAGAACCAGTTAACATGAATCCTTTTTTCCTAAATTGGACTACATTGGACGTGTTGTATGTTTTTTTTGCTGCATGCAGTGACAACACTATAGAATTTGAGTGACCTAATATTGCTAAACTTACTGAAATGTAGCTTGAAAGCACTTTTGAACCAATTTATTAAAATAAGTAGAATAAAAACACTGTAGTAGTCATAATTTTAGCAGTGTCAGACCCACCCAGACACTGTAATTTGCATCATGAGGGTTTGAATTTTACCATCTTATTTCTCATCTACAAGTGTGTAATTTACACCTGGCATTTTCTGTCTGACCACACTAGAGATGCATTGGAATGATGGTATATATGCAATCCAGCTAAAAAAAAAAGCTAAAAAAAAAAAAAAAATCCAGAAATGAAATGCAGGTGTAAAGAGGCCTTATTTGTTATTTCTGCATCACATGATTCCAGCTGTCTTCTGCGTGTCAGGATGAGCAGAGGCCATCTCAGGTGCAGAGACCTGCTTTAGTTTTCAGTTTTGGTGTCCTGACGTGAGCACATGATGTTTAGGTTTCTCAGCGTGGTTTTCAGTGTGTGTTCATGTGTAAAGTATGTCTGGGCTCTTTAATTTGTATATCAAAGGTGTTTGCTGGCAGCGTGTTTGTGTAAATGCAGTGAAGTGTTGTGCAGTGTGTTTTTCTCTCAGCTAACAGCTGGTTCAAGATGGGTCTACACTGCAGGTGGCGACGTGACGCTCCAGTTTTGATGCGTCATACCAAGACCGTTTCGATGCAGTATAGATGCTGCTGTCAGTCATTGCAGTAGGTGTATTTTTGATTTGTTGCACTGTGTTTGTGATGTGTACTGCATCACAAATTATACTAAGAATATATACTGCGGTTGCAGTCTAGACTTTGTCAATGTTACAGGTGATGTAGGCCTATATTCAAATGATAAATCAGAAAAATAAATGACAATCCGATTTGCTTCTGCATCAAAGTTTAAAATAAAACAATTTTGTGGTTGGACTAAATATGCTAGGCAGATCAAATATTTACATTTTATATATTTTTCATTACATAAAAATGTTAATTTTTTTATTAATTAAACTTTGTTCATCTTCGGAACACAAATTAAGATATTTTTGATGAAATCTGAGAGTTCGCTTACCCTCCATAGACAGCAACACAACTGAAATGTGCATGCTGTCCTGTGTTCACTGTAAGCCGCAGTGCCATGCGCATGCATTTGTTTATATGCAGAGGAAAGAACGTGGATGTGTTGTGATGCTCTCCACAATGGAGGCACATCGCAGCAGACAGGATGAGAAGTAATTTTTGTTTTCTTTGCGCACAAAAAGTATTCTCGTAGCTTTGTATATTTGCGGTTGAACCCCTTTATGTCACATTTTATCGATGCCCTTGCTACGTTTCTTGGCATGGGAACATTTCAGTTGTGTTGCTGTCGATGGAGGGTAAGCGATAGGGCTGGGCGATATATCTAATGATATGATCATGCGCATCTAGTCAGTAAATCTGGTTCCGTGATTACCGCTAAATCGCCATCACTTGCTTTCAAATGGAGCGGCATTTAATAGACAGAGCCGTAGATCACTGACAAGCTACGCAATATCGCGTTCATTATCGAATGCTTGTCGAAAGCTTGCCAATTATTACTTTTATTATTATTATTACTACTACTATGATTCAGTACTGTGGGTTTTTAGCACTATTTTAGTTTTTGTTCAGTATCCATTTAAAAAACTATCGGTTAATTAATCGGTATCGGCCAGTGTGGTCCAACCTAGCTATCAGTATCGGCAAAATCCACTATCCGTCGACCGCTAATATATATGACATTTATGGTAGAATTTTATTCATTCAATATGTAATAATAAAATATATATATATATATATATATATATATATATATATATATATATATATATATATATATATATATATATATATATATATATATATATATATATATATATATATAATTATTATTATATATTGAGTAAATAAAATTCTACCATAAATGTCATATTACTATTTTAGTTGTTTATTTATGCAACAGACTGATTGCAAGTAATAAAAAGACCAAATAACTAGTTCAAACAGTAAATCAGAACAAAAGAAAAAAAATAGTTTTAACGATAAAGCTTTTTTGTTTGGAATAAAGATACCAAGCAGATTTTATTTTAATTAAAAGAAAATTAAATGGACTATATTTTAAATATTTTTCAAATAAACAAAAAATGTTTTCACTTTTACATTTTAAATACAACTTTTTAAAAGTATTTACTATACTATTATATACTATACGATTATTATTATTATTAATAAATAAATACTGAACAATTCAATTCTACCATGAATGCCATATTAATAAAGATTTTTCATATTAATACATATGAAAAATCTTGATGTAACAAAAGAATAGCCTAAGATGACTGCATGTCATAAAAATAAAGAAAAATAAAATGAAATGTATGCCTTTACTTTGGACATTGTTCTAAAATGACAATACATTATTTGTCAGCAGTTTTTGAATCACTTCCACTTACAAATTGTGTTTGTTTGTTTTTTTGTTTGTTTTTTAAATAAAAAATCCAAATATTTATATGGGAATTGTATTGTTATCCAAAGTTTTAGAATATAGAAAATTCTCCTTTCTTTACCTCTCACCTACCCCAAATGGGAGCATATTAGTTTCTGGCATGCAGTCTGGCTGTGAGTGGATTTTAGATTCTATATTGCGAGCATGTGTGGGCATTGTTGCAACTCTTTATGTTAAAACCTGCAACCGCTGAGCTGGTATACCTGACCTCACTGAGCTACCCATGGAAAGCACCGCCCGCTCCCCCTCAGTCTCTCTTTCTCTCTCTCTCTATTCATCTCTGTGTCTCGTTGTGTGCGTGTAGGTGCTGTGGTTCAGCTCCTCTAGTCCGTAAACAGGATGCTCGCTCGACCTGTGTGAATATGAAGATGAATATGAGTAGCTGTGTGTGTATTTTTTCATGAGTGTACATGTATTTTGCCATGTTGTGTCATTGTACTCACACTTTCCAAAGTGCATGTGCATTTATTGTGAATAAGCCAATAAATATTTTTTATGTACTTTAAGGGCCAGTGTATATTCTCAGCATGCTGTTGTTACAGGCGAACAAGTGTTTTTGAATCTGCAGCTACAGATAAACTGTTCAAGCTGGGCGAAAGATTGAAATAAAAAATGAGGAAAAAAAGAAACCCTTTTTGCTAAATGCATTAATGCACTTTTTTCGTTTTTTCTTCCCTGACGTGCATTTAATGCAAAAAGCACTTCATGCAATAACACAGCTAGCGATGGATGACGAGTGGTTTTGCTAGCTGTTTCAGATTACAGAAAACAAGCCTTTTTTTTTTTTTAAAGAAAAGTAAGATATTTGTCCATCATCAGGAGGTTTAGACTGACACAGGAAACTTGCTCTCTTTTTTTCTTCTGCGCTTCTCCCTCTCCCTCTCTCTATCTCTGTGTCTTTCTTTCATGTGTATTTTCTCAGTACTAAAGCTGTGGTGGGGCTTTCGAGAGCAGCAGTAAAGGTCAGAGTGATTGACACTCTGTTTTAACAGCTCACAGGGAGAGAGAGAGGGAGGTAAATAAATGAAGGAGTGTAAAAATAAAGCCTGTGAAAACCATGTGCAAACCATTCTGACCTAAGAAGGGATCAGTCTTTAGCTCAGCATGCACGTTTGTACAAATGTGTGAGTGTATGTTTTAAAAAGAAAATGGTATATGTTGAAAAACATGCTAACTGTCAAAACCACTGAAGAACATTGATATACTGAATATATACTCTAAAATGTATTTTTTTAAACTATTTTTTAAACTATATGGTATTATTTTCAAAAAAATTAGAAAAAAATTAGAAAAGATATTAAATTGATTTAATATACATACTTTGCTGGCCAAATAGGAGCACTAAAAGCAAAATTGTATTGTTGTGCCCTCTCCCTCAAATATTAAGGAAGGAAAAAAAACACCTACTATAGGGGTCAAAAAAATTTATTAAGTATGTATGGAATTATTTTCAGAAAATGTAGAAAAAAATATTAAATTGAATTAATGCAAATATTAGTAAAATATTAAAATGTATATTTGTGTAAGGATTTTATTAACAGTTATTTCACTGAAAGAGCATCAAATGTAAAGTGTCACATTGAAATTGTTGGAATGTCAATTCAATTCCATTTTCACTGTAAATTGCAAGAGGACTTCATAAAACTGTAAATTTTACAGTATTTTACTGTAAAAGTTAATGAAATGTTCCATTAGATTTATTAGAGTTTTATGCACACACATATCTCTTGTATATACTATAGTAAGAGAACTTATCGTTAACCAATTAACAGCTTTTACTGTAGCATTTTTACAGTCTTTTTACAGATTGTGTGTATATATTTGTGATGCTGATAAATTTATTTTATTTCTGAATTTCAGTTGTATCTTTTTATAAGTTTTAATAGATATTAAATTATTTTAGATTATTAATTATTTGTTTATAAATATTTTATTTATGCTTGTCTGTGTGTGTATTCAGTGGTGCTATGCTTAATAAAAAAATATAAATTAATAATAAATTAAAATGTTAATATTTCATTTTTAATGTATTTTTTTAAATGTACACGTATACAGACATACACACACACTTTATTTTTATTTTTAATAGACTTCGAATCTGTACTTCGTAAGTTTACATTCTCACAAAAGATCATCACTGAGACATCTCTTCCTAGTGTCGTTATTGTGTTGTCAGCATCATGTCATTTCTAGATTCCTTCCGATTGTTATTGCTAATTTCATTATGTGACTCATTTTGAAAGGTTGTTCTGAGAATTTTAACAAAAGCAAAAGTAACTGTTAGGAAGTGGAGTTATTCAGATGAATGGCGTGGTTGTTTGTTGTGGCATTTTAAATGGCACTCGTACACAAGACATGCACAATTAAACCGTGTGTTAAATGCGGTAACACCAAAGAACATCTGTGTGTTAAAATTAAACATTTTAATGTGAGGATGAGCCATGAAATCCTTATGCAATATATATATTTTTTTTTTTTTTTTCAAAGTTAAATCAAGTTAATAACAAAAAGACTGTGAGGCTGGCCTTACTGGCATCTCATGCATTTCCACAGTGACAGCTGTTATTATACATATATAGACTGTTGTTTATTGTGCACAAATAACAACATGCTGTGCAAACAAATTACAATGAGGTTGTTGTTTTGCAACTAGGTGGGCACAGTTCTGTTCATAACAGTAGACCTTCCGGTGAAGAAGTGACATGGTACAAGAAAAAACACACACACATATATGCAAGGGATGGACAGAGCTATCAGGGAAAATGAAGAAATGTCCGGCCCTGCCCTTAGTTGAGGCCTGGTTTTAAGGGGATGATAGTGAAAGCAAGAGCACCCGCAGTTGAAGCTGTAATAAACAGATTTGGCAAACTATCTAGTGCACATTTGTGTTTGCGCTCCAGAGAGCGTAACAGGTTTCCATTTACATTTTTACAGCGTTCAGCAATGTGGCCAATCGCATACATTCCTGTTGATTTATTGAACGCAATGACCAATCAGAGGCATTAAAGTTAGAACCCATTCAACACTTAAAACTCTGGAGTTTTTGTCCAGTGCTCAGTTCTGCAAGCTCAAGAACCATCTTATTATAACGATGTAAATAAAAGATTAATTGTGCAGTACAGAGAGATTCATTGATTATAACAGAACTTTGTGAGATCGCAATCAGCTAAGACGAGTGACAGGTTTTTAAGGAGTTCTTTTTGTAAGCTTTATGTAGGCTATACAGTATGTAATTTATGTTATCCATATAGGCCTATTTGTATAAAACGTTTGTTTTTCACGCTACACGCTAGAAAATCCTCTTGCAGGAGATGATTCCCTTCCTAAATTATAAAATTAGCTATCTGTTTTACATGTGTAAAGACCCACTTATGCTGTGTGAGAAAAATGTTCATGATATGGCATCATAATAGTATAAATAGTATAAATAGAAATTATTTTTAATGAAATGATTGTCTTTTAAATTTCCACTATGCTAAAGCCAAAGCAAATTTAAGAAAATATTATCTGCAAATATTTATTTCATATTAAGATGTTTTTTTCTACCCACTTGCACAAAATAAAACATTCAGATTTATCTATAAAACACTTTTCACAATGAATACAATTCCAAAGCAACTTGAAATTGAATATATAGAACTGTAATATAGTCAACAGACCTGGAACAACCTTGAACTCATGTAGTAGACTACTATCTGTCAACTAATTTGCACTGCATTAATATTACCAAATTACAATATAAAGTAATTTTTTTTTATTTATTTATTAATTTTTTTGGTGGGGTTGGGGGTGACTGGGTAATAGTAAACCAATTTTTTCTTTATGACTACACCACTGAGCGAGAGTAAATATTCCAGCCTCCGACAAACAGAAACAGGGGCCAAATATGGTCATAGAAATCAAGCTAATGTGGATTTCTTCGTTTAAGAGCTGTCATGATTTTTCACACTCGGCAGGCAGCAGTTCTGGAAGTCACTTCACAACAGTGTTTGAAACTTTAGCTTGCTTAAGTTATTCATAGTTAAACTATAGTCAAGCTACCCTTGCAGAAGAAAAAAGTAGTTTCACTATAAGCTACGACACTGAAACTAGTAAAAATCTTTTTAAATGTAAGATTTTCTGGCATAAGACCACAGAAGGTGTTTGAATGAACAGAGTTAAATTAAATGAGCAAATGTTTTGTTTGTATTTTTAATTTACATGTACGTTTGAAGTAAAATTACTAGTTTAATGCATCTTCTGTTAGTAAACATGTATACTATTTTAGTCTTTTTTTCCTCACACAACAGTGTGTATACTAGTCTAAATCATCTTCTGTTTGTAAACATTTGTTTACTAGTTTCATTCATCTTTTGTTTTTACTCGTATTTATACTAGTGTAAACATCTGTTGGTAAACATATGCATACTCCTTTAAACCATCTTTTGTTCGTAAGCAGACGTATACTAGTTTTAATCATCCTTTGTTGTTCGCAAACAAATGTATATTAGTTTGAATTGCCTTTTGTTTATGGTTGTATGCATAGTAGTTTAAACAATCCTTTTTAAAACCGTATGCATACAGGGCCGCTGCTGGCCAAATGGGTGCCCTAAGTAGCATTGTATTGTTGTGCCACCTACCTCAAAATATTAATATTATGAAAGTAAAAAAACAAAAACAAAAACAAAAAAAACAAGCCTGCCTCTATTGGGGTCAAAATAGAACTTATTATTATTATTTTATTATAGAATAAAATATTAAAGTAAATAAATAAATTCTACTTGTCTACAATTGTAATTTGTAAATAATACAAATGATAAATCATGGCTATGATTTTATTAATACAGTTGTCTGATTGATTTTATATTCTCAAGCAAACAGAAATTGCGCAAAAGAAAATGAAGCAGTTTTACTACAATAAAACCATGGTTGATTGTTGTTAGGATTGTGATGTCCTCATGTTTTTTGTTTAAGAAACTTTAGAAGCTGTGTCATCTATCACAAAAAGGTGGCAAAAAATTTGTGGTTACCTGGCTACAGGAACCATGATTTTTGGTTTTATTTGTAGTAAAACCATGGCTAATTTTCGTAAGGGAACATGGAAACTCAGAGAGAATATTAGATGCGTTGGCGGTAGTGAAATTATTACCAAAATTAAAACATGTTATTAACATCAACAGCCAAAAAAGTTTCACAGGATTATGAACGTAGTCTACCTGAAAGTAGGGCCAGCTCCAGGCATGGGCAGGATTAGATAAGGATTGCGATAATTTTTTTGTGCAGTGATTAAAACCAATCTGAAGCAGACAATATTTAGAGAAGTTGAAGATGTAGCTGGAGACTGCCAATCATAAAATAACACCAGAAAATTGCAGCATATTTCTTTTATTAGCTGAAAGAAAGGCGCGCTGAATTCATGCAGAGGCTTCAGTCTGTTGCAGAAAAGCTGAGGCTGATAACGAGCGAAAATGGGCAGAAATATTTGCGTGCTACAGGGGGTTTGTGATTTATGGGGAGTTTAATACATGAATATGCATCATAGCATACCACTGAAATTACCTGAGCAGTTGAATTCTAAAAAAAAAAAACACTCATTCAATAATAAGTGAATTCATTGCATGGAAGGGGCAAGAACATAATATAAACATCTAAAATGCATGAAGGCTATACAGTTTAGTTGCAAGCTTACGCCTTTTGACTTGCTGTTAATGCTGAATGCAAGAATAAAAACTGGTGTGTTCAAACCAAATGCAAATTTAATTATTAGCGTGAGTACATTGCATACAAAGTCAATGCAAAGACATGAAAAGAGCTTGTGTAATAAAAGTTGCGTTCTTTGCTATAGCAACAATTGGCTCAACAGTACTGCATACTAGTTTTGGTCCCACTTTACATTAGGTGGCCTTAACTACTACGTACATACATTTACATTAATCATTTGGTGCAATGCACTTATTGTGTGTATACATGTTTTTGCATTGTACTTATATTTTTAAAAATACCTATTTGTTATTACATATGTAATTAATTTCTGTAATTACATTTATAATTACACTGTTGACCCATCCTTTACACCTTACACCTTAACCCACCTACCCATACTACCAAACCTGTCCCTAACCATACCTGTATCCCACCGCAATAGCAGCAAAAGTGTTTTGCAATACAATATAAACACAATAAGTACATTGTACTTATTTTTTGATGTAAGTACATAGTAGTTAAGGCCACCTAATATAAAGTGTGACCCTATTAATAATCTTTAGTTTGTAATGGTATGCATGCTAGTTTATGTTTGTGTGGAAGCAGATTAGACTCAATAATAATTCATGCAAAACTCACAATACACACATGCATATCGCAATTCACATGCATGGAACCCAATTCACGTGCACGAAAAAAAAATATATTCCCAAAAACCAATTCACGTGCACTAAATGAGAATATGTATTCATAAAATACATTTCTTAAATGCAAAACAATTTACAGATGTACAACTGTGTACAAAAAATGTAAATGTTTAAAATACACAAGTTCATCATGGACTGTGAATGTGTGAATCGCCTTGGATTTGTGTGTGTATTTTTGAGACTTTCCTGGCAGCAAACTCCTCCCAGGCAAATCACTCATACTCTTTAGCCGATCAGATTTGAGCCTGTCCATCGAACAATCATAACCCACTGTAGGCGTATGATTCACATGCCTACCTGGATGTTACGCCATCAGCGTGAGACCCCAGTTCAAGTCACGGTTCAGCAGAGGTTTGTGCAGTTTATCGTTTCATTTCAGTTAACTAGCCTTGTAAAGGTGTATTGTTTTATCTTTGCATGCTTACTTAAATCTTGGAAGTAAAATCGGTTGTTTAGACATACTCATTATTGTGACCAGTGTAAGCCAGCAGATGCTGTTTAGTACAGAGTGTATTATGATTTAATATTGATCAATTCTTATGTTTATTTAATATATAATCATTATTTACGTGGATACCATACCACATTAAGATATTAGATTCATAAACTCAATGTAAAGCATAAAATAAGGTTTTGACTGATGGGACATTTTGTAAATACACTGAACAAAATTATAAACGCAACACTTTTGTTTTTGCCCCCATTTTTTATGAGCTGAACTCAAAGATCTAAGACTTTTTCTATGTACACAAAAGGCCTATTTCTCTCAAATATTGTTCACAAATCTGTCTAAATCTGTGTTCCTGTGGCTTAGTGGTAGAGCATTGCGTTGGCAGAGCAAAAGGTTGTGGGTTCGGTTCCCAGGGAACACATGTTAGCCTGAATGCACTGTAAGTCGCTTTGGATAAAAGCGTCTGGTAAATGCATAAATCTACAAATTTGTTAGTGAGCACTTCTCCTTTGCCAAGATAATCCATCCACCTCACATCATGTCGGATACGACAGCGTGTTGCAGTTCCTGCCAATATCCAGCAACTTCACACAGCCATTGAAGAGGAGTGGACCAACATTCCACAGACCACAATCAACAACCTGATCAACTCTATGTGAAGGAGATGTGTTGTACTGCGTGAGGCAAATAGTGGTCACACCAGATACTGACTGGTTTTCGGACCCACCGGACCCCCCATACAGTAAAACTGCACATTTTAGAGTGGCCTTTTATTGTGGCCAGCCTAAGGCACACCTGTGCAATAATCATGGTGTATAATCAGCATCTTGATATGCCACACCTGTGAGGTGGATGGATTATCTCGGCAAAGGAGAAGTGCTCACTAACACAGATTTAGACAGATTTGTGAACAATTTTTGAGAGAAATAGGCCTTTTGTGTACATAGAAAAAGTCTTAGATCTTTGAGTTTATCTCATGAAATATAGGGGCAAAAAAAATAGGGGTGTTACGTTTATAATTTTGTTCAGTGTAGAAGATTATGAAAATATAGTTTTTTTTTTTATATTTTCAAGCAGTCTTTTGTGTTTTTGTTTATTGATGACATAAAAGAGCTGTCACATCAAAGCTTGTCTTTTGTGTCAAGTCCTGCGATGGCACGCATTCAGCTGATGATGTTGTATGTAATAAAATGCACACATTGGAAACCATGTATATTTCATTTAAGTTTGTTAATGCTGCAGAAACTATTTATTTTAGAATTGTGAGGGTGATGATGTACAGATTGCTGAGACAACCCGTGAACCTGCTGTTCCTAATTCATCCCCTATCACAAGCTATAAGATAATGTGAATCTAGAAGTTTCATTTGGAACTGTAACTCTTTCAAAACAGTTGCAACCCAACCATTTTGTCAGTTTCAACAGATTTTATTTTTTAAGTCGTGCATTATTACTACATTTATTTTAGAATAGAGCCCTGTGACTTTGTATTTGTTAAGGTGTAAAGCTTTGTTATGCATTGTTATTGTTCTGGTTTTATGTCAGAATTAAAACATTAAAACAAGTCAGTTGTTACAGTTGCTGTATAAGATTTATTAAAGTTAAAAGTTTATTAAAATTTTCTGAATACTTTGGGAATGAAATGTCCATGAAATGACCTGACCATGATTAATTGTAATGTGCCTGTTACGTGAAATATGAATTGACAATTATGAGGGAATACAAACATAGCACAACTGCAGCTGAGTTTGGCTCGATACCAGTTTGACACTGTGCTAGAAGTTCTTCAGTCAAAGGGTATTAAAAACTGGCTGGTATAGTGTCCCATTCAGAGTCTTTAGCATTCTTTTAAAGTAAATTTCATGGCCGAATGATAAATACATGGATCCAGTCTTCACTATATCTCTCTCTGCACAAATCCAAGGTGACGGACACATTCACAGTCCATTTAGTGTTGGGCGATATGGTCATTTTTCAAATCGTCATATCGTCAGCCCGTGAGATCGACGTGAGATAAAATGTTTTGTCCGTAAACAGCCAGAACTGCACTTATTGTATAATGTGTGATAGGAATTGCTCATGAAACTGAACAAGAAACATAGATGTCAAAAGTTATCAAATAGCCATTATACTATTTTAGAGTAATGTCTTGGTAATATCTTTGACGCTGATTCTCAGACTCAAACTAAGTCTTCTTTAGTACTAGTTCCTATAGTATTCTTATAAAGCAACATCAGAGTTGCTTAAATGGAAATCTGCTCCAAGTTTAATAGCAAGTTTCTTGCATTTGTGAAGAGAAATGGAGAAGAGAAACCAATCATTTTTTTTTTACCGTGTATGTGTGTGGTGTTTAATACTTCAGTCACTTCTTGTTCTGCTGGAATAAGTGCAGAAGTGTGCGTGTTTGTGTGTGGATGTGAATGAGTCAGTGGTGTTTCTGCTCTCCTCTGTGTGAGAGTTGACTGCAGTTCAAAGAGGAAAGATCATAATATTACAGCACCGTTGATCTGGCATGAGCCTGTGCGTGTCAAGCTATTTTAAGCCGCGATTCAGTCTGACTCACTCAAAATGACAGATTTCATTTGAGAGAGAAAGAGCTTCTTCATTCACAAATCTTTGATGTGTCAGAACTGACGGGACACACTCAGGAAATTCCTGCAGCTCCGAGTGTCCGGATTCATTTGCAGCTCTCACATCTTCCCAGAATCTGCTCTCATTTTTTCCCAAGGAGATTTGGTGTGCGTGTGTATTTTGTGAGTGTGTGTATGTGTGTGTAGGCGTAGGTCGAAGGTTTCAGATCACAGGTCATAGCTCTATTCTCTCTTAATTTCCAGATGAACATTCTTAGCTAATCCCAGTAGAACAAGGAAATCATCCCCCTCCGTTTTCCCTCTCTTTTCGCTCAAACCCACACTGGAGTGTGTCATGCACTTGAAATCTATATTTTATTATCGATGACACAGTCCTTGTTTGTCAGATTGTATGTCTGAGTGGTGCATTATGTTTTATTGATTTATAAAGAAACTTGTATGGTTTTGTGTCAGTATGGGAGAACAAATCTATGGAAGCTTGTTTCCGCCACAAGATAAAAAATAAGAGTCAATTGCAACTTTTTATCTCTCTGACTTTTTTCTTGCAAATGTGAAATTATAGCTCACAATTCCCACTTTTTGTTCTCAGAATTGTACGTTTATGTAGCAGTTCTGAGAAAAAAGGTCAGAATTGTGAGATAAAAGTCACAATTACCTAAATGTTTTATTTTATCCTGTGGCCAAAAAAGCTTATTCCATAGGAGAGAAGAAAAAAACAGAACTGAGAGATGTAAACTCAGAATTCTAAGAAAAGAAAAACAGAATTGTGTGATGTAAACTCAGAATTCTGAGAAAAAGTCAGATTTGTGAGAATTCTGACTTTTATCTTGCAGTTCTGTCTGACCTTTTTGCAAGGAAAAAAGTGAGATACCAGAATAAATTCACAATTCTTACTTTTCTCTGAAGTGCCTTTTTTTAATGGAGGATGTGGCAGAAACAAGCTTCCATACAATTCAGAGTTTATTTCTAGGTGTAAAATTTTACATTTGCATTTATTTTGCAGACACTTTTATCTCACAGATGAGAATCATATAAGCAGCTGTAGTGTTCAGTTCCTGAGTAATAATTCTTATAATGCTGTTGTGGAAATCTGCTCTGAATTTAGTAGCAAAGATAAATAGAGAAGAGCAACTTTTTCATGAGAAAACTTTTGCTACCATACAACATTTAGGCTAATGCATTTACAAGGGTAGTAAAAATACAACATACAAGCACAATATAAATGGTAAAGGAGGTTTTTGAGTTTATATATGGAAGCAAATGTTTCTAAAGACATTATGTAACTATTATATTAAGAAGATGTGTTGCTTTCTTTGTGTTTCAGGACTACAAAACGCCAAAGCTCACCGTACCCTGTTCAGACATCCAAGAGATTCGACGCTGTAATCGCCTAGAGATGCCAGACAACATGAACACATTTGTCTTAAAGGTGAATGAAGACGCATGCTGTCATAAATTATTACACACCTGATAAACTAATATATTCAGGAGGCTGATACTTTTGGATGATATTAGGCCATTTTAGGAATATGTGTATAGGCGGCACCTGTTTTCAAAATGAGTTTGGTGCAGGTTTTAGTAAATATTGCATGCAATAAATCAATGCTTATTAAATTTTATTACATTTATGTAGAATTATGGAACTATGTAATATATAAAGTGGGGTCCAAAGGTTTAAGACCACATTGAAAGTATTTATTTATTTATTTTACATTTATGCATTTATATTTTACATTCAAAAATACTTCAAATTGTGCACTATTTTTAGGACCGATTATGAAGTAAACGAGTGTCACTGTTTATGTGGAATCAATGGATTTTGGAACCCACTGTATATTATCTATATCTTATTTTTAGAGCTTTTGTGTGAAATATTTGATTTTAGAATGTTTTTATTAACATACACATGTACATAAAGTTTTTTCTAATCCAGAATTGTTCCCTGTCTGTTTGTTAATCCGAATTGTTGTCCCATCTTAAAGAACATCTATTGCACAGAACATCTTATATCTGTTGTAATCTTTCTCGGGTTAATGACGCTTCTTGGAAATTTATTCGATTTATAAATGGAAAGGAGAACTCAGTCTTTGATTTTTTTTAATTTATTTTTTTCTTTGCCATCTGCTGAAGTCGTCATGATTAGTGGTCGACCAAAATGGGTTTTCCTTTGGTCTCTGCTGATATCTAGAGAGCAGTGGCTGATGGCCAATCTAATGCAGTGGATGATGCCAGCGCTGTGTGGTGCGACGAGCTTTTTTCTATCTAAAACTGTACAGTCTTAAAAATTACTATGCATGCCATTTTTATTGCCTAATAGAATTTAAAATAGTTTTTTTTATTTAAATATATTTAAAAAATATCTTTTATGACTTCATAATAATTGAGAGACTATATGGAATTTTTTTTTTCGAATGTATATATATAAATAAAAGCTTTTATGTTGTTCATAATAATTGCGAGACTACATGGAATGGTATTTTGGAATGTATACATTTAAATAAAAGCTTTTGTGACCTCATAATTGAGAGTTATAAATTTAAATAAAATGTTTGTGTATTTAAATAAAAGGTTTTATAACTATATGTGTATATATATAATTTTTATTTAATTAATTTACTTTTTATTAAATATTTTATTTTAGCAATTTTTTTTTTGCAAATCTAGCTTCACATTTACTCAAAAATAGTGTAAAACATGATGCATATAATAATCCAAATTAGCCTGAGGAATAACTGTATTTGGTATGAATAATGAAGGTTCAGTAAGAATTTTTTTATGAATCCCTTACAAAACAATCAAGTCCATTTCGAAATCTTTTATTGTCTTCTGTTCTGTTGGTTGATGTGGTCCTTTTTTCTTTCTGTTCTCCGCTCAGGTTACTGGTCATCCGGGTAGTTTTCTATTTGAGGCTGATAATGAGCAGCAGGTGAGCTCTTGGACCACAGAGCTCAGAGAATGCATCACCAGCAGGTGAGAGCGGCGCTTTCTGCGTTTGAACTAAACTTACTCTGAAGATTCCAGACATCTGCGAAAGTTCCTGACATTCCCCTACTGAGAAAACCCACTCACTTCCTCTTTTACACACTCTCTCTCACACACACACATGCATAGAATACAACCAAACTTAGTGCAAAAGAAATCTTCATCAGTTGGGTTCTCGCGTATTTGAGTATTTTTAAGTCTTAATTTAGATGTGCTTGGTTTGTTTGCTTGCAGAGATGTCCACACACACACACACCATCTGTGTGTTCTGCACATGCTGTGTCTTTTACAAAAGGTGTATTTGTGTGTGTGTGTGTGTGTGTGTGCAAACGCATGGGTTTCATTTCCTTTTATTGGTGTGAGGGTACTGAGAACTCAAGCCTGTGTGAATATATCAATGTGAGTTTTAGGAAGAGAGAGAGAGAACGAGAGTGAGGTCTTCCTGTTATTCTGATTACTAAGAATCTGAAGAACTCGACTCAGCACATCTCATGGCCTCCTTTCTCTCCATGCCCCCTTCTCTCTCTTTCTTTCTCTCTCTCTCTCGTTTGCACTTTTTTTATTTTGCCCTTTCTTCGATCCACCCTTCATCTTGACATAAGAGCATCGTATACAATAGTGTTTTCACTTGTCCAAGAATTACACGACGCATTTCCTGACTCGAACCAAAAGCTTTTGTGCTGCTTTCTCCCGCAACTTCCCCTAAAGCCCCTCCCCGAGTCTTGCTTCTGCTCTCTTTCTTTGTCCTTTCCTTCATTTCGTCCCTATAGGTTTCAAAGCCACGTCTGTTTTTCTGTCTAATTTTCATCCTATAATATCTGCTCTCCTCTTGACCCAGTTTCTTGCTGTGTTCATTGCATTCTTATTTATTTATTTATTTGTTTGTTTAGTTTGTTTGTTTGTTTTAATTAGTCACGATTTCCTCACAGTTTTTTACTGATTTTAATTATTTTATTTACTAATTACAAATATAATATTTTAATTTAAATGCTAGATTTTAAAGAATGTTATTATATAGTTATTCAAAATAATTAAATTTTTTATATATTGTAAATATTATAATGTAATTTGTGTGTGTGTGTAAAAAAAAAAAGTAAAGCAGCATGAAAATTGTATGTGTCAAATATCTGAATGTCCATTTTTTAAAGTGACAAATATATCAGAATTCATTTTTAAAATCTCTATTTTGATTATTTGAAGAATAGCAACAAATAACAATAATTAATAAAACTTTTTTTACTAAATGTAATATAGTTGCTATAAAATGTAATATGTAATGGAAAAATAGAACTAGAAATAAGGTAAAATAATGTAATTAAAGTTTATCAATTAAAATGTATTTTTAAAAAGAAAAACGTTCTTTAAAATAAATGGCAGCTTGTTTTATGCTTTGTAATGTAATGCAGTGACATTCACACATTTATAAGTGTTACTTAAGGGTCCACATGCTTTTTAGGGCCGCTGTATGCATGTTATCGCTCATGATCATTGTTGAAAGCTTTGCTTTGTAGTGTGGACGCAGCTTAGCATGTGTGATGGGATGTTATTGACCGCATGACATTCTGTGACCTCTTCATTATGCAATTAAAGGAGTTGATAGATGTTTATGACATAGTATGTGTGATTCCAGGTCAGATAGTATGGATGGAGAAACGTTTCCTGTTAGCGACTCGCTCAACGCAGCTCGCAGAGGGAGTACAGAGCCCGGCGGCCAGGGTGAGTCACGTACACACACACACCCTCTCTTACTTAAATATCAACACTTATATTAATATTAAATTATTCATCTAAAATAACTGAGAACTGAAGACATTTGTGGTTGAATCAACCAAAACATGGTGTAAACGGGATAAAAACTGTCAATTTTGATGTAAAGGCGTCTTTATGTTTAGGTTATAGTTTTGAAACAGTGTGACAGTTACCTTTTCTGCATAAATTTCCACTATAGCAGATGTTTGTTTTTATGGACTAACAGATGAGATCAAATTATTTTGCATGGTAATGGACTGCTCTGTAAACATTCTGTCTCGTGCGCGTGTGTGTGTGTGTGTGTGTGTGTGTGTGTGTGTGTGTGTGTGTGTGTCTCTGCAGGCTCTCATGGTTTCGGACTCTCGGAGCACACCTACAATAAAACGGATCACTTCCTGTCCTCTTACCCGTGGTTCCATGGGCCCATATCACGTGTGCGGGCTGCCTACCTAGTACAGCATGCCGGGTTCACTGGTCATGGGAACTTCCTCGTGAGACAGAGTGAGACACGGAGAGGAGACTACGTCCTCACATTTAACTACCAGGGCAGAGCAAAGGTAATGAGGCGTAATCATCATCATCCTCATTATCATGAATGACAAAAACATTTCACCATTTTCAATACAATATCAGTGACCAGTTTATTTTTTCTATTATTATTATTTGAGATGTATTTCTATATTTTATATTAATAAACTGTTATATTATTACAAATATTAAATAAAAAAATCTATATTTTTGTAATAGTAATAATATAATATAATCAAACAGTGTGTGAAACAGTGACATGCTAGCCACATGTGTAAAAAATAAATATATATTCACAATATATGTTATTTACATTTTATTTAATTTTATTAAATTTATATATTTCTTTCTAAAAGATTTTTAATGTATTTTTTAATGGAGTCTCTTGTGCTCATCAAGGCTGTATTTATTTGATCAAAAATACAGAAACAAAAATTAATATTGTAAGATATTATTTTAATTTCTAATATTGGTTTTCTGTTTTAATATACTTTAAAATATAATTTATTCCTGTGATCCAGTCTTCAGTGTCACATGATCCTTCAGAAATCATTCTGATATGCTGATTTATTATCAGTGCTGGAAACAGTTGTGCTGCTTCATGGTTTTTTTTTTTTTTTTTTTTGGAAACTGTGATACTTTTTTATGGATTCTTTTATGAATAAAAGGTTAAAGAACAGCATTTATTTAAAATTAAAATCTTTTTTATGATATGAGTCTTTACGATCACTTTTTATCCATTTAACACATCCTTGCTGAATAAAAGTATTCATTACTATCTAAAAGAAAGAAAAAAATGTACTGACTCCATACTTTGAACAGTAGTGTATATTGTAACACAAGATTTCCATTTTGAATAACTGCTGCTTTTATATATATATTCATAAAAGAATCTTGAAAAAAGTATTATAGGTTCCAAAAACCACGAAGCAGCACAACTGTTTCCAGCACTGATAATAAATCAGCATATTAGAATGTTTTCTGAAGGATCATGTGACACTGAAGACTGGATCACAGAAATAAATTATATTTTAAAGTATATTAAAATAGAAACAGTTTTTTTTTGTGTTTTAATCAAATAAATACAGCCTTGATGAGCACAAGAAACTTAAAAATTATAAAAATCTTACTGATCCGAAACATTTGAATGGTAGTGTGTGTATGTATATGTGTGTGTATGTGTGTGTATGTGGTGTGATGTATGTATATATATATATATAGATATATATATATATATATATATATATATATATAATTATATATATATATATATATACACACACACACACACACACACACACACACACACACACACACACACACACGCACGCACGCACACATATATGTATGTATATGTATATATAACACATACATACCACAGACGGTTTTTATTGGCATCACTCTTTTATTCAGTCAGTGTTTTAAAAGCAGGCAGTAAGTATAGCAGTAGCAATAGTGACCAAATATGGATTTTTCATTATTTTTTCTTTTTCTTATTATTTATTTGTATTTGATGACTTATTGACTTCATTTTAATGTATGTTTCTTTTATTGGTGTCAGGTTGGCTTCTAAACAGGGCTTATTTTTTCCTATTCAGTTTTTTTCCTGATTGTTTCAAATGATTGTCTTTTTTTTTTTTTTACTGTGCTTTATATTGTTTGAATACTATTGTAATAAAAAAAAAAAAAAAAAAAAAAAAAAAAAAAAAAACAGAACCATTTACGTGTGTAAGATTGTCCATCGTATCATTATTAGTTTTAGTCATTACAAATAAATAAATAAATGTGTTAAAATTGTAGAAGTATCAAGTATATCAGATCTCTATTTTGGTGTGTTCCGTATTGCTTACTTAGGCAAACCTCACTATGACTGTTGCACATCTTTCTGTTCATGTCTGTATTTATATTGCATTTTCCACTGTTTTTCTTCCTTTCCAGCATTTGCGTCTATCTTTAACTGAATGGGGTCAGTGTCGTGTGCAGCACCTGCGTTTCCCATCAGTCATGGACATGCTGAGTCACTTCCGCAACTGTCCGATCCCGCTGGAGTGCGGTGCCGCATGCGAAGTTATGTTGGCCAATTATGTGCGGGTAAACCCCACTCACACAGGTGAGACTATATTTTGCATAGTTTTTATTAACAATGTTATATTTACATTTTTGCATATTTGTGACAACAGCACATACATCATTCACAGCAATATGAGTCTTTTGCAAGAAACTTCAAAAACATTAGGCCTCATTGTGATTTTACTCTTTGTACTTTCGTTCTGATGGCTTAATGTGAGCAATATAACAAAAATGCCACAATGTGATGTTTTGGAGAGAAAAAGGTCTTTTAAACAATATTACTTAATTCACAACAGATGTTTTCTTCTTAGATGACTTGATTTAAATCACTTCTGAGTCATTTTCACAGTCTGAAGTAAACCATGTGATTTTGATGGTTGTAATAGTTAAGAGTAACTATGTTTGATTTGGTCACCAAAGCCAATTTTTTCACTCATTTGATGCTTGGCACAAATTCATTTTGGAATTTGCTTTGTAAACCACATTAAAAAGTGTAATAAAAATGTAATAAATCTAGTTTATGTGATCATACACTGTTTAGCACTGCACTGTTAAACGTATATAATTTAGGATAGTATAAAAAAAATATATATAACATAGCAGTTATTTATCTATAAATGTTCAAGCAGCTTACATGCATTCAATTTCTTTCTTGTCTCTCTGTCTCACACACAAACAGCTCGACAGGATCCGTTTTCCTCTTATGCTGTGTGGTTTAGATGGCTTTTAGTAGTTCAGAGAGACCTGACATAAGGAAACATGCACTCTCTCAAATACACACACACACACACACACACACACACAATCGTCTGTACACTCGTACCTATATCATCAGAACTGCAGACTCTTGTGACTACACTGAGTAATCTGCCATCAGGTTTCTGTTTCCTGCAGTTCCTCCCTCACAAGCTGTAAAATACACACATATACACAGAGCCTGTTTTATCACACACATACATATACACATTTTAATAACATGCCCTATTTTGTGCTCAAACTTCAAAGTTCAAACACACTCTGTGATACTTGTAGAGGATGCAGAGTTTGAGAGTGTGAAGACGATGCCCTCTATGGGATACAGGGAGTATAATACGGTTCTTGAGGTTTATTGTCAGATTTAAAATAGTTGATTTCCATCCATAATAATTTTTTGATGGACATTATTGTAAGTATACAGTACACTACCTTTCAAAAGTTTGGGGTCACTGTTTTTAAAAGATATCTCTTCTGCTCACCAAGGCTGGAATTATTTGATTAAAAATTCTGGAAAAACTGTAATATTGTGAAATATTTTTACAATTTCAAATAACTGTTTTCTATTTAGATATATTGTGAAATGTAATTTGTTTGTGTGTTGCAAAGCTGAATTTCCAGCACCATTACTCCAGTCTTCCTTCAGAAATCATTCTAATATGCTGACTTGCTGCTCAGGAAACATTTCTTATTATTATCAATGTTGAAAACAGTTTGCTGAATCACCTTTTTGTGGAAACGTGATACATTTTTAAATGACACTGATGAATAGAAAAGAACACCATCAGCATTATGAATGTCTTTACCGGAACTTGTTCAGTTTAATGCATCCTTGTTGAATAAGAGTATTAGTTTTATCTTACTGACCCCAAACTTTTTAGCAATATTGTACTTGGTAATAAACAGTAATATTAATCTTTAAGTAATATAAAAATGCATTATTAAGTAATAATTTCATCAACTGAAATTACTCTTTTTGAATGTTTTTTTTTTTTGTTTTAGATTTAAAAGCTATATTTGTGTGTGTGTGTGTGTGTGTGTGTGTGTGTGTGTGTGTGTATGTGGTGTATACACACACACACACACACACACACACACACACACAGTTGTGGTCAAAATTTTACATACACTTTGCAGTAACTGCAAAATGTTAATTATTTTACCAAAATAAGAGGGATCATACAAACTGCATGTTATTTTTTATTTAGTAGTGACCTGAATAAGATATTTCACATAGAAGATGTTTACATATAGTTCACAAGAGAAAATAATAGTTGAATTAATTAAAAATGATCCCATTCAAAAGTTTACCTGAAAGATACACAGCTGTTCTTCAGAAAAACCCTTCAGGTCTCACAAATTCTTTGGTTTTCCAGCATCTTTTGTGTATTTGAACCCTTAACAACAATGACTGTATGTTTTCGAGATCCATCTTTTCACACTGAGGACAACTGAGGGCTTTTTCAGGAAAAGTAATAAAAAATGGAAAGTAATTGGTCAAAAGTTCTGCTAACTTTTGTGAATTTTACAAATCAAAAGAGCAAACTTCAAATTTGATAGTATTGTTTATTATTTTTATTATGTAAGTTTATTATTAGTGAGTTTCTGATAATGTATAGTGTTGGATGGGACAATTTGTGATTCTACATTTATAAGGGAAGAAACTAAAATGACACTGAACCTAAATCAAAACTTGTGTACCTTTTAATACTAACTACAACTAAAATGCAAAATGAAAACTTGAATTTTTTGTAGCGGCTATGTGTTCTCTCACTGTTGTGTTAATGAAGTGTTTTCTCTGTTGCATCTCTCTAGGTCAGAGTTCGGCTGTCGGCTCTCCAGTATTGGTGCCCTTCTCTCGCTGGAGCTCAGAGCCGAGTCTGGCTCACTGTAGTCCAGATTCATGCCCTCACTCCAGCCCCTCCACGGCCCAGTCGTCAGCATTATCCGCGCATCGCACGCCCTCTTCATTTCCAGACCGCCCCCTTCTCGTCCCCCTGCGCCGGAGCGAGTCGGTGGGCCGCAGAAACCTGCTCCGCCACCCCAACCCGCTGCCGCCCCTACTGCCCAACCAGGACTCTGACTACGAACTGGAGCCACCCGACAGGGGGCGCAAGAGAGCCATCGACAACCAGTACATGTTCTTCTGACAGAGACAGAGTATGAAAAAGAACAAAAGAAGCCACAGATGGAAAATGCTCCAGAATTCCCAGCCGGACGGAGAGCATCCAGCAGCCAAACGGAGAAAGGAGTTGGAGTCGTGTGAGATTGCGCATGAGACTCGGGGTGGAGGCACCTGCGCGTGAACGATACTGCCGGACACCTGACACCCAGCCCTGCCAGCTGTCTACCGTGTGAATGTATTATACAGATGTTTCACTGTCAAATCGGTGTGTATTGTAGAATAGCTCAGAGGAGTTGTTGGATGGGAACGTTTTGTGATGGCTGGTCAGTAAGTGGAACACAAACCAAGGGTCGAGTCAAACACGTCCGTGTCTACACTGGAAGCGGACATCGCGACAACTTGAGGCCGTCTACACTGGATACATTCACAATCAGCTGTAAGCTCAAGGCTAGACTTTAGTAATCAACGATTACTAAAACGACAATAAAATCAGTTTGTCGATCAGACAAACAAATCGTCATTTTTGACCGAAACACGTTAAAAATCATATTTAAAAATAATAAATATATAACTAATATTAAGATCTTATTCTCAAAAACACATAACAAAAAATAATTACAAAAAACAGATAACTAAAAATGCTGTTTTTTCATTGTGCATTCCAATTATTCTCAATCACACTGCACTTGGGTTACTTACTGTTTAGGTTAAAAAATAACTAAAAATTACAGCTAACGAACAAAATAGAAACATGATTACATAATAAAAAACAAGATTTTTGAAAATGTAACAAAAAAGAGTTATCTGTTTTTGCAAATAAACTCTTCATATGCTTATAGTACAGTAGAAATAACAAAATTATTCAAATTAGCACATCAGACCAGAAGGCTAGACTTTAGCGATTAGTAAAATCACGTCAAAATCATTTGAATAAAAAACTTTATTTTCCACAGAAATCTATTATAAAAATTGATTTTGCATGTGATTAACTATGTCATTAATTTGACATATGTTCATATTCCTACAACTGCATATGCATATTGTTAGAAAACAGACCAGTAAAATTAGTACACCAGACAAGAAGGCTAAACTTCAGAGATTGGAAAATGACAATAAAATAAATTGAAAAAGAAATCCTCATTTTATCAGAAATGCATGTGATAATTTTATAATTATTTTTAAGTATGTTAGTACTCCTACAACTGCATATGCATATGGTTAGAAACCAAAAATGTTTAAAGTAAGCCTCAGCAATTAAGAAAAATAACAATATAATTAGTATGGAAAAAAAAATCTTTATTTTTAACACAAAATTACAAAATTAATTTTAATAATTGTGAATAATTTTATATTTGATGTTATGTTTATATTCCTACTACTGCATAGATATATGGATAAAAATAAAAAAAAAAAGACCAGAAACATCATGAGATGCCTTTGATGTTAGGGTCAGAAGTTATTTAAACCTGTAAAGAATACAATTTATAACAAAGAAATTGAGAAAATTATATTTTTATTAAAATCACATTTTCGATGTGTCTTGTGTCAGAAATGGGGTGTCCACATCAGATGCTCACAGTGTAGACAGCTCTGGAGTCATTCAGTTTTGTCGGAGGTGTCCGGTGTAAATACGGTGGTAAACATCCAAAAGATTCGAATAGTTTTCAGTCTGGCTTCATACACACACACACACACACACACACACACACACACACACACACACACACACACACACACACACAAACTTTCAAATTGTTAATTTCATGTTCAGTTGTAGTAATACACAGGTTTCTTTATGTTTTGCTATGTAAAAAAAACAAATAATATAGATCGTAGAACCACAGTTTTACATCAACACAGCGAGTCTTGTCTTGATCTTGGATTCTAGAGGTTTACAATTTCATCTGACCAAAGAGTAAAATGAACCAAACCAGACCAGCAGTATGTTTTGTTATGCCTCAGTTATCATATTTTATAATGAACTTGTTTAACCCTGTGAATTCATTCTTTCTATCTACTTTAACACATTTTAACCTGTTTCACAGCTTCATTAGCTGTGGAAATACTACTTTTAAACTAACAGCAACCAAATCTGACACCATAAATAGTTTCTTTTAAGCTATTTGTCCATTGTTTTTCAGTAAGTGTATTACCAAAACAAAAACAAAAAAAATCATTGTGAATGTCTATATTTGTGGCTTAACACTACCACAATAATCAAATCTGTATCAAGCGCAGATACCCAACTTTATTTGTCATTCATACATAATTTGGCGAATCTCACATTTCACCCTTAAGTCAAAAGAAAAATGTAGGATTAAAATAATGCGTAATTATAATTCAAATATATATATACATATATATATATATATATATATATATATATATATATATATATATATATATATATATATATATATATATATATATATACAATTTTTTCCAATTCATTTAAGACCGTAAATATTTGTTTTAATATTTCAGAACTCATGATTATTTCCATATTTCACTATTACTATAATACAGTTATTTTATACAATAATATATATTTTTTTAATTTGCTATAATACTATAATTTTATATAAAAATCAGCATAAATTTAATGCAATGCAGCAGATACTTTACAATTTGAATATATTATATAAAAATATTTTATTTTTTTATTATGGTCGGAGAGAATTACAGGAAGGATTATAATGCTAAATAAATAATAACGGTCTTAAAATAGGCTTCATTCAGTATAATTAAATTTTTTCTTCTGGTTGTGGGGTGACAGGTTTTGTGAGTTTCAGTTAATGATTCAAAGCAAGAAAGCTTTACATACTCTCTCCTTCTCCTCTGCTTTGCTGCAGAATCCGGTCTGTGCTACAATACGTTCTGTTGTTGCTCTTCAGATCTTTATCAGCCATTTCTTCTTCGTGTTTCTAACAAGCCTCGATACCACAAAGAACCGTTTCATAATCCTCTATGTGGCAAGGAGCAGGCGACCACATTCTACACTCTACACAAATATCTATATTTTTTTAACATGATATGAAAGTGTGAACTGTACCTGTGTATCACTACCTCGCACTGCATTGTGTTTTTTAATGTGTTTTTTTTTTTTTATGATTGGACGGTGTGTGAGAGCAGCATTGAGCAGATGCAGTTCGATTATTCGTTTTCTTAATTACTTGTGTCGTTAGCGTGCACGTCCACTAATAAGTGATGTGCTCAATTCAGTCAGCAAAGTGTTGTTCAAATGACTATGCTGCTTTGCAAATGACCCAGAATGTCTTTTTGTAATTATAAAACACTTGTTTTATGCAAATACGTTGTTTCTAACATGATTTGTAATATGTACAGATTAAATTTCACATAGCTGAGTCGATCAGAAAAAAACAACAACAACGTAAAACAGCTGCATTTGTCTGGTGATGAATTTCTTCCTCCATACAGGTCATGTTGACAAAGTGCATCTCAAAGTCATTTGTGTTGTATTATATAGTGACTGAAATGAGGAGAGCTGATCCTGGAGCAGTGTTGTGTACATTGAGATGCTTTGTACATACATGCCCCGAACTGCACCACTTTGCTTTAGAGTCGCATCTGAGGTCCCTCAAAGTTGAACTGATGAATGTATGTCTTCTCTTTCTATACTGTTGTTATTATGAGACGTATAAGAGCACTGTAAACCCCTGGGCTTCACCCTCACAGCTAGTTTAACCATCCCATCACAGCTTTCTGATCAAACTTTCTAGTTACTTTCCATTTAGCAATATGCATATTAAATTATATCAACTGTATATTAGATCTTTTTTTAGAAGAAAAAAAAAATAAAGTTAATGTTTCAATCCACTTAGTATTTTTGCTTCTTTATGATGAGTTTGTTCTGTGATGAGAAGTAAATAGAAGAATTATTGTTTTACACACACACAATATTAATATCGTAACTTCAGATTGCTCTCAACGCTAATTTGCGCCGGAGGTTAATTGTTAAATAAGGTCATTTAATTTTGGAGCCATAAAACAATATTTTTCAATAAAGCCTTTTCTTAAATGAGTGTATTAATCGATATGATAAGATTATGTTGATTAATATATTAATTTATTTTTTAAAAATTATATATAACTATATTTTGCATAGAAGTAAGAAAATGAAATTTTCAATTTCAGGACTATTAATATTAGTCATAATATCTTGCATGATTCCCTGTTTTACAGTTACTTTAATGAGTCATTTTTTCACAGTATTAGAAAAAGTCTGAAATGCAATATTAGCATAAATTTATGGCAGTACACCAGATACCTTACAAATTAAATCTTATGTGATTTTTTTGCACTATGGTATTGGGGAGAATAATGTAAATATTTAACACTCTAAGTGACTGTAAAACTATGATATATTGATATATTGTTTGATACAGTATATGTTGCTTATATAGCGTATTGTTTTCAATCACTTATGCTTGTATTATATTTATTTTTAAGACAAACCTTATTAAATGTCAATGTACTATGGTACTGTTTGATTTAACAACACTTCAAAAAAGTACTTTACCACTGTATTTTGGATATGTGGCCCTGTATGGAACAATACTTTTTCTATAAAGGTATAGTAGGCTACCAAAAGGAATGTTTCTGGGTGTGGGACCATGTACTATGGTATTATTACCATGTAAAAACCATAAAACATGAATTTCCGTAGGCTCCCACCATCTGATGCCATCACTTGTACATATCAGTATTTGAGACATATTAACTATTATAATCATTTGACGTTGATGGATGAATGGAATTAAGTGCATCAGTGCAAAAACCAACAATGCAGCGACTTCAGATCTGACAGACAGAAAGATCTGACAAACCAGAGCAGAGTTTGAAAGCAACTCGTGTGTGTTTGTGTGTGACGTCAGCACCTTGCGGAAACACCGCTGAGAGAGAGCAGGACGACCGGAACCAGTACTCGAGATGTTTTCATCCTAGAAAAGAGAGTTTCAAGTCCAAATTAACGCTCTGTTATCTAGTTACGCCACTAGCTGAGTTAGTGCACTTGTTCTCCCATCCGGTGCCGGTTCCGGTTAATAGGCGCAGCAGAAAAAGAGGGACAAAATGTCCCTGTTCCAGTCAGCGCTCGATTTCCTGGCCGGGCCCGGCGGATCTGCCGCCGCCAGCCGGGATCAGAACGACTTCGTCGGTCAAGTGGTGGAGCTCGGAGACCTGAAGCTCCGGATCAAACGAGTCATCGCGGAAGGTAAAAGATCCATTCAAAATAGCACCAGGCTAATCATGCTAACCCCTGCTTAAGATACTGACATGTATTTTATGTAAAACAGCTCTAAATTTGACAGTAAAATGTCCGTAATGTATTCTTAGTCACCTATATTAACATTAGGTTTAGTATATATGTATATAATTGTGATTATATAGTTGACAATGGACTTAAACTAGCTGGCTAAGTTGTTAGCAAGTCACTTGTCTCTGATACACCTGACATGAACTCATTTTATATTTCAGATGATAATCTGTATGTTCTTGGGGGCATTCAGATGTTATATGTTTTTGTTATATTCCGTCAATAGCATAACTATATGAATAGTCACGTTAATATAATTAATATTCATATTCCATAAGTTCATCTGTATGTTTTAACTGAGCTTATTTATATATATATATTGCATATGCACCTGTGTACAGACTGTATTCATACACCAAGATATTTACATGGTACAAAAACATGGTGGAACATTTTTTTGTTGTTGTTGTTGTTTTTTGTGGTTTCATTCCTTATAAAATGTGGTATCACATATTTATGGAAGTCTCTTTCTGCCATGGGACAAAAATTTTAAAGTAATGCGACTTTTTTATCAAAACCTTCTTCCAGAATTCTGAGTTTAAATCTTACAGTTCTGACGATTATTTCTCAAAACTGTGAGATATAAACGCTTTTTCATCACAATTCTGAGTTCACATCTCACAAAATTTTGCCTTTTTTCCCTCATTGAAATTCTTAGTTTACATCTTGCATTATTATTTCCACCACAAAATAAAACAACTGTGTGATACTCAGAGTAATGAGGAATAATTGTTACTGTAAATTGTCATATTTTGAATATAGCACGTACTAGTTCTGTAGCAGGTTACAGTAGTACTGAAACCGCATCAATACTACTCTTAAGTGTCACGTGATCCTTCAGAAATCATTCTAATCTGCTGATTTGCTGCTCAAGAAACATTTCTTATTATCCATGTTGATAACAGTTGTGTTGTTTAATACTTATTTGATGAATTGAGTAAAGTTTAAAAGAACAGCGTTTTTTGAAGTGGAATCTTTTGTAACATTCTAAATGTCTTTCCTGTCATTTTTCATCAGTTTAATGCATCCTTTATAAATAAAATGCAAATTGTTCTTCTGCTTATGTGATGTATATTCATATTTGAATTATTATCTATCAAAGTGGGGTGTTTTGGTCAGACCTATTGAAATCTGTTGGGTTATGTAAAATTAATATAACTGCTCATACTGTATAACTCCAGCCCATCATTGACCTTCACTTTGCTCAGGTGTGTTGACATCTACAGGCCCTGAATGGAAACAGAGGGCATTCTGGGTGAACAGGAATGATTTGCATGGTGGTGGTGAGGCATATTGATTTGAGATCTAGGCTGGTAAGCAGAGAGTTGGAAGTTTGAACTCTTAACTGATGATCCATGAACAATCAACCGCAGGTTCCTGTATCAGACATGGTATTTTTTTTACTTAATTATTTGCATCACAGTGACATTTCTGGACTGTAACGTTGGTTATTATTACTGGAAATTGTGTCCAGATTTGAATCTTGAATTTGAATCTTTGAATCAGTATGCTTTATATTTAGCTGAGGTCTCTTGCTGTTCCTCTGTCACTTTGTTTTGGACTGTTCCTTGTAAATTTGTGGTGCGTGTGAATGTCAGCGCACTGTAACGTAAAACTGGAAAGCTTTTCTTTGATTCGTGCAGCCTGACTCGGGCCTCCGCTGGTATTCATTTACCCGTTGCCATGGTTACAGGCTGTTTTGGTCAAGTGTGCACAAATACCTGGCTGGCATTGTCACTTTTGTTCATGTGAAGACATACACACCCGACACAGTTAACATGTGTTCATGGAGCCATGCTACGCATTTGTGCAAGTGTGTAGTGGAACAACAAAATGCTTGGGTGATATGAAATAATCATTCTTAGTTTTATATCTTCATGCATAAATAAATCCCTATTTCCTTCCTTTATACATGTTCCTTTTTATGCATTTTTTTTTTTTCGGTCTGAACACCCATGACCTAAAATATTCACTTGAAGTACGCTTTGAGATTTTAATTTTATATTGCAATAATTTAATGTCACGTTCACATATTCGCAGTTCTCTAATGACAGTTAATGATTGCATGGCATCCAGGGAAACTAAAATAAAAGGGAAATCAAATATTTTAAGCTTTAATTATTTTTATTTTTACATTTATTTGAATTTTAATTACTTGCTTTACATCAACTCACAAACCCCAGCTTGGGAAACCCTGGTGTAGACTGTTTGTTAATAGTTCATGTTAACCAGTTGCCAAATAGCTGTTGACAAATAGTCACACTTTTCAGTTATTGATTCAACTTTCGGTCTACTGATAAATGGAAATAAATAAATAAATAAAAGTTGAAAATTGCAATGTTCCACTTTATCATAATTTGCTTGGTAATAATATTTCTTCTTTTTAATGATTGAATTATATATTTTACTGCTCTTTTACAGTTGTTGTTATTATTAGTTGTAGTCTTAGGACGAAGATTTCAACACCTGTAGCTGGATGCATAAAATGACAGTCATCTATTTTTCTTCTTTAAGTCTGGTCATAACTTTTTTAAGTCAGTTGCAGAAACATAGAATGATCTAATTTGAATCTGAAAAGTAAGACTGATTAGCTCTTGGCTAATTGCTAGTTGGTCAGACTAGTTCTTACCACACAGTTCCTAACGAAGAGGCTTGGTTTATGCAACTGGCTCCTGTTCTTTTTAGTTCCTTTTTTTATTTCAGCCACATAATGTCAAATAGCTCTGTGTTTTTTTTAATCCATTTGTAGTATTATGTCCAAAGCACTTGCTTTTGATGATAAAATGTTGTGTAATATGTTATTTGCTGAGATCATTGATTCATTAAAGTTGTGTAGTGTCATACCTGCAGACGTAATGAGTTCAGTCACTCGGTTTGTTGAATGATGACTGCTGAGGGCAGGCGTTTCTTTCTGTGTGTATGTTACTCATGTTCTCTAGAAGTCTGACTCATTCATGTTGTGTTTAAAGAGAATTTTATAATGCTGGAAAGGTTGTGAATTACTGACACTCGTGTGCCACTCAGAAAAGTCTTTCTTCCCTTTATAATAGACTGATTCCAGACAAGTCTACATATATTATCGGAAATGAGTCTGTCTCATGTCCTGTTGGTGCCGCAATCCCAAGTCAGCAAAACTGAATCTGCCAAAATCCTTATTCAGATTGATGCCATAACAGTCAACCTAAAATAAACCTAATGATAAAATATGTTTTCTCTCTTATAGGTGGCTTTGCATTTGTGTATGAAGCCCAGGATTTAGGTAGCAGTAAGGACTATGCGCTCAAGGTATGATGACGTCGTCATCCCATATAAACGTTTAGATTATTATATTGACTGCCATTATACTGTACGTGCTAATGGGTTAGTTATGCTCTGCATAGAAATGAATGAATTAATGTTATTTTAAAGAGCAATATTTACACCCCTGAAGTTTTTTTTTTACTCTTTACGAGGCCATTTTTTGCAGTAAAGGACCATACAACAGTGTTGTTATTGTAAACTCAAATTAAGAATCTTCGGTAACTGAAATAAAGCTAAAGCAAAATAAAATTAATATTAGACTTAAACCTAAATAGAAATTAGTAATGTTACCTTGGAAACTAGCTGAAACAAAAATACATATTTATTAATATTTTTAAATATTAAAAAAATAATAAAACATTTAAAAAGAACATAACATAATTACTAAAACCTCAACTAAAATATAGCATAAAATAAAATTTAAAAATAAAAACTATATTAATGAATGCTGTAATAGCATTAGTGCTGTCAAAGGATTAATCGCATCCAAAACAAGCTTTTGTTTACATAATATATGTGTACTGTGTTTATTTATGTATAAATAAATACACATACATATTTTGAAAATATTTACATGTATATACATTTATATATTTATATTATTATATTATATATATATATATTCACTATATAAACATAACATACACATATAAAATATAAACAAAAATTTTTATTTATTAATATATTAATCACGATTAATGGTTTGACAGCACCATATATAATGTAAACAAAAAGTTTTATTTTGGATGTGATTAATCACGATTAATCATTTGACAGCACTAAATAGCATATAAATACTGCTTAAATAGGGCTGACATATAAAACTTGTAACACATCATTCATTTATCTGAAGCTGTTCAAAGCCAAAGCACTAGATAGGCCTAGAATAAAATATGATATTGAAGATTACATAACATATAAAGAAAATTAGGAAATTCACTTTAGAGGCATTTGTTTGTCCTCATTTTTTAGGTGTTTGAGGCATTTGTTTCTCTTTCTGTAGTAATATTCCTTTGCTTTGCTAAAGAGTCACAACAACAGAATCAAAAAAAGATCTGAAAATTGTTGAGATTTTTGTTCATTTGTATGTTTATGTGCAGAGACTTCTCTCCAATGAAGAGGAGAAGAACAAAACCATCATTCAGGAAATCTGTTTCATGGTAATAATCACAAATATTTTATTTTCACAAGTTAACTGCATTATTACACAGTGCTATAACTAGGCACCTTTTTCATGCCTAGATAGTCAAAGATGCTCCTGGTATCTCTCACATCCGCAGAGCAGCATTTCTCTGTCACCAGTTTGTAAAACAAATAGGAGTATTACCCAGTAAAAAAAAAACTTAGAAAAAGCTATAGAAAGGTTAACCTGCTTCTCCATGTGCTGTGTGTAGAAAAAGCTGTCTGGTCACCCCAATATTGTGCAGTTCTGCTCCGCTGCGTCCATCAGTAAGGAAGAGTCGGACACGGGCCAGGCTGAGTTCCTCATCCTCACAGAGCTGTGTAAAGGTACGTACTCAACATCACATTCACACTGTATTACAAAATAATGGAGAAAACCCTCCACTTTAGACATTCTACTAACTATAAATAACTGCATGTCAACTAATTCTCATTCATTTGCAACTACATGTCTACTAACTCTCAGAATAGACTGTTACAGTAGGTTAGGTTTAGGGTTAGTAGAATAAGTTGACATATACAGTACTTGCAAAGTTTCTCATATACAGTATGTTGTGGACCCATCAAAATAAAGTGTTAGAAGATAGTAAGCTAATACTCTAATGACTGCTACTTGACATGTAGCTGCCAAGTTACTTACTGTTAGCAGAATGTCTAAAGTGGACTATTGAAATAAATTGTTACCCCCTTCTTAAAGGCTAATTTAATTATAATCAGGGTGCTTAAAGTGCTTGAAGTACTTGAATTACTTGAATTTGACTTTTTGAAATTAAAGTCCTGGAAAACCCTTGAAAACAGACATATTTTTGAGAAGGTACTTGAAAAGTACTTGGATTTTTAAAGGGCAGTATATATGAAATGTGTTATTTTTTCCCTCGATAAAACAATATTTTTACGCAAAATTAACGATGCAGCGCGATATAAATACAGAGCCATTTCACCGGGGTTTTAGCAGCGCACAAGATCTCGCGATAGTACTCCTTGATGTGAAAAGCGGTCTTGCGATGTTAGTATAAGCTGTGTTTGTGGTCAAACTTTTGATAGTGCTTGCATTATATTGTTTGATCTTTTATTGCATGTGCTGTGGGTTTCATTTGGGAACGCATATAAAGTCTGACGCGTTTTGTGTTGCACTGTTATCATTTACAAGCGTGCTCGGGACACAAACTCTTCCTCTGCATATACTGTGAGTTTGTGTTGCTTAACATTCATCTAGGAAAACAGTGCATGCTATCTCACTAAATTTGTAACGTAAATCATTTATAAACCTATGCCAACACAGGAGAATTCATCAACATATTTGTATGCAATTTGTTGTACATCGCGATTTGAAAATAAAAGTTCAAACCCTCGCTCTGCGTTTGCATGTGGCCAAATATTAAAATGAAATGGATTTAAAACGTCCTTGAATCAAGCTGTAAAGTGAAGCATGGCCAGTCCGTTGGTGCCCTCTGCAGGTATTTGTTATAATACATAATAAACTTAAAGGTGCAATGTGTAATATTTACAACGATCTATTTACAGAAATGCAATATAATATACATAACTATGTTTTCAGAGGTGTATAAATCCTTTACTTAATGAACCGTTATGTTTTTATTACCTTAGATTGAGCAATTTCTATCTACATACACCGCGGGTCCTCTTACATGGAAGTCGCCATCATGTTTCTACAGAAGCCCTAAACGGACAAACTGCTCTACAGAGCGCATTTTGTCACTTGGTTGTTCTTGCGAAAAAAATACTGACACAATGATGAACAAGTACATTATCATTCGCCATAACGTCGATTTATTAAATAATTAAGTAAATATAATTCCTTGATTTACCTAACCTTAATAACAAAATAGTTTGATAAGTAAGATCTCTGATTTAACACCATTAAAACCAAAAAATAAGAGCCCTAAAAACCTGAAATTTCATTTAGCAACACTTGTACGAACCCTGTATAATTAATTCAAATTCAGGTCAAACTTTTCTCACTTTATAGTATCTTCAGTTATTGGATGACAGTATTTAATTTTTGTATCTTAAAAAATATTTATTTGAAAAATATTTGTTGGTTAATAAACATTTAAAGGCCATTTTTAATTCACCTTTTTAGTTATATAATTATGTTTTTATTCCCAATTTGTTGTTGAAACGGTGGCTGCAATAGCTGGTTTTTACGACATATTAATTAAAAAAAAATACATTAAATAATGAAGACAACAGGTTAAGTAAAAATAAAATTAATATGTAATATAGTGCATATATTTTGCAAAATGGTCCACTAATACAGTGGAAATGTGCCACAGGAGAAGAGCTAATTAAAAATCACAGTTTCGTGATTTGGTGCATCACTAGACGCATTTCCATTACAGATTTGCGCAAAACTTTAGCGATATTTTATAAATGTCGAAAAAAAAGTATTGCCAAATGATGGCGTATCCATTAACCAATGTTATGCGACTAAAACGTAATCTTTTGCCTCTCGCGATAAGTCATAGCAACAAACTTTGGTGGGATTTTGACAGATTTTGGCTATATTTATTCAAAGGAGGCGTATGCATGTATCTTTACAGAAGCAGCACAGAGAGCCGCTTCAGAAACGTGTGTGTCGCAGTTGGAATAAACACAAGCATTGTCTAGAGTGGCCTCAATCAGCTTCAGTGGGCGTATCAGAGCCACACTGCGTCGCAGACGTGTGCAGTGTAAATTGTCTAAGCCTTAATGTTAGGCAAAGCCCCTTATACTGGAGAGCGGCCACGTTTGAAGTTTTTCTTTGAGGTTAAACTACATTGAAGAATGATCATATGACTTTTTACATACACCATGTGTCCTGTAAATGTTTCCACTGCAGTTTTGCGAAATATTCATTTTTCTCATTGCCTAAAAAACCACCTCATGCGAGTGTAAAAACTTTTTTGCGATATATGGGTGGTTTTTTAGTTGTATTTTCAATTCGCAATTTCAATTTGCGCAATTTGAAGGGTAATGGAAACACTTCTGCTAATAAATATACAAATTGCAACATGTTTCGAATAATTTTTTAAAGTGCATTTTGGTTGCACTTTATTTTACAGTACGTGCACTTACTTGTACTTACCTAAGAAAGTACTGATAATGTAAGGTAACTAACTAGGTTAGGGTTAAGTTTAGGGGTGGGTTCAAGCTGAGAACCTGTTATTGTAATTACAATAACAAGTACATAGTGTGTACATGTGGAACAGGATTGTAAAATAAGGAGCTACCAAAATATTAATTGCACAGTAATCTCTTGACAGCCCTGTAACACACATTAGCACACTTTGTTGCTGGATGATCATTTAAACTCTGGTCTTGATAAAAGCCAAAACCGCTTTTTATAAAAGACTGACTTTACACATTCCACTCTCTCCTTCTGACTTTCTGGCACTGGCGTCGGTTTCCTGTGTTCACATTGACCTCCGCCCTCTATTTCCTGCAGGCCAGCTGGTTGATTTTGTGAAGAAGGTGGAGCAGAAAGGACCCATGTCATGTGACACAGTGCTGAAGATCTTTTACCAGTCATGTCGTGCTGTGCAGCACATGCACAAACAGTCTCCACCAGTCATACACCGCGACCTGAAGGTGAGGCCCCACAGGCTAAATCCTTTAATAACGCTTTATTTACAGAACATCAAAGAAAGATATGAACAAAGACTTTATTTACTAGCTTGTATGTAACATTGCTTATTAAAGCATTAGTATGAATATTGAAAACATTTCACCCTAAAATCAAAAGAAAAAGGAATTCAGAAAGAAACTGCAGCACTGTTTTCATGACAGTTAATTTCATATAATAAACACATTTTCTTGGCCATTATTTCATTTTATTTTTATTATTATCAATAGTAATAATAATACGTATTATCATATATTATATTTTATATTTCATTTTCATATATTTTAGTTTTAAATTTATATTATTCTCAGTGGTGATTTTTTTTTTTACTGTAACTTTGTTTATTTATCATTTACATTTTTTTATTTAAATTATATTTAAATAAAATGTTTTAATGTTTGCCATCATGGTGTGTGTGTATATATATATATATATATATATATATATATATATATATATATATATATATAATATATATATATGTCTCATTTGATCTGTGCCAAATGATTAAGTACATTGTTCAATAAGATTTCTTCTTCTTCTTCTGTAGATTGAGAATTTATTGATCAGTCATCAGGGCACTATAAAGCTGTGTGACTTTGGCAGCGCCACCACCGTGGCACATTACCCAGACTACAGCTGGTCTGCTCACAAGAGATCTATGGTGGAAGATGAGGTAAAAAAATCCAACAAATTAAATTCTCCAAGCAGCCCATCTTGCTTTATGCTCCATAAATATTAATACTTTAATATTAATATTAATCACTTTGACATCACTTACTGTCCTCTGATCGGTTCGTTTTGCTGTAGTTTTGATAGTGATTCATGGATTGTCACAATAATTGAGAGAAATATTTTGCGGTGATTGTATTAAAATCTCTGGCTATTTCCCGTGGAAGCATTCCCTGATTTAATTGTTTTGTTGATTAAATTAGTTTGTTTGGTTTCTGGTCGTCTTAAATCAGTTATTGCTAGTAAATTGAAAACCCACGCAGTCCACAAAGCCTGCCATTTCTCTGCACATGGAATGTCTGTTTGTGTTTATTCAATGCATTTTTGTTAGCAGCTAATTCTAATGAGGACCCGTTTTTAGCATTTTACAGTCTTCTAGCAAAGCTTGTAGTAAAGTTGTTATACTTTTAATCTTCTTAAATATTAACAGTTTGAAAACATTGATTAAAAACTACACTACTGTTAAGATGTTTGGAATAGTATGTTTTTTATCATGGTTTCCACAAAAATATTAAGAAGCCCTGTTTTCAACGTTGTTAATAAGAGATGTTTCTTGAGTGGCAAATCAGGATATTAGAATGATTTCTGAAGGGTCATGTGACACTGACGACTGGAGTAATGATGCTGAAAATTCAGCTTTGCATCACAGAAATAAATTAGATATTAAAATATATTCAAATAGAAAACAGTTGAAATTTCAATAATATTTCATATTAGTACTGTACTGTATTTGTTATCAAATAAATGCAGCCTTGATGAGTATAAGAGACTTCTTTTAAAAATATTACAGACCCCAGACTTTTCAAGACTTGGAATATAGTGTGATATAGCATGGAATATGATGAACTATATTTCACAATATTACCATTTTTAATGTATTTTTGAGCCTTGGTGGGCATAATTCAAAACATAAAAAAAATCTCCAACTCCAAACTTTTCAAACTTTTTTTCATGCATGCAATCTTTTAACATGAAGACCCACTAAATTACAAATCATTTCCTTTTTCTTTCTGCCTTTTTTATTTTTTTTTTTTTGGTTCTCTCTTTATCCCTTAGATTACTAGAAACACGACTCCAGCATACAGGACACCAGAGATGATTGACCTCTATTCCAACTACCCAATAAATGAGAAACAAGACATATGGGTGAGTTAGTTTACTTATGACTTTTTCTACATTTTCTGTGCTAATTTGGAGGGAAAATCCTGCTGAATATATGGAAGAATTTGGAAAAATAAGCAAATTTGTTTTAGAGACAAAGCAAGTTGATGCAAAATTTTAATGAACGCTTACCAATTTTAATGCATTTTTGTCCAAGCCGTGTGAAGAAGGCACTTTGCCATTGCTTTTCACATAGCACCTGATGAGGATACAGTGTAACAGGGTTTTCCTCCTGTCCTTGTTGTGGTTTTTAAAGAGTCTTGGTTTGCTCTCTAGGCTCTGGGCTGCATCCTGTACCTGCTCTGTTTTAAGCAGCACCCATTTGAAGAGGGAGCCAAACTCCAGATAGTAAACGGCAAATACAACATTCCTCAGAATGACACCAAATACACAGTCTTTCACCAGCTCACCCGTAAGTATCTACATTCCCTCTCACCAAAACCTCTCCTACATCATATCTTTTTGTTTGTTGTGCATTTGCTGTGTGTCAAAAGCCTTGTGTGTTTGTTTCAGGATCAATGTTGAAAATCAACCCAGATGAGCGACTCACAATCAATGAGCTTATTAGCCAACTGCAGGAGATCGCTGCAGCCAGGAACGTCAACCCAAAATCACCCATTACTGAGGTACGAACCGTCTAACGAAAACGTAATGTGTTGTGACTGTCTCTCAGATCAGGCTTTCATTGGTCATTTGTAGGTTTCATGCTAAATATGCAATTCAAGAGACTAGCTTATAGTAGTCAACAGAAATGTTTTTTTTCTGGGCGGGGGGGCTTGGGGGGTGTTGTGGATGATGCCAGTATTTATATCCAGGGCTCAGTGTGGCCAAAACAATTTAACTATGGCAAATAAAATGTATGAAAATTGCAATTACCATTTTTTTTAAATTCCAAAATCTAAAAAAAAAAAAAATTACAATTTTATTAAAAAAAATTTTTTTAAATGTACATAATCCACAAACGTGACAGTTGATAGATTTTGTAACTGGCACTAGGTGGGATGCTGTTAATTTAAAATAATTTATTTTGAAGATGAATTAATCATTATTTATTCAAATATATATAAATACATAAATACATACCTATATGCACACGCACACACACACATATATATATATATATATATATATATATATATATATATATATAGATTCATATAAATTTGTTTATTTTATTGATATAATGTATTTATTTATAATGTATATAATTATTCATATCATTCAATTTATTACAAATTATATTTTATATTTTTGTTAATTTAAATAGTATTAAATATTTGCTATATTGTTATGTAATATAAATAAAATTTGTATAGAATTTATTGATAATTAGTATAGGGCAGCACGATTATGACAAAAATCATAATTGTTGAATATTCCCTTGTAATTGTGATTATTAATTACAATTATCACAATTTACATTGAATGATGTTTATAACATTGTTTGATGCAACTACATGCTGGATTTTTATATGAGAATAAACAAGCTGAAAACACTCTAACTGAAAAACTTTTAGTGCTTTTATATAGAATTAAGCCTCAAATGTTAAATATACATCGGATTGGTTTCTTCTTTAAATTATAAAAAAGTAAAATATGAATGGTATTATAATGTTATACTAAAACTAAAATTAAAATAATGGGAAAAACACTTAAGATAACATGTAGAAAGAAGAAAAATGCATCTTAAGCACACAGAATAACATAAGTGGACTTTGAACGATTAATTGCCGCTTTGAATGATTACGTAATTGTGGCATTCATAATTGTAATCGCAAATTTGATTAATTGTGAAATTCGATTAATTGTGCAGCCCTAATTCAATGTATATTACAAAAAACGTGCTGCTGTCAATAATTAATAATGCACTCAATATGCATTATATTACATAAATAAATAGATTACATGTATTAAATACATTTTAAATTAAAGTATAAAAAATATATATTTTTTCCTAATACAATAACATATATATGACCTTTTAATGTGTGTGTGTGTGTGTGTGTGTGTGTGTGTGTGTGTGTGTGTGTGAGATATCATTGTGATATATCATATATATCAACAATATTAATATCTAAATATCAGCATCAGCCTCTGATTGAACAACCCTATGTAGATTTTCGCAATCTCTCCTTCAGAGCTTCTGTTTGATCGCCCGACTGGCTGGGTTGGTTGAATGAGGCTCTTTTGGTGCTTCATTTGAAACAAACCCCTCATTCTTTGACCCTCAGACACACACCCCCCCGCAGAGACGAGCAGAGTCCCACATACTGATCACAACTCTCTGAAGAGCCATTTAGAGACACCGCCGAACTCTTCCTTTCGCATTCTCATGTTTTTTTCCTTTCCTCCCTCCCTCCCTCCATGACCTCCTGGAGACAAAGCAGCATCTCATCCCTCCTTGTCTCTCTGACCTAATGGCCACTGATCTCACTACATAAGACAGAAACAGAGGAAAAACTGGTAAACAAGAGGGACGACAAGGGCTGTCCCTGCTCAAAGAACGACTCCTGGATTAATAATTCCTGGATTAATGATCTAGTTCAAAGCATCCAAACCGCAGGGTTTGAGTGCGATTGTCAGTGTTATGCTCCTGTGTGCACACATGGTGGAGAGGGCGGTTTAGATGCGTGTGATCTGGGTTAAGAAGGGGTTTCTCTCTGGATTAAAGTGATTACCACCAACAGCCAGAAGATATTCTGCTGTTACTGACTAGCGTGTGTATTCTGGAGTCTGGTCTCCTGCTTTGCTCCTGATGTGTGTGTGCAGTCGACTGTCGTCCTGATGAGTCTGTTAAGTTCATACTACTGTCTGAAGTCTGTGTATGATGGCTATGAATCCCTACAGCTCCTGGAGCAGAACGGAGGGTTCGGGAACAACAGCGCGCAGCTCCCTTCACAGATCAACAACATACACAATGCTGGTGAGTTCTTTTGGCAAGTCATTTTCATTGTAGCAGATGTGTAGCGTTTTGTTTGTTAATTTTGTAGTTGTTGTTAATATGTGTTCCTTATTCTTAGTTAATTTTGATTTTTTTTTTTTTTTTGCATCTTTAATGTTTTTGGTCAGTTGGTTAGTTATTTTTGGATTGTGTTAATGTATTTTGAGGTGGTTAGTTAGTATACATATACTCTTCTGTGAAATATTTCATCAGCTATGAATCTTCCTCTTTTTTTGCAATCTTTATGTATTTTTATCTTTTTAGTTCTTGTGTAAAGTAACGCTCACAGTAACCCCCCCCCCCCCCCCACCACCACCACCACCACCACAAATGATGACTTGCAGCATTTAATAATATACACAAGTAATATTCGGCACAGCTGTATTTTTATTTATTTTATTTTTTTTAAATGCTGCACTTTGTTAAACTGCTGAAAAGCTCTTAATACCACAGAGTGATATATTCAGGAACTGGCTGAGTTGTATAAACAATGATTTGTGGCTTTAGGCCCACCAGCTTTTGTGGTAATGAGAAGTACTTTGTGAGAGATTCATATCTAAGGGTATATTAGACTAGAGAGAGACAGGATAAAGCAACATCAGTCGTCATTACACTTTTTTTTTTTTTTTTTTGTTAAAACTGCACACGCAGTTTAAACACGCTCTTTAAGACGGCATTGAGTTCATCTGTGTGACTTCTTACCTGACAGACATTCACACACAAATGAATTAAAGTGCTTATACATAAAGACACTCACTCATGCCTGCTAGTTGTACAAGTAACTTGTTTCAGAAGTGTAACCCTCCTCCACCAACCATCACACTGTTATAATACTGTGCACAAACAGATAATGCCTCGTACACACCCCTGCCCCCATATTTAACCCCAGAGATGGTTTCTCTGTGCGTTCTGTAAGAGGATTGGCCCTCTGGTTACCATCTGCTGACTTTACTCTGATTTTCTGAGTAAACACGGTCAGAAAGTGATAATACCATTCACATAACTGCACACTCGATCTTGTTTCTTAATTTACAGTCTAAATATCAGCTCATTAAAAAGATCATATTCTACACTTTTGTAGCTTTTCTTTTTTCAACTTTAATTATATTAACACTTATAATGTAAAACAATATTTGTTGCACCAAAAAAACACTGTTTACTTTTACTCTCTCTGACCCTGAAAATTAATTTGCTACTGTACCTTTAAGACTTATGTATCTAAATAATCTCTTTTATCTATGCAAAATAGCATAGTTTACAAACTTTTGGTTGGGTTATTTATTATTATTTGTTCATTTTGTTGACGCCTGTTAGTTATTAGCTATTTGTTAGTTTTGGTTGGTTGAGGTATTTATTTATTTAATAATGTTTATTATTGTCTCTGGTTTACATTTAACTGTGAACTAACAATGAACAATGTTTTGTATAGTATTTATTTGTCTTTGTTAATGACATGTTAGTGAATAAAAAAGTGCAATTGTTCATGCTATGTTCATTTTAGTTCACAGTGCATTATTGTTAATCGATGCTACTTCTGAATATATTTTTTCTTCTGATGAATAAATGATATTGGTATATGTTAACTAATATTATTTATATATATATATATATATATATATATATATATATATATATATATATATATATATATATATATATATATATATATATATATTAACGAATGAGACCTCATTGTAAAGTTTTAAGTTATTCCTGTTACTAATTGGTTGGTTGATTTGTTAGTAGCTTGGTTCATTTATTTATTTATTATTTGTTTGTTACCGTTTTTAGTTTTTTAGTTACTTTTTGGTTGAATAGTAATTTTGTATTGTTTAATGTATGTTAGTTATTTGGTTTTGCATTTTAATAAATTAATAAAAAATTATATTAAGGATGCACTGATAAAGTGATCCATAAAAGCATTTTTTCATGTTATCTAAGTAGGCCTTATTAATAATAAAATAATAGAAGCAGAACCAGCTGTACTAGTCTATATTGGCAATGTCATTCTAAATAAATGGTTATTATATTAGCAACTTAGACGTGTGTTTTTAAAACTCTTAAATATCTTGCAAAGTTTTGATGGCATGAATCTTTGGCCTTTTAGAGTGAGCTAACCCCTAGATCTGATCATTTGGTTTGTAAAGAACTTCTCTTGGTTCTTGACAAGTGTTATGAGCTGATTGAGATTCATTGCAAAGAGACGTTTCTTGTGTGCATATGTCAAATATATTCTTCAAAGCTGTTGTCCCGTAAAAGCTCTTTTGACAAGTGTTGGCCTGCGGTTATGTGTGTGTTTGCATCTCCAGGTGTGTATGACACAGACCCGGCCATGGGTGGAGGCTTCCTGGATATTCTTAAAGGAGGAACTGAAAGATTCCTCACCAATATCAAAGACACTTCCTCCAAAGTCATCCAGTCGGTGGCCAGGTGAGCGATGCATTCAGCCTGCAGCTGTCCCACATTAACTAGTGCACACGCATTGCTCGAGTGTTTGGTTTCATTATGAGGAAACCCTTTCCGCCGAGCCATTGACAGATTCAGCCGAATGAAGGAAGAGGTCGTAGTGGTGGAGAGAGTACTAGTAATCTGCTGGCGGTTAATCTGATATCACTTAATCTAGCTCACAAACAATGGCACCCGCTGCTGTCTTTCAGCATATTTTCAGTATAAAAATATGTATAAATAGATTCAGAGGCTCTTCTTTATTTTAAGGCCTCGAAGACACAATGTGTTGACGTGAAGGCGGTTACAAAAGGTTGGCAGAATAATTATGCTAACTTTTAGTCCTGGCCAAATTCAGCAGTAGCATTACAGGTTATTCTACACCGATAGATGGCATTGTGATGAAAAAATCCATTCAAGATGGAGGACTAAGGAAGAGAATTCTTGATTTATAAATATTTTGTTTCATTTTGAAATTAGAATAATTAAAAGGGGAGTATTTTACCCAAACATTGCACTACATGCATTTGTATTTACTATTATAGTATTTTTTATTTATTTGAATTAGCTTTTCGTTTTTATATTTTCAGTTTTTGTTTTCATTTTATTAAAACTTTTAGTAATTTTATGTCTTTAAAAAACATTTTAGCTTTCATTTTATTGAAACTTTGTCTCTAGGTTTAATTTTAATAATTTTGTCTTGTCATTGTTATTAAACAAGACAATGAATTGTAAATATTCTTATTTAGCTTTAATTGTTTATTTTAATTAATTTAGTTTTAATATTAGTAATATTATGTCTTTTATCATTATTATTTTTTTCAAATATTCATATTTAGCTTTAATTGTTTATTTGTTTTAATTTTTGTTTTAATTCTAGTAATATGTCTTTCATCTTTATGATTTTTTCAAATATTCATATTTAGCTTTTAATGTTTTTTTTATTTTTATTTTAGTTTTATTAGTAGTAATTTTATCATGTCTTTTGTCATTGTTATTTTTTTATATTCCTATTTATCTTTGACATATTTTAAATATTTTTAAAATTAAGTAACCAATAACAACACTGACTCAAATACGAATGTATTTAAATATATATATAAATTTTTTTTTTTTTTTTTTTATCGTTTGGCTTTTCATTTATGTGTTTTAGTTTTTAGTAATTTAGGTCATTTTAGTTCTTATTTTATTTCAGCTTTATTTCAGTTAACAGAACTTATTTTAAATATGTTTTTATTTTAGTAACCAATAACAACACTGACTCAAATACGAAAAATAGACATAAAAAATAAATGACGGGATACTGCCTTATTACAATGCATGCTGCACAATTATTCCTGCACAATGTACGTCCGAATTATGATATCCTATTTAACGGATAATTAAATAACGTATGCTTATGCATCATACTCAAAACTAATAACATTTATAAATGTAAATGTTGTCAATTCTGAGTCCATGTTGATTTGATCATAATTATCTTCATAAGAAGGTAAATTTAATCTGTCTAACTGCAGTGGCTGGACATTAATCTCTTGGTAAACTCAATCAGCATTTTGTTTATGACACACACTGATCTACCAGATCATAAATTCCCCTCCATAATCTGTTTGCATTTATTAATCATGTTTAATAATTACCCCCTCACATCTCCACAAGTCTGTCATGTTTATTTCCTCCTCAGTTGGCCCATTTTTGCTTTTATTTTGTTTTGTTCATTGTCTTGTGTTGTTCATTTTGTTCCTGAATCACGTCTCTCGGTCCCAAATCTCCAACGCCTTGCAGCTCCAGGTAACCATGGGACAGCACCTGTGTGTCTGTGTTTACGTTATGTGTGTATGTGCAGAGATGGTGTGTGAACTTCACTCCAGCTTCATCTCATAGCTTTGTTCGCTGTTTGTTCTTAACCACAGTCTGCTTCCATCTGCACAGCATTACCCTGATCAGTAGAGTTTCTTAAAAGTTAAAACAGCTGCCTACTAAATCCATGTGTGTGAGTGCTGCTGAGTGCTTCAAAGGAATAATTCACTATATTCCAAGCCTTCTAAAAATTATGATCACCAAAGCTGCATTTATTTGATCAAAATACAGTAAAAACAGTAATATTTTGAAATGGAATTCCAATAAAATCAGTAAAATAAATGAAATCTTACTGACTCCAAACATTTTAAATGTATCATATATGTCCGAATGAATATAAATAAGTCACTTTTCCTTTTTGAGTGAACTATTTCTTGAAGTCTTTGCCTTTTTAGACCCCTTTTTAGAATTTGTAATAAAGTTTGTTGACTATTTGAGTTTTAATACAAGCCATTACTCTTGTTCCTGTCGACAGGTTTTCTGTCGAGGTTTAGCCTGTAATCTAGATGTGTTTCTAGTTCTTGGATTGCTGTTGTGTTCATGCATCTAAATCTGTGTCCTATTTTGTCTCAGTTATGCTAAAGGAGACCTGGACCTGTCCTACATCACCTCCAGAGTAGCAGGTACATTCATCTGTGCAGTACGGCTTTCAGATTAATTTTGGAGACCTGAACGCTAACATATAGTTGTCTATATGTATTTGTTTTGGCAGTCATGTCTTTCCCAGCTGAAGGTGTCGAATCTGCCATTAAGAATAACATTGAGGATGTGCGTCTGTTCCTGGATTCTCGACACGCGGGTCATTATGCAGTGTACAACCTCTCCAAACGCTCCTACAGACCGGCCAGGTTTCACAACAGGGTGAGAGTGGAGAGCAAAGCAGTTTGCTTTTTCTCTAATACAAATGATTAACAGATTACAGGGATCTAAACTGATGTCTTATCCTAATATCAAGTGTTGTTATTGTTAACAAAAACTAAAAAAAAAAAACACAGTTAATTTGAGGCACAAAAATTAAAATTGAAATAAAAATATCCTAACGTTCAGTAGAAATATAAAAAACGAATTAAAGTCATAAAAGCGTATTACAAAATTATTAGAACTTAAAGTAAAATGAAAACTGTATATATATGCATAAAATATGAAAATAGAAAAATAGAAACTAGTTTTAGGTTAAGATATTAATTTATAAATAAAAAAAAAAAATAGTTAATTTGATGTGAGTTAAAACCAGGCTGAGCATCAATTCAACCAATGGCATGAATTTGGGCCAGAGCTGTATTTTTTTTCAACCTCATCTTTAAATATGGCATCTACTCTAAGGTTTATAGGCAACACATGTTATAATTGTTTTTCTGTCCCATACTTAGGGCCCTAAGATTTCTGTGATGCAGAAAACATGTACAAAATTAAATCCAGTCATTAAATTGTAATTTACAGTATAACATAGAATGTCATGGAATCTGGATTAATAAATCAAAAGTGGGGTTTGACACTTAATCAAATTGTGATTTGGTAAAATTTTGTTGTATAGCACTTAAAGGCAAAAAATAACAGAAATTGTTTCCGTTGATTACATTTAAAAAGATTCATTCATTTTTTGCTACTTTATGTCTTTATTTGATTACCTCTTGACAATTAATTTATATTAAATTATTAATCCAGAAAAATTATACACAGAATTTCTGAAAAATAATTTAATTGGGCCCTAGTATTGTCAAAAAAAAGAAAAAGTAATAAATTATTACATTATGAAGTTTTATAAATTCCATTGATTAGACATGCTTTTTAATTTGACATTTACATTTATTGTAACCATTATAATGGAAAAAAAAATTCAACCATTAAAATGAAAAAAATAAAACATTTCATAAGTCTCTACATGCTTTACTTGATAAAACTCATAATTGTGTCGTGTGTGCAGGTATCAGAGTGCGGTTGGCAACCTCGACGAGCTCCTACACTGAAGAACTTGTACAGTATTTGTAAAAACATGCACCAGTGGCTCAAACAGGACCAGAGGAACATCTGCATCATACATTGTCTAGTGAGTAAACACACACACACAGCCCTTTTCCAACAATGTTACTATATAAACTGCCCACAAACAAACTAGTACACTGTGGTCTTTGTTAACAAGTCATAATCTTAGTTTTAATAACATTAATTAATTTAATTCAGCATATTCTAAAGAAACATTTGTCTTGAGTGTCCTGTCATCTTCATGTTTTTGTAGGATGGACGGGCAGCGTCGGCTGTGGTGGTTTGTGCGTTTCTCTGTTTCTGTCGTCTGTTCTCTACAGCTGAGGCTGCAGTTTACATGTTCAGTATGAAGCGATGCCCACCGGGGATCTCGCCCTCTCACAAACGGTAACAACTTCCTGTCATTTTCTTACTCTGTTCCTTTGAATTAAGACGTACCACACACCACAGTGTCAGGGCAGGTTGTTCTAGAACAGAAATAGACGCTCAGAGGATTAATTCAGTAGCTCAGGTGCATGAACATGAGCAGTGAGCCGCAGGTGTGACGGTTCTTTAGTGTTGAGGTCACTTCCTGCCACAGCTGTTCTTCGGCTTGCCAAGAGCTTCTGCCGAACTTCGCAAGCTCATGGGACTCTTTTGATTCTAACCAAGTGTGAATGTGTGCGGTGGCTGGAGCTGACTTTGTCAGCTAAAAGTAAAGGAAGTGACATAACCTCGAACAGAACATTCAATTCTGCTGCTCACCAGAACCTAGGCAGTGTTACTTTATCATTTTTATATACTATCAAAGAATTCATTACAATTTGGATTTCTTTTTTCTTTTTATGTTTTAGTACCATAATTTCAGCTTATTTAAATCAGTTAGTTGCTATTTCATCTAATATACTAATATAATATATATTTGCCCATATAATTTTGTTTTAGATCAGCTTTATTTCAATTAACAAAAATATTTGTTATAGTATTAGTTAACCATAACCAGGGTTATTATTGTTAACTATAACTGAAACCACAAAAATATTTTTATTTCTTGATATAAAATATGACCTGAAAACTTTTATTTCATTTCATTAACTGTTATTTTATTTCAGCTAGTTGCCAAGCTATTTCTCATTTTTGTTTAGAATAAGTTGAAGTGCTAAAAGAACTAAAAACTAAAACTATATAGACATATTTAACAAAAGATAAAATAAAAAAGACAAATATGAAAAAAATGACTAAAACTTTTAACTAAAATTCAAATATAAAAAAAAAAAAGAGGGGGGGGGTCGTGGCCTAATGGTTAGAGAGTTTGACTCCTAACCCTAAGATTGGGGGTTCGAGTCTCGGGCCGGCAATACCACGACTGCTCCCCGGGCGCCGCAGGATAAATGGCTGCCCATTGCTCCGGGTGTGTGTTCATGGTGTGTGTGTGTTCACTGCTGTGTGTGTGCACTTTGGATGAGTTAAAAGCAGAGCACGAATTCTGAGTATGGGTCACCATACTTGGCTGTATGTCACGTCACTTACTTTCACTTAAATAGAAGATAAATGTTAAAATACAAAGGATTGCCTCAGTAATAATTTCTTATATGTTAACTTATACCATTCAAAGTCGGTAAACCTTGTGACTTAAACAATGCATGCAAAAATATACTTTATAGAAAAAAGTCTTTATAGCGGTTTCATGAAAGTCCAAACAGTCACCTCAGTGATACATAAAAGGACTAAAATGTTAAAGGGTGCTTTTAGGCAACTTTGCAAAACAGAGAGCACACATCTGTGCAAATATCTGACGCATGATATTTCCTGATGTGTGAAATCTGCTTGTGAGGATGTGGGGTTCATGGCAAAGATCGTAATGATCTCAGTTTTCACCGTTCGTGAGAATGAGGTCAAATGTCTCATTCCAGAGCATAGATGTTAGATGATGAACCATGATGATTGTGCTGAATGTTAGTGGTGCTTGCTAAGCAGTCATCCCTGTTACAGTTTAAAAGCTTTTTAACAACGACATAAGAACAGTAGTTTGACCCTCACTTGTGATTTGAGCAAATTAATGACAAACCCACAGTTCTGTATCTTTTTGTAAATTATTTTGAATTTCAAGAATGAATGTATTTGACACTTGTTACATACTTTCAATCTCTCCCCAACTAAACCAGACCAACTAACTCAGGAGAAATACATTTAAATAATCATAATCATTAATAAATAATTACAATTAAATGCGTAAATAATTTAAAAACTAAACGAACAAAAAAAATAATCACCATTTGCGCATCTTTAACAAATTGTACCTCATTTGTCCAGCAATTTTAAGCCACCATAATAAAAAAATTAGTAAAATTAAGATGGTTCTCTGCATTTTTTTGTGAAAATTTGCATTTGATTGTGAAACTAGGAGTTTCTGATGTTAGATGGACCATGATTTTGCAGGTTGCTAATGGTGCTTTCTTAGCAATCAACATTACCATGGTGTAAAACTTCACTGTTGTCAGAGAGGAGGGTGAAAATAGGCATGTAAAAATAAATAATTTTTTGTAAAAAGCCTTGACTAATATCTTAGACAAAGCAACTACACATTCTGTTCCTGAGCTACATATGTCCAACAGTTTTGTTAATTTTGCCATGTGAGAAGTCGTGGGTATAGCCTTGTAAATTTGGGTTCCGCTCAAGGTCAGAATATGTAGTTTAGCTGTAGGTGTATGTTGATGAATTGCATTAAGTGATGACTGTTGTTGTTTGTAGGTATATTGAGTACATGTGTGATATGATGGCAGAAGAGCCCATAATTCCCCACAGCAAGCCTATAACCATCCGCTCTGTCACCATGACTCCCGTACCACTCTTTAATAAGCAGAGAAATGGCTGTCGGCCGTTCTGTGAGGTTTACGTTGGTGACGAGCGCATCGCAACCACTTCACAGGAATATGACAGAATGAAGTAAGTCACCTTTGCTAATGGATATTATTGAAAAAAGAATGTATCTCTTAACTACCTTTGGCGTTTCTGCAGGGATTTTAAGATGGAGGACGGGCGAGCGGAGATTCCACTGAATATAACTGTGCAGGGAGACGTGCTGATAGTGATTTATCACGCACGCTCTACGCTGGGCGGACGTCTGCAGGCCAAAGTAAGGCCCACAGTGACTGATATTTATGCATTCTGTCCCAGTACATGTTTATAAGCGGAAATTAACAAATGAAAATTAAATGTTACTGACCAGTCGGCTGGTAAATTTATTAGGAATGGCGTTATTATGATATAAATGGCAGTAATATGTTTTATATAGCACAGTTGGTATGTTGTAATGTATGTTAAGTTTAATTGTATATTGCATGATTTCTTTTAAATAATATTTTTTTTATAATTAATTATAAATAATTTGAAGAATAATATTTTTTTTATTATTTTTACTTTTTTAAATATTTAATATTTAATATAATTAATATTATTTTTCTGATTAGGTCATAATAATGTAATATGGTTCCCGATCACAACACACATTACATTCAAAACAGTTAAATGAACACATTTTAAACAGTAAAGATTTTAATGTGCAAAAAATGCCAAAAGAATTATAGGCTACTAGATGTTTTACACAAACTAAACGAAGAATAAAAAATAGCAACAAAATTCTAATTATTTAAATTAAATTGTATTAAATAGGCTACACCAAATATGCCTATTTTTAATGCATTTAATGTTTTAATCCTCTGTTAAACGGCTTTTAACTTTGTGTCAGTACGTCATAAATAGAACGAGGCAACAGTTTCCTGTCGTGGACTTGTTGTGCCGCATCCAGTGTAGACAGCATCACAGGTTATAATGGGTTATTATGACACCCCCACCCAGTGTCATCGTCAGTCAGTGTTTCAGTGTTTCATTGTTACAGTGTTTCACTGTAGACCAATTTGGTAGACATCACCCAATCCTACTTCACACTAGAAGCTTTCGAAACTTGACCATTTCCACTCATTGTTCATAGCTTGTTAGCGCTTCTCAGTCATTGCCGACATGTTGTGTTGTGGTTTTTGTAGATGGCTTCCATGAAGATGTTTCAGATTCAGTTCCATACTGGGTTTGTGCCCAGAAATGCCTCCACCGTCAAATTTGCCAAGTAAGTTTCGCATTACTTTTCGAATGATCTCATATCTGTTTCTGTTGTATGTCAAAATATGACATCTTTTTTAAATCTTGGTTCTTATGGTTCTAAAATGTATTTGCAGGTATGATCTCGATGCTTGCGACATCCAGGAGAAATACCCCGACCTCTTCCAGGTGCATGTAAATGTGGAGGTGGAGCCTCAGGATCGCCCTAGCAACAAGACTCCGCCTTGGGAAAACTTTGCCACTAAAGGACTCAATCCCAAGATCCTTTTCTCCAGCCGAGATGAACAGCAAGAGATTCTGACAAAATTTGGTGAGTTTTGTGAGTAATGTGATTATCAAACTTGTAATGATCACTGGGCATTTATGGCAAGCGATTGCTTGTGATCCACTGATGGGGAATTATGACAGTATTTACTTAATGGTGTTTATATTGTAATATTTTGTGGATGGTTGTAAGAGTGCATATTTTATCAAATTTTTTTGAATGAGCAGCTGGAAGTAGTAAAGCATATACATTTCAAAATAAGAGTCCCTGTCCATTTTAGGTTTGTGTCTAATTAAAAGTAACACATTCTTGTTTTTATTCTGTATATTATTGGTATCTGGTTACACAGTAAACTCTATCTAGCATTTAATTCTTCCCTATCAAAGGAAGTAAAGACTAAGAACATTATTAGAACACATTCAGGATATAGATTTTACTAGTTTTGGCACAATAATCTGTATACATAGATGCAAACTCCACACCTTTCAGTGACAACTCACTCTTTTGAGATCAAAGTAGGTCACCTAAGAGATTTGCTTTGATCCAGTGAGAAAGTGTTTTATGGGGGGGGGGGGGGGGGTCTTGCAAAGGTGCTTGTGATCTTACGAGGGTAAATAAAGAACTGGGGCTGGTTACATAAACTGTTTAGACTATTCTTTAAAGTTAGTTGTATATTTTTTTTTCTTCAAGACTGGTCATACAATTTTAATATAAAAAGTTAGATTGGTCTTATTTGGATTGGAAAAGTAAGACTGATTACCCTCTTGGCAGCGGCTAGTTTTATCTTTTATAACATGGGATTTTGACGAAATATATTCAGTCTTAATTTTTGTAAAATTTTGCAAGATGTTAATTTTTTATTTTTATTTTTGTTTGTGAAAAGTTACAGTTTTGGACATATAAGGTAATAAAAAATACAGTTTTGGACCTATAAGGTAATAAAAAATATTTTTCAAAATACATTAACGTAATAACAAATGAGCATGTAAAGCAAATATATTTAAAAGAAATTCTGTGTGGAGCATGCCCCCGATCCGTGCAATGTTCTCACCTTTTTTCCCCTTAAGTGTTTGCATCTCTGTGTATAGTGCCTTTCTTTAAATATATTATTTATTATTATTATATCTGCAAAATCCAATATAAATCAAGTTTTATTTGTATGCAATGATATATTAGTACATATATGAATTTCAGTTCATATGTATATATATCGAATAACTTTTTGAATGTTTAATTAATTAAAAGAATAAGCCATACATTATTTTGAGATTGCCTAGGTTTGTTCTGCATGGAAATATAGTATCACTTTTAACTGTACAAGTTTTAAAAACTACCCTGTCCTTGTTTCTCATCTTCGTTATGATACTACACATTTACTATGAGTTTCAGCTGTTTTGTTCTTAATCTTTCTGGTTGATCAGGTAAACCAGAGCTTCCACGTCAGCCTGGTTCCACGGCCTGTTACAGCTCTGAACCGGCCCAGCCAGAGCGTTCACCTGAAGAGCCACAGACCGACCCGGATTCCCCTTCTCCTCAAAGCATTGACACCAACGCCAACAACTTCTTCCAGACGCTTGACTGGGAAGGTATACAGCACATTTAATACTTTTTTTTAATATGAATGAGAGCACAAAATTCATACACTTTTCAAGTGTTAGTTGGGTAACACATTAACAATACTTAACATTGAGAAATACATACACAAAAACAGTATTCATTAATCTGTGTTAACATCAGTTATTGAAAGTACTGTCAATTATTAGTTCAAAAAACCATTGAATATTATAAATATACAACTTTTTATTTTAAAAATGTGTTAGTAAATATTGAAATTAACATTAAAAGAAATGCTTTAGAAGCACATCTCATTGTTTTTTCATGCTAACAAGTAGTTAATTAATATTGAAGGGTTAGTTCGCCCAAAAATGAAAATTAGTCCATGTTTTACTCACCCTCAAAGCATTCATGGGTGTATATGACTTTCTTCTCTCAGACGAATTCAATCGGAGTTATATTAAAAATTATCCTTGCTCTTCCAAGCTTTAGAATGGAAGTACTTAGGTGTTTTTGTTCAACAGTCCAAAAGTAGTCAAATAAAGCGCGCGGATCCATAATAAAACATGCCTTACATGGCTCCAGGGAGTGAATAAAGGCCTCCTGTAGCGAATCGATGCGTTTTTGATGCCTTTAACAACCTTATTGTAAAAAAGTGTTACCATTAGTTGTCTCTGCACATTAAAGATGAAGTGTTTAACTTTCCGTAATGTTAAAATGAGTCATTTTACAGGGCTCAACAGTGCAAGCATTTCACTCACATTAACGATATGTGTGAACTGTAAAATGTATTTAAGAGCATGTGTGCAAATATAAAAGTAGGTCCATGTTATATTTCATGCACTTAAATTGTGTATTTACAGATGGCGGTCGGCAGTTCGATTGTTCTGACAGCCAATTGGAGGACCAGGATGATTTGAGTGGCGGCTCAGAGGAGGAATCAGTGTCTTACTCCGCCCCCATTGACGGGACTCTGTCACGTGACACTAGTGAACCACTCTTTGAGGCAGACTTCACAACCACACCACCTGACCCTCAGCCCGACACAGAGGACCTGCTCGGCCTAAACTCTGACCCCGGTCCTCCAGCCTCCAACACTCAGCCGGGCGTTGCTAATGAGACAGGTTTAAAAAGTGCTGCCAGTAACAGCGATTTACTGAACGACCTGTTCGCCCCTCCACCCGATGCTGTGCCTTCAGCTAATGCAGAGGACCTCATGGGAGAAAGTACAGGAGAAGATCTCTTCTTCTCCAACACATCCAGCCAACCGGCATCAACCGCTAATAAAGGTAAGAGAGATTGTGTATGTGAATGTTTAAATGTATTGTTTAGCACCAGTAAACTGGTAATGAAATGGTTGCAGGTTTGACACCTGGAAGGCATTATTTACCTTAAAGTAATTACCTTGAAGTAATGCATTTGACCCAATGTTGTATTAAAAATGTACTGCAGCTTGCTTTAAATAAAATTACAACAAATTAAATACATTAATAAATATATATATATATAAAGTAAAAAATCTAAAGACATTATTATTTTGGTTAAAGAAGGTCTGTTTTAGAAACAATTTGCATTATCCGAATATGCATTAATTAATTTTCCTCTCAAATTTTATATATATTGTGACATTATATATTATATTGTGACATTATTTATGCATAATCTTTTTATTATTCTGATTTATTTTTATGATCTATTAATATTAAATAAATATTAAAATATAAATAAAGAAATGTATATTTATGATACATACAGGAAGGCAAAAAAGCAAATACATCAAAAATAAACTAACATTAAATAATTCAAGCAAAAAGGAGGTTATGATAAAAATAGAAAATACTGCTAAAGGATTATGTTAATTATTTTATTAAAGAAATTAGTCACCAGCAAGAAGAATAATGAAAATGCAGATGCACCAAGATGCATCACAGTAATAAGGACAGACGAAATACAGTAATTAAAATAATTTCAGCAAAATTAGTTCAGTTGTCTTTATGCAAATATCATTTTGTATTTTTTTTTCTTTTGATTTTAGGGTAAAATATCACCTGGACATGTTCTTTGACGTTTCCCCAGTGTTCTTAATAATTAGTTAATTTATTTAACATTTTATGAATGTGTTTCAGTCAGTCTAAATTACACTGATTTTTCTTTCTGTAGACTTCTTTGACCCCTTCGGTGTGGGGTCAGCGTCTTCAGGCTCCGATCTGTTTGTAGACCTCCTGGGGTCAGACAGTGCGAGTAGCGGCTTCAAAGCTCCAGCTCCTGCATCCAACTCCAGCCTCTTCAACCTCAGTGAGTTCTGCTCTGATATACTTCTAAATCAAAACATTGGCATACTATTAACTTGTTATTCCATATAATTTATTATTGTCTTAGTATTTCAAAGGACACACAAATTGTGGCTTATTAGAGGAATTTTTTTTTTTCAGTTAGTCCAAGTTAATTTTTTGTCAATTTAATTATTTATTATTATTTTAAATATAAAGAAACATTAGTTTAGCTCTGAAATATGTGTTTGAAATGTTTTGTCAGATAAGTTAGCAAGCGAGACTCCTAAGATGACATCGTCAGCGAGTCAGCCTGATCTGTTTGGTGGCTGGGAAAACTGGACCACAGGAGGAACCAGCACGACTATTAATATGACCACTGCTGCCAGCAAACCCACTATGAGTGGTAATCAATCTGTCATTCAGATAACCACACCTTAAATCGGTCAAAACAGTCACTTGGTTAAATTGGTAATACTTTATAATGAGGTCTAATTTGTTATCATTAGTTAATGGATTAACTAAGAGCTATATATATATATATATATATATGGAGCTATATATTTTGGTTGCACTTTATTTGAAGGTTTCCTTGATACAATGTAAATGTAGAATTTATAATGGAGTAATACTTATTGTTTTCGTTTTTATATATATATATTTTTAAAGCTTTCAATGTACTCTCATTATAAAAATAACTTTATTATAGTTTTAGTAAAAAATAAATTGTTTACAATCTCTGCACAAAGGAGTCTTGGTGTTGTTTTGAAACAAAAGGAAATATAGCAGTATCGGCATCTGCAAAATAAGTTTATCATATTGGCAGAAAACTAATATTGTGCATCCCAAGTTATTTGCTTGTAACTCATTATTTAAAATTTACAAGCAATTAATTGCTATTTACTATTATATAGCATAATTTACTATTATAACTATAAGAAGTACCTGCAACGTGTAACAAGGACAAAAAAAGTGCTACCTTAATTTCTAGTTTATTACCAGTAATTTATTAAATGTCCATGTTTGTTCACAGCTTTTATTTATGCATCATTGAGATACTGTTATAGTTACTATAAATATTTTTAATTGGTTGTTTTTACATTTTTTTCTGTTTTATGTGTATATAGTTTTCCTTCATTTTTATTTAATTTTTAATTTTAGCTATTTTAGTACATAAGATAAAATGGGAAATGTTGCCTCGGCAACTAGCTGAATATTTTTTTTTTTATATTACTTCATTTAAAGTTAAAAAAAAATAAAAAAATTGTTTTAGATCTAGTTAACTGTACTAACCCTGGTTCATAGTGCATTAACATTAACTTTGAAATGTATTAGTAAATGTTGAGATTGAGGCTAAGATTAAAAGATGCTTTTGTTTATTGTAAGTTCTTGTTAAGAAATGTTGTTACCTAATGAGACCAATTAATATGTAATTGTAAAATGCTAATGTCGACTCTGGTCATACAATCAAACACTTCCTCAGTTTACTAGCAAATCAGATTTTTGTTTAATCATTAGAGTGCTCATAAACCAGTTGCAGAAGCCTATAAAGCATTTAAAACATTTAAAACATTTTTTTTTTTTTAACACATTGATTTGTGTTTGTGCAGCCTCAGGAGTCTCATCTTTCTCCAAGGCTAAATCTCAAAGCTTTGACCCCTTCGCAGACCTGGGCAACGTGGCCTCAACACTACCTGGTATGTTTTACTGTTTACTCTTTACCGGACTGCTTTCTCATATATCACACATATCACGCAACTAACCAACCCTGATTTGTGTTTAGGTTCGTCCAGTGCTGCTTTCTCTGGCTCAGGTTTTAAAACGGCGCCCTCTGCAGGAATCCCTAAGAACTCAGGTCAGCAGTGGCAGCAGGCTCCTCGGCCCTCCTCTGGCCCCAGCAAACCCTGGATGCCTCTAAACTCAGCGCCTAGACCGCAAACCCAGCCCTCCAGACCTGCTTCCCAACCGGCTAAACCAAACTACAACCCTAGTTTCAGTGTGATCGGTGGACGAGAAGAGAGGGGGATCCGTGGGCCAGGCTTTGGTATGCTTTAACCAGCTTCAGAACGAATATGCATGAAAAAAAAGGAAATATTTCTATTTGTTTCAGTAAAGTAGCAACAAAAACAAAAAAAAACATATGATGTGAAAGGAGGAATTGCGCTATGATTGAACTTTCACACTTTTCACCCCAGAAATCCCGCCTCTTGTCTTCTAGCACGTGAATCTGAATGAGCAAATAATGGTGTTAATGGGGTGGCTACTTAAAAAGCAAGTAAACAACTCATCCACTTAGATATCAGGGCTTTGTCACATCAAAATCTAACCTGAAATGACTTGAAAAGACGATCTGTGAGGGTGTTTTTATTGAGTAATCAGTTAAATATTGAAACATCTCCATGTCTGTGACCATCATGCCACCTGCAATGTTTACTGAGCTTTGATGACTTAATGACCAAAAAATAAGATGACTTTTAAAAAGCAAATAAAATATAGATGTGATCTGAAATTTGTTACTGCATGCTTGTAGTTATTGTTTTTGAGATTTCTGATTGTCAGTTTTAAAGCTTTAAAATAGTATATTTCTGATCAAGATTAAGTCAGCCTCTCATGGTGACTGTTTGGTGTATTTATCATTCATTAAAGGGATAATATTTTCAGAAAACCATCAAGCTGTTCCAAACCTGTATGAGCTTCTGTTGAACACAAAAGCAGATCATCTGAAGAATGTTGTTAACCAAAGAGTTGATGGTAGCCATAGTTTTCACAGTATTTTTTCCATACTATGAAAGTCGATGGCTACAGTCAGCCGTTTAGTTAAAGTGACTCTATTATGGGTTATGAAAGGTTCATATTTTGGTTTTGGGAGTCCCCAACAACAGGTTGACATGCATGCATGGTCAAAAACACTTTCATTGTCATATAATATGTATTTATTTCTACCTTATTTGCACAGCGACTCCAAAACGATTCGCTCAACGATTAATTTTTCCAAACCCCTCCTTTGTGTGAAGCTAATCTGTGGTGATTGTAGCGATCGGTCTCATTTTCATTTCATCATGCCTGTAATACTGCCTAATAAAGCAGCTGCTTTGTTTAAAGCCGTTACCGGGAAAACCGCTATTTTTACTTCTCCAAAAGTGGCACCTAGTGGCAAAGAATGAATTTGCATTTTCATTCAGACCAAGTTTTCCGGGTCTGCGTGCAACAAGTGGGCGGGGAATATGCTAATGTTTCATGTTGAGGTCAACATGAAACGGCTTGGGATTCGTTTTAAAAACGACTCGTTTCAATGATTCAGAATCAACTCTTTCTTTTGAGAGACAATAACTTTATACAAGGTGCTCTTTCCGATTTAAAAATTTGCAGGATGTTTTCATTCACTTACACACTGCATGAAAGGTCCTTTTCATAAATACATAATAAGGGCACTTTAACAATATTCTGCAAAATGTATTTTATGTTTAAGAGAAAAAAGAAACTCATACAGGTTTGGAACAATTTAAGAGGGAGTAAATGGTGACAGAATTTTCATTTTTAGGTGAACTATCCCTTTAATGCATTTCAGTCATAAATGTGTTGTGGTTGTTACTGTCTGTTTTTATTTGTGCTATATTGTTTGTTTGTGTCCTTTAGGTCCAAAGCCCAAAGTGAAACAAGACGACTTTGAGGATCTGTTATCAACACAGGGTTTTGGCTCCAAACCTGACAAGAAGATGCCCAGAACTATTGCTGAGATGAGGAAGCAGGAGCTGTCTAAAGACATGGACCCTCTCAAACTTCAGGTACGACTGTTTAGCAAAGGTTTTTTTTTTTCAAGAACATGCAAGTGCATGTAAATGTGCTTTGGGCTGGATGATGATGAAGGTTCCTGTGCTAGATCTTAGACTGGATCGAGGGGAAGGAGAGGAACATCAGAGCGCTGCTCTCCACGCTGCACACGGTCCTGTGGGAGGGAGAGACCCGCTGGAGACCCGTCAACATGGCAGATCTGGTCACACCTGATCAGGTGAAGAAGGTCTACAGGAAGGCTGTGCTTGTTGTGCACCCAGACAAGGTTTGAAAGATTTATATTCACATATTTACAACTTGTATAAACCGTTTTTGAAACAGTAAATGGATATTTTCTAAAGTAAACATGAAAACTGACTCTTTATTGACCCTTAAGTGTTATTGTACACAGTTTGTCAGTGCACATTTTTCAAAAGAAAGAATTTTATTTTTTCTTTAAGATGTAAAAACTGGGCCCCTAATATTTTTTTTTTTTCTGTTGACAACTTAAAATTATGCAGTTGGAGAAAATCATTGTAATCAATAATACCACAGTCTAACACAATCCAATCAGTTTAAATAATGTTTATTGTGTGTATGTATTTATTTGTGTATTTATGTTTATGTATTGTACATAATATTATTTTATTATGTTATCATGTATTGTTCATTTTTGTTTCTATTAATTATTTGATGTTTGTTGTTTATTTTTAAATTATTTATTGTTTTCCTTTCAGACTTGATAATTTGGGGGGATGTTTTATTCAAGAAAATGTTTACTTTTTATATATATTATAAAATAAATAATATGTTTATTGCCAGTAATACAAATATCAATATTAATCAAAGAATAAAATAAAAAGTTTATTGTATGTATGTATGGATGTATTTATTTGTTTAGGTGTTTATGTTTATTATGTATTTGGTTATTTACGTTTTTATTTATTTATTGATGTTTGTATTTTTTTGTTTGTTTGTTTATTATTTTAAAATAATTTAGTTTCATTTTCATTTCAAACATGAGAATTTTGGGGGGATTTTTTTAATATATATATAAAAAAAAAAATATAAAAATTAAAAGAATATCAATAAACATTACAAATATTTATTGATAGTAATACAGTTACAGTATTGTAAAAAAGTAACAAAAATTTTTAATGAAAGTCCAAAAATCAATATAACGATTCATCCATATGTATGTACAGTATATTGATTATTAAGAAAATAAATAGAGTCATTTCTGATTTAATTTTGACATCAATTAAGTGCTAAAGAATTCTAATATGGAACTATGATGTAATAACCAGTTTTTCTGGTCTTCCAGGCTACAGGTCAGCCGTACGAGCAGTACGCTAAAATGATCTTCATGGAGCTGAGCGATGCCTGGTCCGAGTTTGAGAACCAAGGAGCCAAAGCCCTGTTCTGAGCGTGCTCGGTGAGCATCTGCCAGGAGCAGCAGCCTGAGCCACAGCGCTCGCTCGCTCTCTCTGTACACACAGCTCTGAGAGAGTCTGACAGTGAGACAGATCAGTCAGAGACTCTTTCTGCTTGAGGAACAGTCTGATCTCTTCCTGAACTCTGGAGTGAAACCTGTGGCGCTGGATCTCTCCTCCTTCAAAAGGGGACCATGCTAGCATCCTTTTGGCATTTGTAGATGATTAAAAACCAAGCGCACACACACCACCACCTGAGACTACAGTCTGTGTCTTGCACTTCAAAAGAGCTCCAAAACAGATGGTTTCTGGGATGAAGGCTAATCGATTATCACTGAACTTTTTCATGTCATTCTATGCATCACACTATTGTTTTCACTTTTTGTTTTTCAATCAGTGTGGCTTGTCACTTACTGATGTAAATAATCACTCGACTCCTGTGTGTGTGTGTGTGTGTGTGTGTGTGTGTGTGTGTGTGTGTGTGGATCACGTTCATATGAAGCTAAAGCAGGGGCTAAAGGTTTTGACTCCTGTGCTCTATGACGTGAAGGCTTGTCATCCCTTTCGCTTCAGTTTTCTCATGTTTTCACAGATCTCTAGTGTTAATTCTCTCCAGGCACCTCGTGGGAAGGTGTGTTTGTGTATATGTGGCTTCAGGGCTCACTTTTTGCAGTCCAAAGGGTATTTCAGTGACCGAAAACAAACTTAACATCAAGAAAAGGTGTTAGCTTTCTATATATATATATATATTTTTTTGTTTTTCCCTCAAGGACCAATCAGAAATGTTTGTCTTATTTATTGTTCTGATATATAGATATAAAAAGGACTAAAATAACAAATATATTGTAAACGGTGGAACAAACAAGCTAAGCATTTTGCAAAACTAAAATCATTCTAAAGCATCTACTAATATGAATGTGTTTTTTAAGATTATTGCTGGAATGTAAGCTTGTATCATCATCCTATTTTCCACAGTATTTTATTTTTTATGTTTCCATAATCTCTTAATAATGACACTAGAAAGTTTGCACCAATCCCTCAGGGACATCAGGACAAATACAGTGTCCAATTGAAAAAATTTAATAGACAACGAAGTGAGGGTGGAAATTTGTGCTGTTTTATATATAAACCTATAGTTTGAAATATTTCATCTTATTAAAAAAATCAAGGACTGGAAGAAAATGCTTGTTCGTAAAGACCTGGCGAGTCGAGTTCTGTACCCTGCTGTATATCTGTGATTATTGATGTATGATGCTTGGAGGCGATGTGCGGTCTGACTAAACAAAACCAAATCCTTCATCTGTGTTACCGGTTTCTGAGCAAACACATTCCAGTTAAAGGGACTGGGCGGCTGCTTCACTGTTTTGAGTGATTTTGGAAATGTTTTGACTTATTCACCCTCCACCAAAGTCATAAACGATCATAAATGTTTCAAACTGCCATTTGTGTTCAAAATCTTTATTGATTGAATAATTAGTGAATATGTTGAATGGGCTCTGAAATGAATGACTTAATTTAGTCTATAAATAAATGTCCTTATTCTGTGAATATATACTGATCTTCCCCAAGAACTGAACAATGCTGCCGCATTTTGGTGGAGCGTGAATATCTTTTAATAAGACACATTTTCAATCTTTTTGCCCACTCAGCTTCCCTTTGAACGTCCAGCTAGTGTTTCTCACCAGCTGTCTCCTGCAGTGGAGAACAAAATCATAACACCACGGTCTTAAAATATATTTTTGTCATATTTTCTTTTGTCAAATTTTGACCAATAAACCATAATCATGGTTTGGGTTTAGACTGTCTTTTTTTATTTACTCTCACAATCTTTTCTCTCTCTTTCTTCAGTATTAGTCATTAGCGTTTTAGTGCCATGTTAAAAAAGTGTCACCTAATATTATGTCACCATAAAAATTAAAAGTATAATTCATGTAAGAGAATTTACGCCTGCAAATATGGCGATACCGAATGTATTTTCTTTAACATAAGGTGGAATATTTGTGATTCAGATGACGATATATTTGAAACTAATATGTGACCCTGGAGCACAAAACCAGTCTTAAGTCGCTGAGGTATATTTGTAGCAATAACCAAAAATAGATTGTTTGGGTCAAAATAATCGATTTTTCTTTTATGCCAAAAATCATTAGGATAATAAGTAAAGATATCATGTTCCATTAAGACATTTTGTAAATTTCCTACCGTAAATATATCAAAACTTAATTTTTGATTAGTAATATGCATTGCTAAGAACTTATTTTTTGGACAACTTTAAAGGCGATTTTCTTAATATTTAGATTTTTTTTTTTTTTTTTTTTTGCACCCTTAGATTCCAGATTTTCAGTTCATTTTCATCTTTAGTTATATCTCAGCCAAATATTTTGCTATCCTAACAAACCATACTTTAATGGAAAGCTTATCTATTCGGCTCAAATAAAATAAAAATTGACCCTGACTGGTTTTGTGGTCCAGGGTCACGTATGTTTTGCAGTATTCAGTACTGTGGTCGGCATGCAAGTTTTCTGTATTTCATTTTGCATTTATTTTCGGTCGATTAGTTAAATTGTTTGGCATAAATTTTAAATAGTGTGCAGTGCGCGAGTGCATGCAGTCTCAGTTTCACATCAGTGGCGTCAGAATGCGCAGCTCTGTGACATCATCATTGACCACAACACTCTTATTATGAAACTAGAAACTTTTCCGAAGCTCTAAAGACTTAATCTTAAATACAACATAATTTATCTTTAATCTTGGCCTTTTAATAATTATACTGATGCAACGTTATCCCCTCAATACATCTTAAAAACTAAACAGGATTTTAACTAAACTTGTATGAATGAATTACCCGTTCTAACAGTTACACTAAAATTAACTATGATTCGCTTTAGGACCATCAACCATGCAGCAAATCTCTCGATCACCAGACCTTCTCTAATCATCTCGGGTTTTAACCGATCATATAAGGAAAATTGACAGGATCATAGGAAGAGCTCGCTAGCTTGTTGCTGGTCCACTGCGGCGATGTGTGAAGTACGCTACTGAATCGCGCAGTACGCCTTTAGAATAAAAGTCCCGTTGCAGTGATTTACAACGACCGCTGGGGACAGCCACGCGTTACTTACGACGACTGCGAAATACATTTTTAATATGCAAAATATTTCTACAATTGCTAATGTATAAAAATTTTATATTCTGCATTACATTGTACTCAATGTACATTACACTAGTAAGCAGACTTCTATCCAGTGACTTGCAAATGAAGAAAAACAAGTGCAACACCTAACAAGTCAGTTTCAGATAGTACAAACACTACAATAATATATCTGCAGAAAAGCAAAAAGATTTTTTAAAGATTTATTTATAAAAATGTATGTATCAGTGCTTTCCACAATATAGATCATTCCAGAAAAGTACGTTAAATAAAGCAAGGGTGACGTCAACAAGGAAGACTTATTGTGATTGAGAATGACTGTAGCCTATTATAGTTTATTACTGTAAGATAAGAGTCCATCTGAAGTTGAGGGATGTGGTGATGAGGTACGTCCATGAGCTACAGTGACTGTGCATGTGCACTGGCTGGTCTAACCTGAATAATAAGCTTTTTTACTGGGATTTGAGCAAAATAAACAACTTTGATGAAACATTTGTTGTCAGAATTCATTGGTGATTTCAAATATGAAATTTATTCATAACAGTTTTAGAGAATTCAATGTTTCTCCATTCAAATAGATAAGAGCTGCACTCGCAAAACACCCGAGAGGTGTTTCAAAGATGGTCACAGAGTGAAATGAGTTGCCCTGAAGTGACTGGTTAATAACAGTACAGCTACTGGACCTCAGGATGGACATCCCATGGGTTGGGTGGAGAGACATAATGTTCAGTGCAAAAAAGGGGTTTTCCAAAAGCTTCATTACTCTTTTTTGCTTTTCCTCTTTGATCTAAAACAGCAACGCATTATGAAGAATTTGCACATTATAAAGAAGACGTAGAGGACTACAGTCAGGATAGTGATGAGAAAAGCGAACACATCCAGACAGTGGTACTGGTACCAGGTAAGGTTGTGGGCCTCGACACGCAGGTGTTTAGCGCCTTTATTGCGCATGACAAACTCAATCCAGAACACAGCCTCATCCAAAGGCTTCACTGGTCTGTCATGATGAATCCTGGACAAACGTATAGCGTTCTCTTTATACCTGAGAAGATGAAGACAAATACTGTTATATGTCTGTGTATGCTGTGTGCAGTGCAACTGAGAACAAAGAGCAATCAAAATATCTAGACTAAAGTCCAGAGTTCTGTTATGCACTGACACCACTGTAAATCTGATTTGAGTGACTTACGAGGGGTTATTAATGATTGTATTGAGACCATTCACCAGGTCTTGGGGCTCCATGCTTTTGATGTTGTCTATACTAACAGCAACACCTTTGGCTTTCATATGAACTAAATTATCAGGCTGGTCACCAAACAAGGGGATCCCGACCATTGGAACGCCATGATATATGGCCTCATAAATACCATTAGTGCCTCCATGAGTGATGAATGCTCTGGTTTTAGAGTGACCTGATCAGGAGGTAATGGATAATTAAACAAGGCATCATTGTTACAGTACCATTTAAAAAATATAGTAAAAAATATATAACTAGTATATAATCATAAATTATAAAACAGACCCAATAAATCATTCTGAGGGATCCACTTATAGATTCTGGTGTTTTCACCAAGAGTATCTGGCTTCTCTCCACCGTATCGCCATAAAACCTGCAAGCAAAACAAAACCCATTTATACAACCAAAATCTCAACAAATCAATGGATAATGACAACTACTGAAGTAAATGTGGAAATTCACTTTTAATTATTACAAAATTAACCTGTATAAAACTCATTCAAACTGAAGTTAGCCTACTACTTTTCCCTCGTTCTAATAATATCAGTGCTTAAAAAATATAAGCTTGGTAAGTTACCTTCTGTGGAATCTGTGCCAGTGCGGTGGCGATTTTATTGCTCAGCTCTTTGGGCATTTTGTCTACCAAAGACCCCAGAGTGAAGACCACAATCCCATCATCCCCTGAGCTCTGCACAAACTCCTCCATGTCCTACACAGAAAAAAAGATATCACAATCCTTTTTTTGTGAAAAGGTGACTACACATAGGTTTCTGCAAGATCTGAAATATGTTGCTGCAGGTACAATTCACTGAAGCTTCCAGGTAAACTAGTGTCGCTAAAAGCCGCTGGTACAGCAGTGTTACATGTGGGTTAACTGCTGAATCTTCAGTGACACGATAAAATAATTAATATTTTAACTCCATTTTGAATGTAAGGTTGTAATCTGCATTGAATGTGAATCTCAAATGACTGTGTACTGCAAAATAACGTCGAGAAACGTCTTTATATTCACAGCTTTCTCACACTTTTCTTTTCCATGTGGAAAAAATAACTCTTTAGTTATCTCAAGAGCACAACCAATCTAGTTCCATTCTTGAACAAATTACTCGGCAGGTATCCGTGGAAAGATTTTACCCCAGCTAACAGACCATTTTAATGAATATTTATTAAAAAAAAATTACAGAATCCTGAACTGAATCCATTCAGAGCAGTTACTGAATCAACACCTGACTTACTGAACTGAACTGTTTTCAGTGAAGTAAAGATAACTGGTCTTAAAGTATGATTCAAATCGTGAATTATTTATTTGACAGAATGTCAAAAAAGACAGATGCACCTTGGGTAATGGTTTGGCAGGGGTGCAGTGAAGGCCTCCAACGTATTTGAAGTTGGGCAGGAATGGGCGTGGAAACTCAAAATCCCAGTAGATCCTGATTAACCAGATATCAGCTTTACCCATCATCTCACAATAGGAAGTGGGCCGTCCTGGAAAAAGGAAGTGCAATACAAGTCAGTATTGAAATCTCACAGTCTTTTTATTTAATCTCAAAAACATCACAGAATCACAGAAGAATGAAATGTGGTCAGTATCATAATTAACAAGAGTCTGATTCCACATTTGCATTTTTTTAGATTACTGGATGATTTGGGGAATGGAACAAACTAAACTAACTACAGCCTCTTTACAGAGGCATGTATTATGACATCAGGGACAAACTATTTTTTGATTGGTTAAAGTAAAAGCCCTTTAATAAGGCAAGACATTTCAATTGTTGGCCATCTTTGAAATGCCATATTCTCCAAAGGAAACATAAAATTCTCCAGTGTTCACCAAGCTTACAATTAAAGTTCATATTTGAAACCACTAATGAAATCTGAAAACAATGGTCTCATATATTATTCTTATGCTTACATAGCAAAAAAAAAACAAAAAAAAAAAAAAAACATTGTTTTCAGACTAGACTAGACTAGACTCGCATGTGAAGTACGAAAGCTTGGAATACACTACAGGACTTCTAAAATCTGAACAGATTTTAAAATGCTAGGCAGTCTGAAGATTTGAGTTGACAGATTTCATAGAAAACCATGTAGTCACCGGCCACTTTATTAGGTACACCTGTTCAATTGCTTGGTAACACAAATTGCTAATCAATTGCAACTCAATGCATTTAGGCATCTAGATGTGGTGAGGAGGACTTGCTGAAGTTCAAACCGAGCATCAGAATGGGGAAGAAAGGGGATTTAAGTGACTTTGAATGTGGAATGGTTGTTAGTGCCAGAAGGGCTGGTCTGATTATTTCAAAAACTGCTGATCTACTGGGATTTTCACGCACAACCATCTCTAGGGTTTACAGAGAATGGTCAGAACAAGAGAAAATATCCAGTGAGCGGCAGTTTTGTGGACGAAAATGCCTTGTTGATGTCAGAGTAGAATGGGCAGACTGGTAAGAGATGATAGAAAGGCAACAGTAACTCAAATAACCACTCGTTACAACCGAGGTATGCAGAATACCATCTCTGAATGCACAACACATCGAACCCTGAAGCAGATGGGCTACAGCAGCAGAAGACCAGACTGGGTGCCGCTCCTGTCAGCTAAGGACAGGAAATGGAGGGTACAATTCACACAGGCTCACCGAAATTGGACAATAGAAGATTGGAAAAACATTGCCTGGTCTGATGAGTCTCGATTTCTGCTGCGTCATTCAGATGGTAGTGTATGGCAGGTGAGTGCATTATATCAGAAAGGAGTTAAATAAGTGACAAAAAACATTGTCACATATGTACTTTTATAGGCAAATTTTGGAAAAAACATTGCCTGGTCTGATGAGTCTCGATTTCTGCTGCGTCATTCAGATGGTAGTGTATGGCAGGTGAGTGCATTATATCAGAAAGGAGTTAAATAAGTGACAAAAAACATTGTCACATATGTACTTTTATAGGCAAATTTTGGGCCACAAATACAGCCTATATCTTAAGGCTTTGTCAAAGTTAGTCTGGGTGCTCCTACCACTTAACAATCTAAGTTTGTTTCCCAGATTAAACAAAACATGATTACAGTAAGGCACTTTAAATAGCAAGAGTTATGCATTTTTTTCAGCGTATTTCACACTTTTTAGCACATTTGTATCACTTTTTTCTTAAAATTAATACAAGTAATTTTTGAATTAGAACCTGTTGTTGTAGGCCTGATCAGCATGAAACTACAACACTTGAGTAAATAATGATGGAAACGGAAGTTTCATTATTAGGTGAACTAGCGCTTTCCTTTAACTCACCTAAATATTCACTGTAATAGCTGTCAAATTTTCTCCAAGCAAGAGAGGCAAGAAAATCTTGAGAAAGGTAAAAGAGCATATTGAATATTCGCTCTGTGAAGCTCATCTTGTCTGTGAGTTTACTCATGACTCCAGGAACAAATGATGGTGGAGCTGGTAACTGACCACACATCCGCTCTAGAACGTTAGCAATGGATAATCGGAACGTGTAAACCAAGGGAACATTCAGCTCTTCAGCCACAATATCGCTGCATGGATACATCGGATCTGACAGAACAATGTCAAACATTCCATTCCGCAATTTGTCCATTAACTTTGACGATTTGAGAATGCCGTCGCAGTATGATATAGACATATCCTGAATAATGGAAGCAAACTTGTAGACTTTCATTAGAAGCTGCAGCAAGTTTAACTGATCGGTCTCATACACTGAGAAATAAACAAATTCCTCAATGAAGTTGCGCACCTCCTGTTCATCCATGGACGCGTTAAAGGGCTGATAGGAGAAGTGATCCGATTCTTTAGCTTTCATGAAGAGAGAGGCATCCGGAACCAGCACCGTGACACTGTGTCCCCTTTCAATTAACGTTTCCAACACAATCTTCAGATTAATCCAGTGACTGCCATCAGAAAACCAAACTAAAACATTCCCACATTCTGCAGGACCGAGCACAGCGAGCAGAGAAAGAAAACAGACAATGAGTCTCATGGTTGCAGATAGCGTGAGAGTGAGATCACCAGTGTCCCATCTCTACATATACTGTCAGGTATAATTATTAACCAGTGCAGAGTCATGGCTCCTGGAGATCATATATCAATAAAGTATTCAGATAAAGTATTGCAGACCAAAAAGAAACATAAAGTAGGTTCATGCACATAGCTGTTTCATTTCATTCTTGTTTCGTGATTAGAGTGCAGGAAAGTGCAAATATACCTGTATCTTTCTGTTTTTTATTCACAGTAACTGAGAACTTTAAGTTTCTCATTATAGTTTCTAAATAATTTGCAAGTAGACCATAGAAAATTCATTGGCATCATGTATTAAAGAGAAAATAATCACTTTATTCGATGTTTAAGTGAAAAAATATCCTTGACAACCTTACTTACTGGAGATCCACAATTATTGACGTCTCTCTCACAGGACTTGTGTGTTTGTAGGTGATGTAAAAAGAGCAAAGCAGGCATTTGGACCAAAGCACTGTGAGGCAAGGGAGGTGGAGACTAAAAATCTTTCTTAACTTAAAACGCATTTTTGCCCCGTTTGTGTTGTTTTACTACTAACACAATTATTTAAAGTATAAAACATTGTTATTTACAATACACAGCGTGGTTTTTTATCATAATTTTAGGGGGGACAACCCTCAGATGGGGTCCTGTTCCCCCTGTCCCCCCCGGGATTTACGCCTATGGTGGTAGGCTACATTTTATCGTTCCCTCTCGAGAACGGTCTCTTGACATGGCGTTAACGCCATGGGGACTCTCTTCCATCCCACCCTACCTGAAATCTTATTGCACAACGCCAGTGAAGTTGCAGCTCTCACTGGCCAATGCCAGCCAAGATGGCGAATGGGGGGTGGGGCCCCACCACTATATAATATGCCGTATTGGTGGCATAAACTCAGAATCTTCCTCTTTCATGTACCTACAAAGACAGCTGTAGAGAAGACACAAGAAGACGGATTTCCCTCTTGGCATTCCAGCATGTCAAACATTTGCAGGCTGTGTTCAGGACCTTTCGAGGCCTGGACACCCACAAGTTCTGCATTCGTTGCCTTGGTCTCACCCATGTGGAGGCAGCACTCACCAGGTCAGGCTGCCCGCACTGCGAGGAATTCTCAGTGCAGGTGCTCAGGGCCTGGAGGAATATCGCCCTCTGTGATTTCTCTCGGCAATGGCCCACTGCCGCCAACGAGCCACTAGTGGGACGACAGCCGCACATGGGCAACCGCGCAGAATGGCGCAATTCACCTCCCCCCTGCTCTCCAATGTGCTTGACAGAAGAGAATCTTCAACCTGCCTCTGGTGCTTCTGAGATTATATCGTTTGGTGCGGCGGGGGACAACAACGATCTTGACGAGGCGCTCTCCCTAACATCGTCTGAGAAGGACTGGGCCCGCTCTCCAGAGGAGCGCTCTGAAGTGGAGGGACATGCTGCGTTCCAGGATGAACTCGTCCGGATTCTCACCAAGGCCGTGACCGATCTCGGCCTACAGTGGGAATCCCCTGACGAACCAGCTAAGAGCAAGCTAGATTCTTGGTTCCTTTACTCAGGAGGAAGCGAGCCCCATTCCTCCAAGACCTGCAAGACTAGGTCGTAAGGCTTGGGCTGCGCCCCAATCGGCTCGTGTTCACACTGGTGGGTCAAAGATCTTCACTAAAGTCGACGGAGTGGAAGCCCATTGATACACGCGCATTCTGCCTGTCGAGGAATTCATCGCCGCGCACCTCTGCCCCTCCTCTGCCTCCCTGAAGACAGGTGCTATGCTGCCGTCTGACCGCACACATCGTGGACAAAGCGTCAGGAGAAGCGATCTCAGCTCTGCACACAATGGCAGTGCTCCAAGTTTTTCAGGCACAGCTTCTGAAATCCCTGGACGAGCGTGGGGCGGATCACGAGGCGTTTAAAGATCTATGCGCAGCAACGGATTTCGTGCTCAAAGCCACAAAGAAGATGGCCCAGGCGATCGGACGGAGCATGGGCTACATGATCGTGCTCCACCGGCACCTGTGGCTGACTCTCACCGAGATGAAGGATGCGGACAGGAGGGCGTTGCTCAACTGTCGACAGTTCCGGCTCACAACGAGCTGGTTCTGAGGCAAGAAATTCTCCTTGCGAAACACGCGATAGAAGTGGTCCCACCGAGCGAGAGAGAGAGCGGGTTTTACAGCCGGTAATTTGTCGTTCTGAAGAAAGGTGGTGTTATCCATCAAATATTAGATTTGAGACCCATCAACCGTGCGTTGTACAAACGCGCTTTCAAAATGACAACGTTAAACCAGATACTCGCGCAGATTCGACCCGGAGATTGGTTTGTTTCGGTGGACCTGAAAGATGCATATTTTCATATCCAGATCGCTCCCCTCATCACAGGAGCTTTCTGAGATTTGCGTTCGAAGGCATAGCGTATCAGTTCACGGTGATGCCGTTCGGGCTAGGACTGGCACCACGTACGTTTACGAAATGTGTTGACGCAGCACTTTCCCCTCTGAGAGCGAGCAGAATGCACATATTGAATTATTTGGACGACTGGCTGGTATTGGCCCATTCAGAGGATGTGCTCAACAGCCACAAATGCGCTCTGTTACGTCACCTGGAGAATTTGGGTCTCTGTGTGAACAAACAAAAAAAAGTGTTACGCCCCAGCCAAACAATCATGTATCTAGGGGTGCAATTGGACTCGATCTCAATGAGAGCGCGTCTGAGCCAGGAGCGTGTACAAGATTTAATGTTCGTTCTCAACGCATTCAGGCTGGGCCATCCCGTAGCACTGAAGGAATATCAGAGGCTCTTGGGACGGTCTGTCACCACGGTCTACTCTATATGAGCCCTCTCCAGTTATGGCTGAAAACACAAGTACCGAGAAGGGCGTGGAAAACGGGCCGTGCCTGCATTGTTGTCACTCGCAGGTGCTTAAGCACACTGAAACCATGGCAGAACCCCGACTTGTACCTACGTGGTGCCCAGATGGGTCAGGTCTCGCGGCGGAAAGTGGTCACAACGGACGTGTCGACGACAGGCTGGGGAGCTCACTGCAACAGCTTACCGGCCTTGGGCTACTGGACAGAGTCGGAGAGGACGTGGCACATAAATCACCCTGAGCTGAGAGCATTTTTTTTTTGGCTCTTCTGAGTTTTCTCACGTAAGTCAGGGGGCATCACGTCTTGATTCGCACGGACAACATGTCGGTGGTATCGTACATAAACCGCCAGGGCAGAGTACACTCGAAAGCCCTTTACAGATAGGCAGCATGCCTTTTGCTGTGAGCCGATCACCATCTGCTCTCCATTCGAGCAGCGCATGTTCTGGGATGCCTGAACAGTGGCGTGGAAATACTAGCAGCTCCCCCGTGGCAATCCCGCTGAGACGAGATCTCCTGTCTCAGCCGGACGGCTCGATATTGCACCCCAACCCAGAATGGTGGAAACTTCAGGTGTGGATGGTGTGCGAGAACCGGTAAACCCAGGTTTGTTGTCTCGCCGCATGATGGACACGATTGCGTAGGCGCGAGCCCCTTCTACGAGACGCCTGTATGCTTGTAAATGGACAGTGTTTGAGAGATGGTGTGAACTTCAGTCAAGCACGTGGGGGATTTGCAAGCGCTCTCTGTGAATGCGGACTGCATGCAGTTCTGGTGTTGTGTCCGGTGAGGGCTTTACGACTCTATATCAACCGCATGGCTAAGTTTCAGCAATCTGAGCAGCTGTTTGTATGCTTCGGAGGCAGCGCCAAAGGGCAGCCTGTCTCTAAACAACGGCTGTCACATTGGGTGGTTGACACTATTGCCCTGGCATATTCTAGCTGTGGTATGGAATGTCCTATTGATGTCAGAGCCCATTCAACGAGGGCTGTCACCTCCTCGTGGGTGTGGACTAAGGGAGTTTCTATCAAAGATATTTGTATGGTGGCTGGATGGTCTACGCAGAATACCTTCGCCAGATTCTACAATTTGAACGTGCAGTCATTAGCCTCCCAGGTCCTATCGGTGAGTACGACCTGTCAAGCCTCTTGACTGCGCTGGTGGTTTCAACTAGGTCCTGTAGGGAGAGGTTCAGACTGTGGCACCTCGATGCGGCCATTCTCTATGTGTGTTATATTGTGCCCGGCATTTCCGTTCACAAACTTGTTGCACTGTTTTACTACATGCTTGTATGTGTTCACAGGACTGTAATGTCTTTTCTTTGTATGGCAGCGGCACTGCATCTTTCTCTCAGAGACCTGTTGTCAGACATCGGTTCTAAGTAACCTGATTGGATCCCCATACGGGAATCTACATCCAATCCCCTCGAGGCATGTCGCAGGGTCGTATCGATTGGTTGGGGATTCATTTACGCCTACGCCATGTTCACTGCTCAGATCTGCTGTACTGTCGGTTCAGTCGCAAGATTCTGAGTTTATGCCGCCAATACGGTGCATTATATAGTGGCGGGGCCCCGCCCCATTCGCCATCTTGGCTGGTATTGGCCAGTGAGAGTTGCAACTTCACTGGCGTTGTGCAATAATATTTCAGGTAGGTTAGGAAGGAAGGGAGTCCCCAAGGCATTAATGCCATGTCTCGTTCCAGTCTCTCAGGGAACCGAGGTTACGACAGTAACCGGAGACATTTTCTGGAGCTGAGAGCATTAATGGCAGAGGGGGTGGGCAGAGGCCTCTCACTTTTCACTAAAATATGAAAAATGTCAGGTAGTTTTACAATCTCTTCTCATTAGCAGCTTCCAGTTTATGGGTCAAGTAACACATTCAACTCTAATTTGTTCTAAATTAAAGGGTTACTCCACCCCAAAATGAAAATTTTGTCATTAATCACTTAACCCCATGTCATTCCAAACCCGTAAAAGCTCAGTTCGTCTTCGGAACACAATTTAAGATATTTTGGATGAAAACCTGAAGGCTTGAGACTGTCCCATAGACTGCCAAGTAAATAACAGTGTCAAGGTCCATAAAAGGTATGAAAAGTCATTGTCAGAATACTCCATCTGCCATCAGACATTCAATCTGGGTTGCACTGTTTCTACGTGTATTTACCATTGATTTAAAATAAAACAGCGCATCCTTGTGGCGCAGATGACACAGAAGAGCACATGCAGCACGGTGATATGGAGTGACACAGAGGAGACCGTTGACAAAGAAATTGTTGAATAAAAGCGTTATTTTTGTTTTCTTCGCTTACAAAAAGTGTTCCCTTCACTTCATATAACCCAGATTGCACGTCTGATGGCAGATGGAGTATTCTGACAACGACTTTTTATACCTTTTATGGACCTTGACACTGTTATTTACTTGGCAGTCTATGGGACAGTCTCAAGCCTCCAGGTTTTCTCCAGGAAGACAAAGAACTTCTACGGGTTTGGAACGACATGTTATAAATTGATAAACCACAAAATCTTCAATAAATAATATAGTATCCCTTTAAATTGACCTCCTACAGTATACACATATTTTATGGCCTTTTTTTTTTAAAGATGTTTAGTCAGCCTTATTGACTACAGGCAGCTAACCTTTACATGGCCTACGCTGCTAGCTTGAGTCTAAAAGCATAATATCAGAATTAACAACTCAAACAATTTCTTCACATTCTAACTTTGATTTTGTTTAGCTATAATGATCAATAAATGAATTAAAAAACAAGTGCATATTTATTCTTTGTGTAGTTTCAATGTCTGAAAGAATTTGTAAGCCTATTGTTATTTTTGTTTTTGTATGACTCAACCTTAAAACAGCCAGAGCAGACTAACAAGGTAGCATTTTCACGAATGAAACTTACAGTAAGATAAAATATTAACATGTTTGCAAATATAGTGTCAAATCATCAAACATAAATTGTGACATCTTTAAACATGAATTCCCAGGATTTATAGTGCATTGACATGACATCATTCCTATTTTTCAATGCATGTAAAAAAGAATAATAATAATGCATAATACAGAATGTTCAAAGCAAGCAAAAAGCTTAATCACTCTTTTTTGCTTTTTTTACTCTTTGATCTAAAACAGCAACGCATTATGAAGAATTTGCACATTTTAAAGAAGACGTAGAGGACTACAGTCAGGATAGTGATGAGAAAAGCGAACACATCCAGACAGTGGTACTGGTACCAGGTAAGGTTGTGGGCCTCGACACGCAGGTGTTTAGCGCCTTTATTGCGCATGACAAACTCAATCCAGAACACAGCCTCATCCAAAGGCTTTACTGGTCTGTCATGATGAATCCTGGACAAACGCATAGCGTTCTCTTTATACCTGCAGGGATGAAGTCAAATACTGTTATATGTCTGTGTATTTAGTGCATATGTAGAGAGAACATAGAACACTCAAAATATCTAGACTAAAGTCCAGAGTTCTGTTATGCACTGACACCACTGTAAATCTGATTTGAATGACTTACGAGGAGTTATTAATGATTGTATTGAGACCATTCACCAGGTCTTGCGGCTCCATGGTTTTGATGTTGTCTATACTAACAGCAGCCCCTCTTGCCTTTATATGAACCAAATTATCAGGCTGGTCACCAAACAAGGGGATCCCGACCATTGGAACGGCATGATATATGGCCTCATAAATGCCATTAGTGCCTCCATGAGTGATGAATGCTCTGGTTTTGGAATGACCTGAATCAGGAGACAAACATGGACAAATAAACAAGGAAAGGTAAAACACACTGTTATAGTGACACACTTACAATATAAATATATAAATATTAAAGTCCCCCTGTAGTGAAAATGTTGTTTACGTGGTGTTTTTAATATGCTTTCAGACAAACCATGTGCCAATCCATTAATCAACACCACTGCTGAGTATTTTCTCCTTAAACTGTACTTTCCCAAAGGCAGTCCCAGAAATGCAATTTGAAACAGAGCTTTTTTTTTTTTTGCTACGTCACAAAAATCAATAACCAATCACGTCAAGGGATCCTAGCATATCATTAACTGTGCTGTGATGCAAGGGACTCTAGTAAGAAGGCATCCAGATTAATCTGGTATATTTTTCTGTAAATGTTTTGCTAGCTGTTGACATTTTTTATTATTGTCATGCCATTGTCATGGCATGTGCTATTAGTGCTTATTTATTTGTATTTAGAACCACTAACTTGCATAATAACCCAATGGTGTAAAAGTAGCCCGGAGTCAGACCCACCTCTCCCGCATTGGCGTCTGCTCTTCACTCGCATTTGCCTGCGGGTGCAAACTGGAATCACAAACTTGGCTGCATTTGAGTCTTCAAGGCATTTTGAAGACAACATTGTCAAGTAAGCAACTTTAAGGAATGTTACAGTATCCACTGTAGTTGTCCGCTAGTAAAAACTTAGTTTTATCAGTCATTATCCGTAGATCAGGAGGCCCTGGATGGTGTGACTGAGTGGAGGCAGGGCTAATTTGCGTATTCATAGATCCGCGTAGTAAATGAGGCAAGGCTGTAGTTACATTGAAGCTATTTTAAGCCATGAGAAAATTAGTTTTTGATGATCAAAGACGATTTTTAATAGACAACATTTTTGACTACAGGGGGACTTTAAAATACATACTCAGCAGCATAGCCCAGTCCCTCCAGGATTCTGCAATTCTGTGATCACAGAATTTATCAAACAAACTCGGATTGCAATTTTTCTAAATTACCGCATATTTCAATTTGACATCAAATATAAGTCAAGCCTTGATCAAGATGCTGTAACATTTTAAATTCAGTTTAGATAGCGATTTCTTCCAGTGGTAATTGGGTGAAGAGAAGTTAATCCCAATATAGCGTATATGTAGGCCAATATGTTTTATGTTCAATTTACATCTAATCAATGTCATGTCGAGTTTTTGTTGTCAGTTTGATTGGTATTTGACCTTTTTAATGTCAAAGTGACAACTTTGTCCACTGGGTAGATGAATCGTAAGACGTCATCGCATCACGCATTCAGCCAAAGCCCATTTCGAATCGATCGCTAAACTCCTGTTTGCACTATTCCTCCAGAGATGGTCTTATTACTGGGAGATACGAGGGTCTCTCGTACTTAACACTGGAGAAAGCATAACAGTCAACTTGGATCACATGTGCCTTGTTAACCAATTTACATTATAGCCTTGATGTCATTGAATTTCAGTCAAGAGTTGTGCAACAGTCAATCGCTGTCTACGGATAACATAGAAATGAATGAGAAGTGCCGTAAACTAAATCCTATCTGTTGCAAAAGTTTGTGACTTCTCTCATAAAAGGCTTGTGCTCTCTGAAAACAACCACTACATGGACAAGGAGCATAACGGAACAAGTGAAAGAGACACTAAATGGAAGTATAAATTCAATATGGAGGTTTCCAGGAGGTAAACGAAGCAGCTTTCTGTTTCTGACATGCTGGTCACTATGTATTGACTATATCAAACCTTACAAAGATTTGTCTGCACTCTTTAAATTGTTTATTGGGATTAAAGCAGAAGATAAAAAAAGACAAACGTTTCGGCTATCTGCCTTTATCAGTGTGGCAGTTCTTTGTCTCTCATTGGTAATAACAAACGACATACATCAGCTGATTATAGTTAATCAATCCACAGACTCCACTTACAAATCAAGAGTTAAATGATTTAAAAAATAGTGCAGACCAATCTTTGTAATGTTTGAGTATAGGTCTTGGCATGTAATTCAGCTGGTAGAGTTTGTTGATTTGCATTGATTGTTTATCAAACCACCACAGACTTCATACATTTTTTTTTTTAATGGAACATTTTTTTTTACCTTTAGACTAAATATATAAGACAACAACAACAAACAAAAAAAAAATGAAATTTTTGTTTTGTCATATACTTGATACACCAGGCTTTTATGGCCCATATAGTGGGAATGGGGGGGGAGGTCAACTTTATTCAGAGGCCCAAACTGAGTAAAAACTGTAATTTGGTTCAGTTATTAGTTATATAGCCAAAAATGTAAATTAATATTATTGTTGTTTTATAACAGTATGTAATTCATTAAGCCTACAATGATTGTGAGATGAACAAATTAATGTTCTTCAAAAGCCTGTTTTATCATTATTTTATAAATTACAGAGCCCAATGTTTCTTGAGGTCAAAAAAGTAATACAAATGTTAGAAGAATGTTGTCTGTGGTATATTTTCACTGCAAAACAACACAAGAAATGTAGCAGATATTGCTGCAAACTTTGAGAAAATCTGCTGCAAAATCTGTCCGTTTAGGCCGCAAAAATCACAAAATCCTTTAGGCACTAGGTAAAATACAATACATCAAAATGTAATTTTAGTAATTTCATGTAATAATGTACATTTTCATTAATTTTCTAAATGTATCAGTATATAATCCAATTAATATATAAACATTATTATAAAATACAAACCCAATAAATCATTCTGAGGGATCCACTTATAGATTCTGGTGTTTTCACCAAGAGTGTCTGGCTTTTCTCCACCGTATCGCCATAAAACCTGCAAGCAAAACAAAACACACACTAAATCACACTCTCAACGGATAATGGCAAATACATTATAGAGAATCACTACTGGAGTAAATGTGGATAGTTACTTAGAATTATGACTAAATAACGTCGATAAAACTCAGGTAAATTCAGGTTAGTTCCCTCATTCGAATCATATCAGTGCTTATTTAAAGGATGTAAACATGATCACATACCTTCTGTGGAATCTGTGCCAGTGCTGAGGCGATCTTATTGCTTATCTCTTTGGGCATTTTGTCTATCAAAGACCCCAGAGTGAAAACCACAATCCCATCATCCCCTGAGCTCTGTACAAATTCCTCCATGTCCTACACAGAAAAAGACATCATAGATTTGTACTTTGAAAAAAACTGACTCTACATATATTTATGTACAGTAATATCTGAAATATTGCTTTAGGTACACTGCAGTTCCCATGCCAAATAATGGCACTAAAATCAGTTTGTACAGCAGGATTTACATGCGGGTTAACTGCTGAATCTTCAGCAACATGGCAAAAGCATTTTTATTTTAAGATCAGTGATTTTTTTTTTATCTAAAGTTGAAATCTGCATTGAATGTGATGCAGTAAAACTAAAAAAAAAAAAAAAAAAAACGACTGTGTACCACGAAATAACATTGAGAACCATCTTTCTCTTGACACCTTTCTTTTCCACGTAGGGTTCACGCAAACTACAACACAACAAGAACAACTGACTCTTGTGTCAACTCTTTTTAGTGAATTGAAACATACAGCATTACCAGTAGTTTCATTCTTGAATAAACATTACTCTTATGAGACAGTCCTTTTAATGAATATTTAAAAAAAAATACTTGAGTAACTGGTTGGAATCATTCTGATGAATCCTGAAATGGTCTTAGACGTATGATTCAAATCGCAAAAAAAAAAGTTATTGATTGACTGATTAAAATTTAGAGACAGACGCACCTTGGGTAATGGTTTGGCAGGGGTGCAGTGAAGTCCTCCAACGTATTTGAAGTTGGGCAGGAATGGCCGTGGAAACTCAAAATCCCAGTAGGTTCTGATTAACCAGATATCAGCTTTACCCATCATCTCACAAAATGATGTGGGACGTCCTGAAATGAAGGAGGTTCAATACAAATTAAGTTCTACCAGCTGTATTTGTTGTTGATTATCACCATAGGCGTTTATTTGTTTATTTATTTATTTATTTGTGTGTGTGTGTGTGTGTGTGTGTGTGTGTTTTCCTTATAATACAATTAACATTGACTGCATATTGTGTTACTTATTACTTCTCAGGTCTGTTGAAACAGAGATTCACAAACCAGAGTAGAGTCTTTTGATTTAATGTTGATAAACATCTCAGAAGTATGAAATGAAAAAAAAGGATATCATTAATAACAAAGAGTCTAATTTCGCGCTTGCATTTGGGGAATTACTGCCTGATTTGGGGAATGAAACAAACTAATCTCCATTAACTAGCCATTCTACAGAGGCATTGGTGAGTATGTATTATGACCCACAAGGTCCTGATGGGAGAACTCAGAGAGGTTCCTGAATCTCAGTGGATAGACGCCCTATTCGTCTGCTCCAGATACGTTGAGCGTCCACCAATTTGGAACAGTCAACTTGACGCCATTGACCATAATAATCAATGAATATTCAAAGATATACATGTGTATAACTTACTGTTGTAGATGCACACAGTCAACTTGCACTAGAGGGTTCACAGACCATTCCAAAATGACGGATGGCTTACGTATCCTGGCCCATAGAAACAGTCGCTAATGAAGCATCTACATGTATCTATGATTTCACTCAGCGGCCATCTTTGAAACGCCTCTCAGGCAGCTATTTCAGTCATGCAACTCCTATCTTTTTGCTCAACAAACTTAGTTAAATTTAATATTTGAAATCACCAATGAAATCTGACAACAACATCTCATAAATGTTGTTTCTCATGCTCAAATAACGCATATTTTTCAGGCTAGTGCACCATCTATCTTTGTCAAAATTGGAGAATATGTGGGTGCTCGAGTCCGATTACCAATGAAAATTATTTCAATATGTTTCCTAAATGAAACAAAATTAGTTTACAGTAAGGCATGTCAAATAGCAAGTATTAATTTTTATTTTATTTTTAAAAAGCTTGTATTTTTTCAGCACATGTAATTATTCCATAAAATTAATTAAAGCTAATTTTGCAGTGGAACAAGTTGTTGAAGGCCAGGATGATCACCATATGATTATGGAACTATGAGATAAGTACAACGACAGAATTTTCATTATCATTAGGTGAACTAGCTCTTTTATTTAACTCACCTAAATATTCAGTGTAATAGCTGTCAAATTTTCTCCAAGCAAGAGTGGCAAAAAAATCTTGAGAAAGGTAGAAGAGCATATTTATGATTCGCTCTGTGAAGCTCATCTTGTCTGTGAGTTTACTCATGACTCCAGGAACAAATGACGGTGGAGCTGGTAACTGACCACACATTCTCTCAGCAACGTTAGCAATGGATAATCGGAACGTGTAAACCAAGGGAACGTTCAGCTCTTCAGCCACAATATCGCTGCATGGGTAGATCGGATCTGACAGAACAAGGTTAAACTTTCCATTCCGCAATTTGTCCATTAACTCTGGCGATTTCAGAATGCCGTCGCAGTATGATATAGACATATCCTGAAGTTTGGAAGTAAACTCCAAGACTTTCATTTGAATCTGCAGTAAGTTTAACTGATCGGTCTCATACACTGAGAAATACAGAAATTCCTCAATAAAGTCTCTCATCTCCTGTTCATCCATGGACGCTTTAAAGGGCTGATAGGAGAAGCGATCCGATTCTTTAGCTTTCATGAAGAGAGAGGCATCCGGAACCAGCACTGTTACATTGTGTCCCCTTTCAATCAACGTTTCCAACACGATCTTCAGATTGATCCAGTGACTGCCCTCAGTATACCAAACTAAAACATTCCCACATTCTGCAGGACCGAACACAGCGAGCAGAGAAAGAAAACAGACTACGAGTCTCATGGTTGCAGATAGCGTGAGAGTGAGATCACCAGTGTCCCGCCTCTACATATACTGTCAGGTATAATTATTAACCAGTGCAGAGTCATGGCTCCTGGAGATCATATATCAATAAAGTATTCAGATAAAAGGCGTAGACCAAAAGGAAAGGTAAAGCAGGTTCATGCACATAGCTGTTATTCCTGTTTCGTGATTAGAATTTTATGGGGATGTGTTATTGTACGGATAGCGTATTTCGGCATATAGTTCACAGGAACAGAAAACTTTGAAGTTTCATGTAAATAATTCGCACGTACACCATATGCGCAAGAGCCAATTAAGTTTATGCTTTTTCTTTTTCTCCTTATATGGCATTGCGTGTCCACCTTGAATGAAAACAGTTCGGCTTATCAGTACGTTAGGTCATTTGAATGGGCAGAGCAGAGTGAAATTCCGTCAGTAATCACGTAGCCTAAATTTGGTCCTCTTCCTCACAAACCTATGGCTTCAGGTTCTCTGTATTGCGAGTCCTTAAAGGGTTAGTTCACCCAAATATTAAAATTATGTCATTAATGACTCACCCTCATGTCGTTCCAAACCCGTAAGACCGACCTCCGTTCATCTTCGGAAACACAGTTTAAGATATTTTAGATTTAGTCCGAGAGCTTTCAGTCCCTCCATTGAGAATGTATGTACGGTATACTGTCCACGTCCAGAAAGGAGTAATAAAAACATCATCAAAGTAGTCCATGTGACATCAGAGGGTCCGTTAGAATTTTTTGAAGCATCGAAAATACATTTTGGTCCAAAAAAATAGCAAAAAAACTACGACTTTATTCAGCGTTCTCTTCTCTTCCGCGTCTGTTATGAGCGCGTTTAACAACACTGCAGTTTAGTGATATCCGGTTCGCGAACGAATCACTCGATGTAACCGGATCTTCTTGAACCAGTTCACCAAATCGAACTGAATCGTTTGAAACGGTTCGCGTCTCCAATAAGCATTAATCCACAAATGACTTAAGCTGTTAACTTTTTTAACATGGCTGACACTCCCTCTGAGTTCAAATAAACCAATATCCCGGAGTAATTCATTTACTCAAAACAGTACACTGACTGAACTGCTGTGAAGAGAGAACTGAAGATGAACACCGAGCCGAGCCAGATAACGAACGAAACATTGACTCGTTCTCGAGTCAAGAACCGGTTGCATAGGTTTTCGGATTCACACTAGTAGTGATGGGAAGTTCTGTTCTCTTTTCCCGCGAACCGAACGGTTCTTTTCAGACAGTTCGATTCAAATAAAAACGGTTGAAGGGGGTAAAACGGTTCACCAGTTCTTTTGCGCTCAACGTAATGATTTCATTGCCGATGACTGCCCTTGATTCAAGCCTTCGGTTTACCCGCGCTCATAACATTAGTAATCAGTTCAGAATCAATCATCAAAAGAACCAGTTCGGTTCAGACGCGCTGTGTGTCAGTCTGAATCACGCATGCGCAGTATCATCAGCTCCTCGGTTCTCGAATCGGACGCGTCCGACAGAAACGGTTCTTGACTCGAGAACGAGTCAATCATTCGTTCGTTATCTGGCTCGGCTCGATGGTTCATCTTCAGTTCTCTCTTCACAGCAGTTCAGTCAGTGTACTGTTTGAGTAAATGGATTACTCCGGGATATTGGTTTATTTGAACTCAGAGGGAGTGTCCGCCACATTAAAAAAGTTAACAGCTTAAGTCATTTGTGGATTAATGCTTATTGGAGACGCGAACCCGTTTCAAACGATTCAGTTCGATTTGGTGAACTGGTTCAAGAAGATCCGGTTACAACGAGTGATTCGTTCGCGAACCGGATATCATTAAACTGCAGTGTTGTGAACGCGCTCATAACAGACGCGGAAGAGAAGAGAACGCTGAATAAAGTCGTAGTTTTTGCTATTTTTTTTGGACCAAAATGTATTTTCGACGCTTCAAAAAATTCTAACGGATCCTCTGATGTCACATGGACTACTTTGAAGATGTTTTATATTATTACTTTCTGGACGTGGACAGTATACCGTACATACATTCTCAATGAAGGGGACTGAAAGCTCTCGGACTAAATCTAAAATATCTTAAACTGTATCCGAAGATGAACGGAGGTCTTACGGGTTTGGAACGACATGAGCATAAAAAAAAATAAAGAAATAACATTCTGAACAAAAAACTAAAAAATTAAGTTTATGAACTACTTAAAGGGACACTCCACCCCAAAATGAAAATTTTGTCATTAATCACCCCCATGTCGTTCCAAACCCGTAAAAGCTCCATCCGTCTTCGGAACACAATTTTAAATATTTTGGATGAAAACCTTTTGGATGAAAACGACTTTATACCTTTTCTGGACCTTGACACTGCTATTTACTTGGCAGTCTATGGGACAGTCTCAAACCTCCCGGTTTTTATCCAAAATATCTTAAATTGTTTTCTGAAGAAGAACAAAGCTATTACGGGTTTGGAACGACATGGGGGTAATTGATTAATGACAAAATTTTCATTTTGGGGAGGAGTATCCCTTTAAATGTTACATTTTGTTGTTATTCAGGCCCGCAGCCATGAGGTCACCGAGGTAAATTTTTCATGTTCAAAAATAAAGTTTGTACTCTGAATAACTAATTTGCTGTTAAACTCCTCAAATGAATGTCTGCATGACATGTATAATACTGTTAAACAGTGTGCAAGAATTTTTAGCGTCTGTGGTATGAAAATGATCACTGCGAGACGCTGCCAGAGTGAATGAGTTGTGATTGTTGCCAGATCAAGCTATTATAAGCATTTTTGGACTTGTCTTTTTCACTTAATTTAACATTTTAGAAAGATAATAAAGTAGAAAGTTTCAGTTTAGTGTCAGCGATATATTTATCTTATCTTATTTGCAAAAGATGTTAAGTAATTTCGGTTTATTTTTTATATGTTTTTTGTTTGTTTTAATAGCAATATCTGGCAACACTGCAAAGCCAATGGCACAAACTGACAGTAACAAAAAAAAAATCACATGGACAGGTTATTGTTGACAGGATATGACATTCGGGAAATGTAAAACAAATATCATCATATTATCTGTCAGAAACTTTATCAACACTGTCAAAAACAGTATCATTTAACACATCTTTTGAACAAGTAGGTTAAAGAATTAAATTAAATACGTAAACAGTAGCCAAGTCTATGCTGTCATTCAGTATAGTAGTTAAATTTTAATAAATCATGCTATAAACATTCAAAAGAGCACTAGACAAAGTTATCAGCTATATAACAATGGTTATTAATAAAAACTATAACAGTATGTATTGTTGCATGAATAATAAACAACTGATAAAATTATCCACCCCTAACTATAGTAAAAGTATTAACAAATTTTGATGCAATATAGGGTATGATTTAAAAATGATCATTCCTCCAAAACAGAGAAAACATCATTCACAAACATCTACTTGTCTGTCTCTTTTAAAATGTCCGTTTATAGTGTATATAATGAGTTGTATTTGTAGGGGGTATTATGGCACAAATATTTTAACACCAACATCTCTCCAGACTTCACTATTTTAAAAGCCTGACTACGGCCATGACAGCATTATTATAAACCTAACGGCAGTGAGAGTGAGGCAGTGAGTCTTTACATAAAAAAAAAAAAAACTATATGATAAAAATGTCTGATAGTACTGTTTTACAATCTCATTAGCAGCTGTCTTGTCAGCCATTTGGCATTTTGTTAATAGCTCTCTCTGAACTATTGTGTTTAAATGGACAATTTCACACAAAAATTATGTCAAAATGTCCTATCCCATAGCAGACATAGCCGCCTGAACGTAATTACAGTGTCTTAAAGCACTGTCTTAATATTAATCAAACATCAACAACAAAGAAATCACTCACTGCCCTTGATTGAATAGCTTTTGTAACTATAATAAAGATTAATCTTTAATTTATACAGTCAAATATGCAATGCTGTTTTACATTTAATTACTTTATTCAATTTCTATACGTAAAAACTAATGTTAGAAAAACAAACTGAAAATCACTGTTTATTTTATATGTATCTTTATTCTTTTGTATTTATTTGTGCTGTTGCTTGTAATTACATAAATCATTCACATACCCAACATTTACAAAACACAGAAAAGAACCATAACTAAACAAAAACCTAACCAAAACTAAAAAAAAAATATAATAACCGTTCCACCCTTAGTCGTAACAAATTAAACTTACATCTTAATTCGTTAACTTACATCTTGTGTCTTTTGCATGTTTAGTGAGGAGTTTGTCATAGCACTCACGTATAATCGGTAAATGAGTGTGGCATTTTGAATGGTAGTGTTTTCCAGAAGAAAAACGAGCTGTTATGCATGTCTGGGCTGAGTTTTCGTTGCATTTACACTGTTTTTGGCCAGCAGGTGTCTCCAGCGTGTGCTGTTTCCAGAGCTTTGAAACAGTGAATCATTTTGCGAAGCAGTTTGATCAATTGATTCAGAGTTTCGAAAAGCTTCCTTTCTCCCATCACTAGGTAAAACAAGTTCATATAACATAGCATTTGATTAGGACACGTGTGGGAGAAAAATAATATATTACATATATTACATATATACCTGTTAGGTACTAATATGTCAGTTACACTTTATATGCTAGTATGTATGAACAGTACCTTTAAAATACCAATATTGACATTTTGCGTACCAAAGTACTGTGTGCAGTTTACATTGTAGAACAAAACGTCAAAGTATTGTCAAGTTATGTTTACCACACACCTTATTTTACTTATAAATTTAAAACCCCCATTATAAAACCCCATAGGAAAATCTCAACCCATGGTGAATTTTGCTGATATTAAAAGCTGAACATTCTAAAAATTGATACATCATACAGACATATTCAAAGCAAGGAAAAAGCTTCATTACTCTTTTTTGCTTTTACTCTTTGATCTAAAACAGCAACGCATTATGAAGAATTTGCACATTTTAAAGAAGACGTAGAGGACTACAGTCAGGATAGTGATGAGAAAAGCGAACACATCCAGACAGTGGTACTGGTACCAGGTAAGATTGTGGGCCTCGACACGCAGGTGTTTAGCGCCTTTATTGCGCATGACAAACTCAATCCAGAACACAGCCTCATCCAAAGGCTTTACTGGTCTGTCATGATGAATCCTGGACAAACGCATAGCATTCTCCTTATACCTGAGAAGATGAAGACAAATACTGTTATATGTCTGTGTATGCTGTGTGCAGAGCAACTGAGAATAAAGAGCCTGTTAAGCACTGACACCACTGTAAATCTGAAGATATGAGTGACTTACGAGGGGTTATTAATGATGGCATTGAGTCCATCCACCAGGTCTTGTGGCTGAGTAGTTTTGATGTTGTCCATAACAACAGCAGCTCCTTTTGCCTTCATATGAGCTAAATTATCAGTCTGGTCACCAAACAAGGGGATCCCGACCATTGGAACTCCATGATATATGGCCTCATGAATGCCATTAATGCCTCCATGAGTGACGAATGCTCTGGTTTTAGGATGACCTGAATCAGGAGACAAACATGAGTAAACAAACAAGGAAAAGCAAAGGCCGCTGGTACAGTAACACACAATGGAAGTGTACAGACAAACAGTAAATAATCAAATTTATAGCTAAAAGACCATTTTATTTAATGTTTTATTTATTTATTTATTTATTTATATATATTATTACAAAATTAAACATATAGTTTAATATTTTTAGTAGTAATGTAGTATACAATCACAATTTATAACACAGACCCAATAAATCATTCTGAGGGATCCACTTATAAGTTTTGGTGTTTTCACCAAGAGTATCTGGCTTCTCTCCGCCATATCGCCATAAGACCTGCAAATTAAACAAAACAATCACACTCTCGACATATCAATGTGTAATGACAAAGACATTATCGAAAATCACTACCAGATTAAATGTGGAAATTCACTTTTAATTGTGACTAAACAAACCTTGATAAATTCATGTTTTCACTCTTTCCAGTCACATCAAGAAGCAGTGATTATTTTTCATGATACAGTATATGGATAGAAATTATTTAAGAATGATCACTTACCTTCTGTGGAATCTGTGCCAGTGCTGAGGCGATCATATTGCTCGTCTCTTTAGGCATTTTGTCTATCATAGACCCCAGAGTGAAGACCACAATCCCATCATCCCCTGAGCTCTGTACAAACTCCTCCATGTCCTACACAGAAAAAAAGGCCTGAACTTATTGTGTGAATAGTAAGTTAATCAAACTGGTCACTGAGTCATCATCTGACTCATTCAAATGCAAGTTATCAGTTTTTTCAGTGTAAATGGTTAATTTGTATTCAAGTTTTATGAAAATCAAATATCCTGAGTTTTTATTAACAGCAAATGAGGTAGAATTTTAAAAAGACAGACACACCTTGGGTAATGGTTTGGCAGGGGTGCAGTGAAGCCCTCCAACGTATTTGAAGTTGGACAGGAATGGGTGTGGAAACTCAAAATCCCAGTAGTTTCTGATTAACCAGATATCAGCTTTACCCATCATCTCACAATAGGAAGTGGGCCGTCCTGGAAAGAGGAATGCTTGACAGCTTTACACAAATGTTATTTTTGTATTTTAGACATGCTTAACACATCTTGCACCTGAAGTGCACAGGAATCACAGCTGCCATATCAGTAAAGTATGACATCATGACACAACTGATTGGCTGATGGGACACTTCCTAAACTGTCATTTGATGACTATCAGATTATATGGAAATGTGTCCCTTACATTCTGTACGTTGTTTGAGTAAACCATTTCCAGGACTTTCCTTTAAAGGGATACTCCACCCCAAAATGAAAATTTTGTCATTATTCACTTACCCCCATGTCGTTCCAAACCCGTAAAAGCTTTGTTCGTCTTCGGAACACAATTTAAGATATTTTGGATGAAAACTGGGAGGCTTGTGACTGTCCCATTGACTGCCAAGTAACTTGCACTGTCAAGGTCCATAAAAGTATGAAAGACATCGTCAGAATAGTCCATCAGCCATCACTGATTCAACCGTAACATTATGAAGCGATGAGAATACTTTTTGTATGGGAAGGAAACAAAAATAACGACTTTATTCAACAATTTGTCTCCTCTGTGTCTCTCCGCATCACTGTAGCACCATTTTTGAGAATATCCACTGAACGCAAACGCATACGCTCTTCTGTGTCAGCCGCGTTGCACGGATGCACTGTTTTCATTCAATTCAAAGTGTAAATACACGTAGAAAACGTATCTTTGTGTTGTGGCTGACACAGAAGAGCATACGCTGCTTGAATATTCTACAAAATGGCGCTACGGTGATGCGGAGAGAGACAGAGGAGACGAATTGTTCAATAAAGTCATTATTTTTGTTTTCTTCATGTACAAAAAGTATTCTCGTCACTTCATAATGTTACGGTTGAACCACAGATGGAGTATTCTGACGATGTCTTTCAAACTTTGCTGGACCTTGACAGTGTATTTTATTTGGCAGTTAATGGGACAGTCACAAGCCTCCCGGTTTTCATCCAAAATATCTTAAATAATAATTGTCAATCTTTTTTCCAAGCAATAATGGAAAAAGCATCTAAGCAGAGGAGCATATTAATGATTCACTCTGTAAGGTTCATCTCGTCCATGAGTTTACTCATGACTCCAGGAACAACTGATGGTGGAGCTGGTAACTGACCACACATCAGCTCAACAGCATGAGCATTTCATAGGCCGAACACAGTGAGCAGAGAAAGAAAACAGACTGTTTCCAGCCTCAACACATACTGCTTGGTATAATGATAAACTTGTAATAATTAAAACAAAACATACTCTCATCAGATCAATGTATAAATGTATAATGTAATTAACTTAGTATATAGATTTTAGTCATGGCACTAAAATCAATAAAGTATTGAGGTTAAAGGTAGAGGCCAAAGAGAAAGGTAAAGCAGGTTCAAAAACCTGGAAAAAAATTTATCACATATTATCTTAAGTATGCATTGTATTTGTGTGAAAAGCTGAATATGTACTGAAACATAAAAAACAGACTTCTTGCGTGTATGTTTATTCAAATAAAACAAATACAGCATTAATGTGAAACACAAAGTCCCATTTGACTATGCAACAAGTGCTGTTGATAAAGATTGAAGAATTAGTGAGGTCAAGAATTACATTTCTGTAATTAAATTCCATAAAAGAAGTATTGTGTGAGAATCAAACAGAAATGCAAGTCAATTACATTTTTTTACACTCCAATGAGCTGTTAACTTGAGAATGGGATTATTGCTGAGCGGATTTTGAGAACAAGATCTTTCCAACACGGAATATAGTGCACATGAAATATGGACTATTTTATGGAGCTTTTTTTGTCCTCACTGGAACTTGATAGATACATTTTCTATGTAAGTAAGAAGATCCTTCACAATTATCCTTTTGTGTTCCATTAAAAAAAATAACAACAGCATATGGGTTTGTGACTACATTAGGAGTGTGTGAACTAGTATTGAATTCAGAACATTGCTTTAACTCACCAAAATATTCAGTGTAATAGCTGTCCATTCTTTTCCACACCAAAATGGCAAAGGCATCTTGAGAAAGGTAAAACAGCATATTGATGATTCGCTCTGTGAAGCTCATCTTGTCTGTGAGTTTAATCATGCCTGCAGGAACAAATGATGGTGGAGATGGTATTTGACCACACATACGCTCTAAGACGTGAGCAATGGAGAACTGGAACGTGTAAACCAAGGGAACGCTCAGCTTTTCAGCCACAATATCGCTGCACAGGAAGTGCGGATCTGAAAGAACAACATCATACTTTCCATTCCGCAATTTGTCCATCAACTCTGGTGATTGCAGAATACCGTCACAATATAACAAAGCCATATCCTGATGTTTGGAAGCAAGCTCGTAGAATTTAATCTGAATCTGCAGTAAGTTTAACTGATCAGTCTCATATACTGAGAAATGTACCAGTTCATTAAGGAAGTCTTGCATGTCCTGTGTGGTCATGGACACACTGAAGTACTGGTAGGAGAAGCGATCCGATTCTTTGGTATCCATGAAGGGAGAGGGATTCGGCACCAGAACTGTGACATTGTGTCCCTTGTCAATCACCGTTTCCAAAATGATCTTCAGATTGATCCAGTGACTGCCTCTAGTAGGCCAAACTAAAATATTCCCACATTGTGCAGGACCGAACACAGCAAGATAAACAACACAGATTATGAGTCTCATGATTACCAGCAACTGAGTGTGTGATCACTTAGTGTCCTTCAACTATATTCCAAAAGGCATAATTATTTACCAAGTATGCAGACAGAGTCAAACCAGTAAGTGCCAAAGCGACAAGGTTTTCATAAATCATTAAACTTCTTTGGTAAATGGTACACAATTATGGTCCAGACATTCCAGTTTCACTAACCTTTTTCCCCTTTTTTCTTTAATATTAAGTATCCTCAATGGCCATCTATACTGTCACCTGGATTCTGTAGTAGTGTAGTTGATTTGCTGATGCTTTCATTGTAGGATATATTTCAGCCATAAGATAATTCTTTGAAACATTTTGAAATCTTACCGACCTTAAACTTTTGAGGTAATGTTTATACAGTACTGAGCAAAAGTCTTAGGCATGTTAGAAAAACCCTTTAAATACTGATTTTTATAATTTAGCTTTAGTGTGGGGAGGAAATATCAGTTGGACATGTTGAAATATCTTGACCTTTTTGCAACAGTTCTTATGGATTTAGTCAGTCTCGGTTTTTCTGTCTTTTAATGTAATCAAAGACAGATTGATGATGGTGAGATCAAATCTCTGTGACTCTTTGTGCATACAAGTCTCACTGGATTTTACAATTCATTGCAAAATTAATGTTGGAAACATAAACTGATATTTCCTACTGGCAAACTAAAGCAAAAGATAGAAATAACATTTGTGAAGAATCTAGCGTGCCTAAGATGCACAGAACTATATATGAACTGTATCAATCTTTGTATCAGTCAGAAAACCAATCACTCTTTTTTGCTTTTTTTCCTCTTTGATCTAAAACAGCAACGCATTATGAAGAATTTGCACATTTTAAAGAAGACGTAGAGGACTACAGTCAGGATAGTGATGAGAAAAGCGAACACATCCAGACAGTGGTACTGGTACCAGGTAAGGTTGTGAGCCTCGACACGCAGGTGTTTAGCGCCTTTATTGCGCATGACAAACTCAATCCAGAACACAGCCTCATCCAAAGGCTTTACTGGTCTGTCATGATGAATCCTGGACAAACGCATAGCGTTCTCTTTATACCTGTGGAGATTAAGATAAGCACTCTTATATGTCTGTGTATAATTTGCTGTTTATCTATCTATTGTGTTTGCATTGAATATTAATGAGAAACACAGCACAGAGCCTTCAAAATATCACTAAAGTATTGTCATAGTTGTACAATGAAAGTCAGCTCACGAGGGATCATTAATGACGGCACTGAGTCCATCCACCAGGTCTTGAATCTGCATTCTGTTGAAGTCCATGATAACAGCAGCACCTTTGGCCTTCATATGTATCAAATTATCAGGCTGGTCACCAAACAAGGGGATCCCGACCATTGGAACGCCATGATATATGGCCTCATAAATGCCATTAGTGCCTCCATGAGTGATGAATGCTCTGGTTTTGGGGTGACCTGAATCAGGAAAGAAAACATGGATAGAGATTATGATTATTTTGTTTGGCAAAAGGTAACCAGTAGGGGGCTACACAGATTCATTTAACAATGCCTGTACCATTAAACTAAATGTGGTATAATTCAGTTAGATATCTAAATGTTAGTTTATAGCTCTTGAAAAACATTGCTTTTTTCTTAGACAAAAATACACAATCACAAATTTTAATACAAACCCAATAAATCATTCTGAGGGATCCACTTATAAATTCTGGTGTTTTCACCAAGAGTATCTGGCTTCTCTCCACCATATCGCCATAAAACCTGCAAGCAAAACAAAACCCATTTATACAACCACATTAACCACTGATAAGTGTATACTGAAAAAGAGATTAACGAGCTGACACTATGAGGACTGAAAGCTTCTACTTTTACCTCTTTATCAAGAAACAGGGTTGATAAAATATGGAAAGAATAGAAGAATGTGAGAATGGTAAATAACCTTCTGTGGAATCTGTGCCAGTGCTGAGGCGATCGTATTGCTCCTGTCTTTGGTCATGTTGTTCACCAAGGACCCCAGAGTGAAGACCACAATCCCATCATCCCCTGAGCTCTGCACAAACTCCTCCATGTCCTACACAGAAAAAAAGGTGGTCAATAGCTTCTCTTTTTGCTGTAATGATTTAAATACCAAGTACCACCTATAGGCTAGTATTGTGTATGAATGCTTAAAAATAAAATGAACATTTATGCATTTACTAGAGAAAATGTTGATCAGTTATAAGTTATCTATCAGTTATTGAATGTTATCATTCCCACCTTACTAACCTTTAATAACCCTACTACTAACTCTTTATGGTCTCTGAGAACAAAGGTACAGTTTATTTTTCATAGCATAGATGTGAAAGGTAAACTTAGTGCTGAATCATCCTCTTCAAGTTTAAAGGCATAGTGCAACCAAAAATGAAAATATGCTAAAAATGCACTCACCCTCATTCCATCCAAGATATCTTTGTTTCTTCAACCTCAACAGATTTGGAGAAATTTTGCATTGTATCACTTGCTCACCAATGGATCCTCTGCAGTGAATGGGTGCCGTCAGAATGAGAGTCCAAACTACAATAGTCCACAAGTAATCCGCACCACTCCAGTCCATCAATCAACATCTTGTGATGTGAAAAGGTGCATGTTTGTAAATAACAAATCCATCATTAAAACGTATTTAACTTCAAATTGTTACTTCAGGTTAAAACAGGTGTCCATAATATTGCTTTGTACAATGAGAAATTTGTCTCATCTGAATTAAGGATAGATGGATGCACAGAAATATGCACAGATCAAGCACTGTTTACATGCAAAAATAGTCCAAAACCGTTATATGTGAGTGGATTTTGATGGGAAAGGACAACGTTATATAGAAGAAGCGTTATTATGCACTCGTATTTCAACTGGAAGCACATCACAAGATGTTAACTGATGGACTGGAGTGGTGCGGATTACTTGTGGATTATTGTGATGTTTTTATCAGCTGTTTGGACTCTCATTCTGACGGCACCCATTCACTGCAGAGGATCCATTGGTGAGCAAGTAATGTAATGCTAAATTTATCCAAATCTGTTCTGATGAAGAAACAAATTCACCTGCATTTGGATAGCCTGAGGGTGAGTACATGTTCAGCAAATTTTCATTTTTGGGTTAACTATTTCCTTAATATCCTTTAATAATTGGCTTCCTAATTGTGACATTGCAATACAAGAGAGAAATATCAGAGGGAATCATTCAGATAATTATCACATTTCTTAATGTTAGTAAGCTGTTTTGACCTGGTAAGTGGGCACCCAGCTTCCGCCAGTGATAATAAACAGATTGACTGACTGTAAAATGATTACTAGATGTTTGGGAATTATTTGTGGGATTAAGTGTGTAAACTGTTGGGTTTACTATTGCTTTTTAGCTGGTTTAATGATGCATGTGAAAGCATGTGTCTTATGAATTTTATATCTTGTGCTGGTTTATTTTACAGAAAAAGGGGAAGACTATTAAAAAGACAGATGCACCTTGGGTAATGGTTTGGAAGGGGAGCAGTGAAGGCCTCCAATGTATTTGAAGTTGGGCAGGAATGGGCGTGGAAACTCAAAATCCCAGTAGGTTCTGATTAACCAGATATCAGCTTTACCCATCATCTCACAATAGGAAGTGTGTCGTCCTGGAATGAAAGATATTTTTAAACAGCAAAATTGCGGCTTCTAGGTGTAAATCCCCTCATGCCCTCCCTCCCCTCCCCAGAGTATTTAACTCACCAAAATATTCAGTGTAATAGTTGTCGATTTTTTTCCACAGAATAATGGCCAAAGCATCTTGAGAAAGGTAGAAGAGCATGTTTTTGATTCGCTCTGTGAAGCTCATCTTGTCTGTGAGTTTACTCATTGTTCCAGGAACAAATGATGGTGGAGCTGGCATCTGACCACACATCCGCTCTAAAGTGTCAGCGATAGAGAACCGTAATGTGTAAACTAAGGGAATGTTCAGCTTTTCAGCTAAAGCCTCGCTGCATGGATAGAGCGGATCTGACAGCATGACGTCAAACTTCCCATGCTGCAATTTGTCCATCAGCTCTGGAGACTTCAGAGTACCATCACAGTATGCAAAACACAAATCTAGATCTTTGGAGAAAAGCTGGTAGAATTTGATATAAATTTGCAGCAAGTTTAACTGTTCCATCTCATACATTGAGAAATGTAAAAAATTCTCAAAGGAGTCCTCTATGTCCTGTGCAGATATAGACACATTGAAGCGCTGGTAGGAGAAGCGATCTGATTCTTTGGCATGCATGAAGAGAGAGGCATCCGGCACCAGGACTGTGACACTGTGTCCCCTTTCAATCAACGTTTCCAACACAATCTTCAGATTAATCCAGTGACTGCCATCAGAAAACCAAACTAAAACATTCCCACATTCTGCAGGACCGAACACAGCGAGCAGAGAAAGAAAACAGACTACGAGTCTCATGGTTGCCAGCAACGGAGTGAGTGATCTCTCAGTGTCCCACAATCATATACTGTAGCACTCTGTATAATTATTAACACACAAGAGCAAAGTCATGGTTGGGATCAATCAATAAAATTTTCATGTAAAACCTATCTACTGATTTATCTTAAAAAAAAAAATAATGTTGTAAGATCAGGTTATTTCTGAAAGTTTTGCTGACATGAAATTTAAAGCAGTGCAAGATCATTGTTATACATGCAAGTTTAGAAAAACATATTGAGAGAATACATGGAATTTACTTTAAGATATTTCTGAAAATAGCGTTTAAGCGGACACCTGCGTCTAACATGGAGTGTTTAAAGAGTTAATAATTATGTCAACAATACAACGTACGTACATTTTTTCACTTCCTGGCACTGGATAAATGATTTTCACTGCTTTCTGTGGCTAGCGTTTCCTTCCCGCCAATAAAACAAGCCCCTTGTTGCTCTTCTCTGGCCGTTAAGAACCAAACTTGTCCTGTTTACGACCCAAGACAACAGTGGCCAACCAAAACAAGGTATACACCCTTCCTACGTTTTTCAAAATAAAAGCAGTTCCCAAGTAATGATAAGTGTTTTGAGTTATGATGGACAACCAACCAACTACAACATAATCAAGCAGTTTTATAAATTATCATTCTGATATCTTTCTCTATACTATATTTTAATTTTGTTTTTAAATTCCTTTTTTTATTTCTCTTTCTCTTTTTATTTCTATTCTTTAAAAAAGTTATATATTAATGTTATATACTAATCATTAATATATTTCAAATTATTAAAAAATCTATCTATTCTGACTACTTTTTAAATGACTTTTTATCTAATGTACATAATGATATAAAGAGAGCAAAGAGAATTATGTTTTTTATATCAACATCATAAAATGCATTAATAATTACATCAAACCAGGGTTTCCCAAAATTAATGCAAGACCTGCAGTGGGTTTGAGAGTTGATAAAAAGCTAATAATTAATTAAATCATAAAAATTTAAAATAAATTATTTAAACAGAGAAATATTTAATATGCTTACATGCTAATGTGACCAGTAAGTGACATTTAACTGCAAATTTGTTGTTAAATTACTGAAATATGAATTTCCTCAGATATTTTTCAAGTCAATATCTCATGTCAAAGGGTTTTGGCTAACAAAAACATTTGGGAAATCCCTGCATTACATGAACAAACATTAATAAAAATGAAAATAACAATGACATTACATGTCCAAGGATACACTTCCAGGTTAAAAAAAAATTTGTCCAGACTTCCAGGATCTAAAGTTACTGAAGGTTACTTACTGGATATGTTGAGAACATAGTGTCTCAATGTCATACATCACCAGTGTTTAGTAACTTGCATAATTCTTTGTTTCATACATGGTCTAACTGCTTGAGAGGTGCTTTTTTCATCCAAATTCAGAAGTATGGTTTGCAAATGTTTTTACATGACCATATTGTGAATATAGTCAAAGCTAAATGGTATGACACACTGTAGGATTTGTAGAGAAGAATTAAGAAGAATCAATGCATTTTGAATGATATATTTCCATTGTGTGACTAATATGTAATCATGTAATCCATAAAAATGAAACTGTAATCTGATTATGAGCATTATAAAATGTAATATACTCTAATTACGAGTACTTGATTTTTGGAATCTGGTTACATAATCCACAAAGGATTCTTCAGAGTGGATAAAAATTCTTGAGATTATTCAAGAAAATGGTTCTTATATACAAAAAAGAACACTTTTGGAACCTTTATTTTTAGGAGTATGTGATAAGAAAACGTCTTCATCAATAACATCTATACAATGACACTATACCATTCATGCTGCATCAAATTTGTTCTTATAAAAAACTAAATGTTTTAGATGATCCCACTTTTCCCCAATCCAAAATGTTCTAACTCCTCTTCCTCTGTAAAGTTACAGCATGTTGCTTTTTGAAGTATACATTTGCCTAATCTGATTACAGATCATTGGATTGTCAGTGTGCCATAAAAAAGTGCTCTAGAGGAGAAAGCCAACAATGGGCGTCCCTCCAGCCAGCGATGCACCTGCCTGCACTCCAAGCAGCTCTCCTGTCTCGCACAGATAACACTTTCTACCCTCTCCTCCATGCTTCCTTTATTTTTAGGGGTGGCAAATATATAGATTTATGACCCCTACAGCCCCCTCTTTTGGAGACGGGGTCTCAGGCAGAGTGGGAAAAATTTAGCATGCAGCATGTGAATTGGTTTAGACGTATAAAGAGATCAGGGCTAATCGGCTGGCACCAGAGACACTTCTGCATTCAGCCTCCTTTCGGGGAGGGCAACGGAGCGCGGGAGTGAATGCATGAGAGAGAGGGAGGGAGGGAGAAGCCCATGATCTGCTCCATTGTGATAACAGATTTAGGCAGAGTGTGGGGTTCCGATAAGGAAAAGCACACTCAATAGAAGATTAGCCGCATACTTGGAGTAGAACAGTGAAGGAGAGGAGGACACTTGGAAAGAAGAGGAGATGTGTTAGTCATGCTGAAATGGATTCTGTTTATTATTTATTATTAATTTTGACTCTTTTTATCATATTAACATTTGATTTAAATATCAGTTGCTGTGTAACAGAGCTTGAGTCTAATCTTAGCTGATTAATCAATTTAAAGCACGGAACAGCACAATATTTAGAAATAAGCAGCATTACAGAAAATCATGATGTTAATGTCGCATTTAGTATATTAGAGCGGGGCGATAATATACAGTAGTTTACATCTTGTGATGATACAAGCAATAAAGAAGTTGAGATTATTTTGCCCTAGATGAGTATATTGTATGCATGCCAATACAGTTGGACATTTTTATATATCCAACTTTATATAGAGAGCTTGCAGATGTTTACATTTTGTGAAAATAGCAGCAATCAAGAAGTTGTATTTTGCTATATAATAATAATAATAAAACACTTGAGATTTGCTACATAGTATATATGTCAAGCAGTGATCAAGCAGTTAAAATGTACAATATAATAGGCTATGTATTGTCCTAAGTGAGTATATTGCATGTACTGTATGTGGATAAGGATGGACATTTTTATATACCCCACAATATATTTAGAGCTTGCCGATAATTTAGTTTACATTTTGTGATGATGATAATAGCAATCAAGAATTGAAGAATTGCTAGTATAGTATATTTTATGAATGTGGATAAATTTTGACATTTTTACATAAAGAGCTGGGTGATAAAAACATTTTGTGATGAAATGAAAAAAATCAAGCTGTTTTGCTATATAGTATTTATCGCCCTTTGTAAGTATATTGTATGTATGCAGATAAAGTTAGATATTTTCACACATCCACCTATATACTGTATATATAGAGCTTGCCAATAATATAGTCTACATTTTGTAAAGATAACAGCAATCAAGCAGTTGAAATATAGTATATATTTCCCTAAGTGAGTATACTGTATGTATGAGGATAAAGTTGGATATTGCAACACAATAAAAAAAATAGGCAGTTGAGATTTGCTGTACATGAGTGTACTGTTGGAGGTGATATACAACCCACTAGAGCTGTGCGATAATACAGTTTACAGCATATATTTTTATGCAAATATTGTTAGTAGATAGTGATTGTTTGAACATTATTTAAAACGGAAGGCTCTAAATAAACATTAGCAACCATTCACACACTTGCCAGATGAGCTTTGCTTTTCCGTGTTTGGTTTTAGGATAACAAAGTTGCTTTTTTTGTGTTTGCGGTTGTGATTGTGTGTTGTGTTAAATGGTGATTAGCATGGACAGCAGGACGGTCAGCTGTTGAAATGGCTAAAGTGGTATGAACAGTTGCCCAGAAACTCACTCTTCCTCTGTGATGATGACACTAACACAGCATTTAACTTTGTTTTTTTTTTTTTTACACTTTAGGTTAAATGTGGTCTGAAGACTAGAGTAATCTGAACAGAAATGATGGATATGCTTATTTGCAGTGTTTACATGCATTTATCTAAAATCACCTCATAATATCATAATATATATATATTATATATTAGTGCTGTCAAATGATTAATCCCATCCAAAATAAAATATTTTGATTACATTATATATGTGTACAGTGTATATTTATTATGTATGTATAAATACACATGCAGTATATATTTGGAAAATATTTACATTTATACAGTTCATATTCCTATATTTTATATTACATACAAATATATTTAATATATAAACATTTTTTTAAAAATATACTGTACATGCATGTGTTTGTATTTATATATACATAATAAATATAAACAGTACACACACATATATAATGAAAAACAAAAACTTTTATTTTGGATGCGATTAATCATTTAACAGCACTAAATATATATATATATGTGTGTGTGTGTGTGTGTGTGTGTGTGTGTGTGTGTAAATGTTAATTAAAACCTAAAAAAAACTGCTATTAAAATTTAATAGATACATTTTGTGCACTGATGTTTGAATGTAGCACAATCGCACACACTCCCACTTTTGTGCATCTGATTGGTCACTGACAAGTGTGGCTTTTGACTCCAAGATGACCTCTGGCCTCAGACCAAAAGTTAAGCTGAGTCTACAATCCAATCCCTCGTGTGGCTTGGACACTTCCAGAGGTCATCACTATGGTCACTTAAACAGCCTCTGCAGTGAACAATTATCTGACCACAACATAAAAGCCAATCAGAGTCTTCAGAGCTGACCATTACATGCACACTGGTTCATACAAACCAGTTACAACAAAAGCCACTTTAACCAACCAAACAAAGAGTTTAATGAATATGCAGATTGAGTTTTTTAGGCATTTTAATATCAAACAGACTAATAAATTAATCCAATAAATAATTTCCAATCAATTTGACTGTTGAGAAAAAAACAGTTTACACTTTTGAATAATGAATACACAAAAACAAATTGTGCAAAAACACCAAAACACTTTGGGAAAACATATTTTGTATTTGTGAATCCAAAGTAGTTTAAACAATAACATTTTTCCATTTAATAAATTACAATTTAATGTACAACTAGTCACATGTGCTGCATCCACTGAAAGCATAAATAATAAATAAAAAATTTTATACAATCAAATAAATTAGTTTCAGTTCTGAGGCTGCCTTTAATCTCAAACAAAACATCCTTGAGTGTTAATTCATTCAAGGAAATGAAATGACATTAATACTAAAATTATCAGGGAGATGCTTCCCAAGTGCATCCTTGACCATGCATATTTTGTTCAGGGTTCCTGCTCAATTACAGCAGTACTGCTGAATAAAGTGTTTTTGGGTTTCCAAAGATCATTCGTTTCCAAAAAACCCGGAAGAAATGAGTGATTGTGATGTCATAGCGAACATTCCGAGTTCCAAAAATCCAGCTTTGTCTCTCCATGGCAACGGAACTTTCAAAAACATCACAATCACAATCCTTTCATAGAACGCTCATGCTTCAGTTTCGTTCTACCAGGCTTCTGAACTGTCACAGCTGGACCCGGGTGAGGGCGGGTCGGTGTCGCTGGTCCAGGTGCGGTCGGTGCGCAGCTTCTGCATGTTCCCCGTGATCAGTGAGAGGAGCGCGGCTTGCGAGTGAGCCGACGGCTCTCCTCCCTGGCTCTCCAGCAGAGTCACCAAGAAGTTGATGTAGCGCATGGCCAGCCGCAGGATCTCATTCTTGCTGAGTTTTTTCTCGGGCGGGTGTGTGGGGATGAGTTTCCGCAGCTCTGCGAAGGCTGTGTTGACATTATGTTGGCGCCAGCGCTCACGTGTGTTGGTGAACACCTTCTTTGTCATGATACTGTGGTACTTCTGCAAAAAATTAAATATTGTTATACCATCATCTGAATATTAGAACATGGGGGAAAATTAAAAGAATTCTGTTAATAGCAACAAGTACAAACACTTACCACTTTACGTTGTCTTGAAGCTCTATGAACGTTGGAGCATCAGCTATGAAAAACAGAATATGAAAAATAGTCCAGATAGCAGGTAAAAGCAGCAATGTGTGTTTAGTAAAGATAAAGAGCTGTCAGGTAATGGCAGCAGTAATAAGCCAGCATCCGTCCTCTCACTCTCTGAACCCTTGAACAAACTCCTCAGATGGAAAACAAGGTTGTGAGGGAGGGGATGGGGTTTGGCTTGTGCTCCTCATTTTTATAGTCATACCGCTGTGTGACGTTGCAGGGTGTGAGTGGGGGTGGGGCTGATTTTTACATCTGCCATTAATGCGTTTAAATTGATTAACATAATGCGTCGTGTTTCCATTCACGGCTTTCGCATCTGGGGGGCTAAATACAAAGAAATCCAACTTTTTACCAGCTGAACATGAAAAACAAACTGCAGTCTAGTGTTTAAACCAAACAGGGTACATTAATTTCAAACAAAAACATTCTGTTTCATGCATCATGTCCTGAGCTTAATCTTCAATTCACAGCAGTGTCAAAAACTCTTACTAAATATAGATTCAAATTTAGATTCAAATTTTAAAAATAGCATAATTTTATGTAAAATTTAAATATTTGAATATTCAAATGTTATTAATTAATAAATCTAATTAGATTAATTACATGTGAATTTAATAACTTGTATCTATAAATTATATACATATATCGATATACAGTACTAACTAAAACTTAAACTATATAGACATATTTGTAAAACAAATTCAAAAATGATCACAAAACTTTAAAATTAAAATGGTTACTATTTAAAAACCATTTAACCATATATACACTTTACATTAGACTGCCAGTCACATTAATACATAGCTTGGTCACTTTGCTTTTAAATAGTTTTGACAAATATTTTAGTTCCCAATTTAATCCACTAAATAATGTGTGTCAATATATTTTGCATATTTTCCACTCTCTTTAAAAGTCTTCACATTGCACATCTTTTCAAATAAACCTAATAGCACGTAATGAAGCGAATATATACCATTTTTACTGTTGTGAGTTTATTCATAATCTTAAACACTTCTGCATTCAGCCCATCGGGAAACAACAGAAAGGACGGACTATTCAAAGCAGACTTATTGCCTATGAGCTCTAACAAATACGTGGCTGCTGTACAAAATGTGTTTCCCTCTTTTGTTGGGATGCTGGATGTCCACCTGCTAACAGATCTATTACAGCGACTCTGTCCAATAGTGAAGTGACATCATAATGAAAACTTTCCTCGGATTGGACAACACGGTGCCAAAAAAACCCCAAAGCATATTCACCCTGACAGAGTAAGAATATGGGTTTTGTCTGAATGATGGTAATCTTGTTTAGCATGTCCTGGGGCTTCACATAAATTACACTAGGTTATGACAGAGGCAAGCTTGTGGATCAGCACATTCTTTGGGGCCAAGGTCTCCAAAGCCCCCTCTCGCTCTTTCCCAAACTCTCAACCTCCCTTCAGATCAAAAGCTGGTGTCTCGCTGCAGCAATTGTTGCGTTAAAAGTCTCTCTGAGAATTGTGGGGGATTTGCATAATGGGATTATGGAGGGATTAGGAGTCAGGCAGAGGACAGACACAGTTAGGACGGAGCTGAATTCACGACTCCATTCATATGGACTCGACCGCTCACACACCCTGCACCTGCAGAGCTGCCTTTCAGATCTGGCAAAAACTTCAGCGAAACACAAACCTGCTCAAAACAAAACTCTCTCCCAATCCGCACCCAAACTTTTAACCTACCTGAGCTGCGGTTTCCCACTGGAAAGAAACAGCACTGTTGTTTCTCCCAGAGAGCGATGCAATTAAACGGAGACTTCTGCTGCTCAGATGTTTCTCCTGTGAAAAACGTAAAAAGTAATCTGTCAGATTCGGTCCGAAGCCTGCAATCCAAAATATATTTGTCAATACGAATTCAAAAATTTCAAAAACCAAATGATCAGAGCTATGCAAGCCAAATAAACCGAATCAAATGCAACGGATTTTATTTTACGACATTCCAAGACAAACCTGGACATGAATTCTTGTTTTACGAATGAGCAAAATATGAGAAATACCATTTGAAAATTATATATGTGTATATATATATATATATATATATATATATATATATATAAAATTATATATAATTTTATGTATAAGATACAAAAATAAAACAAGGGGGAAAATGGCACAATAAAGAAATGCAAATGCAACTTACTGTAGGGGTTAGTGGTTTGTTCAGACCAATTAAATGCAGAAACCTTCCCCAACTGTTCCTATTTGAGCATTTAGTTGACATTGTTAAACACTGTTGACACTGCAATAAGGGCGACAAGAGAATTGACCCATTGTTTGCAATGAAGAGAGTGGTTAAACAGGTTCAGATTTAAACAGCATGCTCTGTTCTCACAGCTTTTTTCCATCTGAAAGAGCGCTGTGATTACGGTCGCATTACTGACGTATTCATTCACTGTGTTTTACTGCCTCAGACTGGACACACGTCTTCCTCCCTCCAAACACTGCTGTTTTATTTGCTTTTGTTTGAGTAGGGGCAGTTCAGATGCTGTTGGAGTTATTTATGGAGGCTGTTTGGTGTTTTACAGAGGCTGAGGCTCACGAGGTGCAGAGAGAGTGAAAGGGAGAGTGATGGAGAGAGGAAAATGCCCTGTGGGAGTGTCTGTTCTGGAGCTCATTCCTGCGAGGGGCTGCCGTCAGACTGCTGGTGTGCTGAGATAAGCCCTCCGACCCCCATCGCTCTCCCTCTCTTCCTCTTCCTCTGTCTGTGCAGCGCTTTCCCTCTGCTCTGACTGTCAGCGATAAGAAGATCGTCCTGTAATTGAATGACTATCTTTCTATCACGCTCATTTCAGAAAATAGCGAGGGGCTGGAAATGTGTATGGTGTGGGAGATAAATGAATGGCCACTGTCACTGTAGTCAACAATCTGCATCCAGACTGGTAATTTGAAAATGCTTTTTTAACGCCAATCAATTCAGCTTCACATACTGAATGATTTATTCAGTTCCAGACCGGCGTGACCTCCTCTAAATAAGCGGCGTCGCATCAGTAACGTGTAGCGGGAAATGTAAATTTCTCAATACAGTGTCACGTTTGAATAGAACTCTTTCATCTGCATTCAGATGCATTCTTTACACCTGCTTCCGTGAACAGACTGTAAAGCTAACAGTTGCATGTGTACATACACTCACTCTCAACTGTAGGTCAAAGGTCAGTAGAAAAAAAGCCATTAATTAAAGCCAGTAATTCTGGAGTCTTATAATTAGTGAAAAAAACAAAACAGCTCTAAATACTTTTAAACAATCAAAGCTCAAACCTTCTGTTGCACCCTAAGCAGCACATTTAAGAAGATAAGTCTAGTTACATCTAATAATCTCCTGTAACACTAAAACGTTTTGATTAGTAAATTTCAAATACTGTTCCAGCTGTTCATGAATTTGAAAAAAATAATGACAAAAAAGTTGAAATTACAAATTACTACTTTCACAAGTAGATATTAGTAGTTGTAAAATCCAAATAATTTTAGAATTGAGCATAATTAGAACAATACATAATCACTGTATTTACCATATAAAACAATGACTGTGGAGAACCCTGTAAAAAACGACAAATAATACAAATACTGAATTTAAATTTAATACTGCATTTTAATAAAAAAAGTTAATAAATCAATTTGTATTAATGAATGATTTTTTTAAATAGCAAGTATTAACCCTAACCTAACCCTAACTCTAACCCTAACCCTAAATAGCAAGTATTAATTCATAGCTATATACTAAAATATTTTAAAAAGTTGAGCATAATTTAAAAATACATGTTCAATTTTCAAGATTTCATTAATTTTCATGACATTTCAAGTCCTGGAAAACTAAATTTGTAAATTGTTGCAACTGTGGATACCCTCTAAAAAATAAATAATAATAAAAATATTAAATCTAACAAAATGTATGTTTATTTTGTAATCAAGTCAATTTGAAATATATTAAAAGAAAGGTTTGATTTGACCGTTTCTTTTTCTTGTTTTTTTATTGCAACTGTCATTCTGATATAAATACTGATATAAATACATCTAAAGGGTGATAGTTTAAACATTAATATGTACTAATTATTGGAACAATATCTACATTTATTATAAACCATTCATTATATACATTTACTATAAAATATATACATATATTTTAACGGACATATGACTGAACTGTATTAATGTAACATTACATTCTACATGAAAACTGAAAATACAGATGAGCGTGAGAAGTATTCTAAAATATCACTCAAGTGAGTGATATACTTAACATAAAGTAGCAAAACTTCCTCAGAAAAATCGCAGTCTGGTCTGTCCATCATTTCGGCCTGGAACTCGTTCACATAGCAGTCTTCCTCTCTTGCTGTGCGGAAGCACTGAGAATAACCACACAGACACAGAATGATAGAGCAAAACTCATAAAGTTCATATAATTACTTTAAAAAAATGTGTTTTTTGACAGTACAGTGAAAGTCAGTGGGATTTCTTACAAAAATAAAAAAAAAAAAAAAAATAAAAAAAAAAATAAATACAAAAAAATACATAATAATTATTATTTTGCAATTCATTACAAAAAAAAAAAACTCTATTACTCTATTCACTCTATTACCTTCCTCACTTATTTCAGTCTTTTCACTTCATTCTTTTTCACTACATTTCTCATGTTCAATTCAATGTGTTACTTGCCTTTTTTTAAATAATTAATGTAAAAATATAAATTCTGAGCAAAATTTAACACAAAAAATTTAACACAACTAATATTCTAAATTAATTAACTAAAAAAATATACTCAAAACAAAAAGCTAACAAACACATAAACTAAAAAACATATACAGAAAGTTTATATATTTGCAAACAGCAATTCATAAACTCAATATATAAATAAGATAAACAAATATATAAACTTTTTGTGAAAAAAATCTGGGAAATCTATTTCAACTTAACAAAAATGTTCTAAAGAAATTTCTTCATAATCATGACAAATGTTTGATTTGACAGCTATTTTAAATTTTCTTTCGTAATTAAATTCAGTTAGCTGTCATAAGAACAATAATACTGAAAACACATAATTAGCACATGCATCTGTGAATCATATTTTCTAAAATTAATTCTGAGACAATTTTAAAATGTTGTTTAAAATTTAATTTTTGTGTTCCACAGAAGAAATGAAGTCATGCAGGTTAGAAATGTGTGTGTGTGTGTGTGTATCTGTACCACTGTGCACATCTTCTCCTCCTCGCCTCTTCCTCTCCTCTCCTGTCTTGTTGGGCAAATCATTCTCAGGTGAGCTCCAGTGAGTTTGACTCTGCGGTCTAGAGCTGAATCCACACGCAGTGCTTCTGCCTCCCAGCACTTCAGGAGTGGGCAGAGGAGCCGAGGGAACATGGGCAGACCCTCGTGGAACAGCTCGGCCTGGCATGAGATCTGGGTTTTGAATGAATCCTTCACCCTGTAGCTGCCAGACGCTCGCTGTAGTTGAACCTCGGCTGAACTGGCTTGGCGTTAATGGGTTGTATGAGTGAAAATGATCTGTATCCTCTCCTCTGATGCTGTTATGACCTGCTAATGTGAATAAGAAGCAATTTAAAAAAATACCAATAAAAAAATACAAACATTTACAAAAAAACAACTTCAAAAAACAAACACAATCCAACAAACACATACAGTATATCCACATATAAGCATTATGATTATTGTAATAAAAATACAAATATTAAATATAAATACATACAAATAATTCTAGTCAAAAATTTGAAATACTTATAATTTTTAATACTTTTAATTTAATTTTTAATGCTCACCAAGGCTGCATTTATTAGATCAAAAATACAATAAAAATGTGGAACTATTATTACAATTTCAAATAACAGTTTTTTATGTTTATTAAATATATATAAAATGTAATTTATTCCTGTGATGCAAAGTTTAGTTTTCAGCCTCCATACTGCCTACAGAAATCCTTCCAACATATGTTAAAATGTAATGTATTCCTGTGATGCAAAGTTTAGTTTTCAGCCTCCATACTGCCTACAGAAATCCTTCCAACATGCTGATTTGTGGCTCAATTATTATTGGTACTCAATTATTAATGATGGTTCTTATTAAAATTCTTATTAAGCAGTGTTGTATTTTTCTCTAAGGGTTTTTTTGAATAATAAAAAGTTCAAAAGAACAGCATTTGTTTAAAATACAAATCTTTTATGACATCATAAATATCTTTAACATCACTTTTGATCAATTTAACGCATTCTTGCTGAATATAAATATTTTAACAACCTTACATATTACTTGAATGGTATCAGGATTCACACAACAATAAAAGTTATTGTTTATAATGTAGTCATAAATTAGATTTTTTTTTCATAAATATATATTATTACCAAAGCTATTTTATTTTCACATTTAGTGCTTGTCGAGTGTTCATTTTGGATCCTGTTTGAGAGGTTCAAGCTATTTGTTTTTTTTTTAAACACTAAGACTTACAAATCAGCTCTGTAAACTGGCTAGGGGCCGTCTTATCCTCCAGCTGTATCTGTGGTTTAACAGGATCCTGTTCCCAAAAGGGAGAGTGAGTTTGGCTGTTTATGTTTGAGAAGGGCGTAGTCTCACTCTTTTTGACATTGGACTCAGCTGTAATGTCACTGAAGAGCTGCAGAAAAACAAAGAGAGCGCAAAAATATCAACAAGCTTTATTAACCAACAGTGTACCCTATGATAGTTTGATCTTGAATACAATTCACCTTAATGACTTTGTGAGGGATCTGTGGGAACATTTCCTGCAGCTCAGAGAAAGAAGCTCCCAGCAGCCACTGCAGTGATGGAGCTCTTCTTAACATCAGTTGAGCAACCAGAGGATTAATGCAAGGAAACCACAAAACAACAACCCACCAAAAAAAAAAAAAAAACAATAAATCATTGAATAAAACAATACAGAAAAATAATACACTTTAAGCTCCATCTACTGAAGATAATCTGGTGAGGTGGACAGTTATTTAACTTTTTTTCCATGTAACACACGTTAACTACAGAAAATATTTTTCTGGTCTTACTAGCAACTGCTTGGACCTACTTAAGAGAATTTTCTACAGATCTCAGATTTTTTTCTTTACCGTTTGATTGACTGAAAAATATTGGATTTGACAAAGAAAAAAAGAAAAAATTATAACTAAAATAAAGCAGTTCTTTTCTTAAAATAAAATAAATAAAAATAATAATATAAAAACACACCAAAATAAAAAAAAAAAAAAAAAAATCACCTATTAACTTAAAAAAAATAAACATAAAATAACAATATATACACTCACCTAAAGGATTATTAGGAACAATACTAATACTGTGTTTGACCCCCTTTCGCCTTCAGAACTGCCTTAATTCTATTGATTCAACAAGGTGCTGAAAGAATAGAAATGTTGGCCCATATTAGATTTCTATTTATATGCACATCCAGGGCACGAAGCTCCTGTTCGCCCATGATGGAGTACAATCGAGTCACTATTCTTTGGACAGTCACAGATCCATTCTCTGGACTTGATTTGGACTCGCGGAGATGACTAGTACTTGGACTCGTACTCGAGGATATATAAAATCGGACTTGAGCATTCATCACGTTGTTTTTGAATAAATATGTTATAAAAAAAATTATATAAGGTTTAAGTTTCGTGCCCAAGACCGGCCGGGATCCACTCACAGACTTGCTGCTCCGCTCGCTCTCTTTGCTTGACAAACTCACACTGACGTCACTCACTTTACGCTCGTGCATGTCAGATCAGATTACATGATTTTTTTAGTCACTGTGTCAGATGGATGACGCAATTTTGACTCCTAAAATCCTGTGGTGTCGTGAACAAGAAACATGTCAGACTAACGTTACACGTTGCTTTCTGACCAGTGCCGTCAGACACACATTATGAACACACAAACGACTCACGCTAAATCACTCGGTCACTCACACACAAACGCGCAGCTCTCTCTCTCTCTCTCGGCATATCGTATTGATTTTTACGTTTTAAAGTATAAAATACAGTGTCCTGTAAAATGCACGCTTTTTTTCGCTGAGTGTATTTCTGTAATCTACAGTGTTAAAGGATAGTTCACACAAAAATGAAAAATTTCCTAATCATTTACTGCCATCCAGGATACCCATGGCTTTTTTTCTTCAGTGGAAAATAAATTATGTTTTTTTAAGGAAAACATTTTGTTTTCTTCATATAATGGGACTTCAATGCCTACCAAAATCAATACATTTTATCAGTTCTTTGAAGGTCCCAGAGTGGAGACATGTAGGCACTGGGAGATCGAGACTCGACTCAGACTCGATACGGGACTTGAGAGACTCGACGCAGCGGACTCGAACTCTGGTAATGGTGACTCGACTTGGACTCGACTCGGACTCTTCTTTGGTGACTCGGACTTGGACTCGGACTCGACAGTTGGTGACTCGACTACAACACTGGTTCCACCACATCCCAAAGATGCTCTATTGGGTTGAGATCTGGTTACTGTGGGGGCCATTTTAGTACAGTGAACTCATTGTCATGTTCAAGAAACCAATTTGAAATGATTCGAGCTTTGTGACATGGTGCATTATCATGCTGGAAAGTAGCCATCAGAGGATGGGTACATGGTGGTCATAAAGGGATGGACATGGTCAGAAACAATGCTCAGGTAGGCCGTAGCATTTAAATGATGCCCAATTGGCACTAAGGGGCCTAAAGTGTGCCAAGAAAACAATCCCCCACACCATTACACCACCACCAGCAGCCTGCCACAGTGGTAACAAGGCATGATGGATCCATGTTCTCATTCTGTTTACGCCAAATTCTGACTCTACCATCTGAATGTCTCAACAGAAATCGAGACTCATCAGACCAGGCTACATTTTTCCAGTCTTCAACTGTCCAATTTTGGTGAGCTCGTGCAAATTACAGTGGAGATGAGTGGTACCCGGTGGGGTCTTCTGCTGTTATAGCCCATCCGCCTCAAGGTTGTGCGTGTTGTGGGTTCACAAATGCTTTGCTTGCCCTCGGTTGTAACGAGTGGTTATTTCAGTCAAAGTTGCTCTTCTATCAGCATGACTCCTCTGACCTCTAGCATCAACAAGGCATTTTCGCCCACAGGACTGCGCATACTGGATGTTTTTCCCTTTTCACACCATTCTTTGTAAACCCTAGAAATGGTTGTGCGTGAAAATCCCAGTAACTGAGCAGATTGTGAAATACTCAGACCATCCCATGCTCAAAATTGCTTAAATCACCTTTCTTTCCCATTCTGACATTCAGTTTGGAGTTCAGGAGATTGTCTTGACCAGGACCACACCCCTAAATGCATTGAAGCAACTGCCATGTGATTGGTTGATTAGATAATTGCATTACACACACACACACACACACACACACACATATATATATGTGTGTGTGTGTGTGTATGTGTGTGTGTGTATGTATATATATTAGTGCTTGGCAACTTTTTGCATTTTTAATCATTATTAATCACATGTTTTTCTGTAATGAATTCAAAAGTAGTAAATTAAATATAAAACCAAAGCTATTTGCCACTGCCAGGGAATTAACATTTGTATAGAAAATACTTTATAGTTTGCTATCATAGCATTATAACAGGCACCCTCTGTGTAGAGACCTACACTCCCACAGGACTATCACGGGACCCAATGCAACAGAGTGGGGCACGGGACAACAATTGATCAGCGAGTGTAGGTGTGGGCAGGTAGAGACTTGTTTGCCGCATTGAGCAATGTAGACAGTCACAGATCTGTTGATTTCAGGAACACAATGGCCAATCAAAGGTGTTTAAGTTAGAATCCACTCACTGCTTAAAAGTTCTTGCACAGTGCTGAAAATTGCGAATCCTCTCATTATAGCACACGAAGTGCAGACATTATGGAAGATTCATTGTGCATATATTCATTGTGTTGTAACAGAGCTTTATGAGATCGTGATGAACTGAGATGTCAGTTTTTTAGTGATAATATGGGAGCGCTGCTCACATTCTGCCATGCCAAACCATGCACACAGCAGCCCATGCTTACTTTTCTGTTAAAAATAACAGTGAACACTGGTCTGTGAATGTTTATGCTTAGCCTAAATAATTTTATCGGGAGTGCTGCAGGCAGCAGTCTTAGGCCCACCCCAAATAGTCTCATTGGTTAAGAGGCGTGATGACGCCCATCCCAAGCCAAAACTGTTCAACAGCCCTCCCCTCCTGTGACCCATCGTTTGTCTATAGGTGTATCAGAGCCAGTGAACAATGGACTTTCAAAGTAATAAAAACTGCGTTAATGCGTGATAAAAAAATTGTCGGAGTTATTTAATTAAAACGTTAACACGATAACGCGTTAACTTGCCCACCCCTATATATATAGTGCATTCAGAAAGTATTCAGACCCCCTTCACTTTTTTTTCAAATTGTATTAGCATACTGGTTCCAGAGACATTGCTCTAAGTCTCATTTAAAAAGAAAAACATTATTTCTAATTTGGCCAAAGAAAACATATAAATCGAAACATTTTTAATATTAATTTGTGCATTTTTAAATGTTTAATAAAGGTGCAAAAAGTCATAAACAAAGATCTGATAGGAAATTTTTTTTCTTCAGCATTTTGTGTACACAGTTCCGATTTAAATTTTGGTACGTTTTTTTTTTTTTTTTCGTGCTAGAAACATTTTAGACCTGTCATTTACCTCTGTAGGCTGCACAGTGAGCAAGTCTCTATCCAACCAGCTCAGTCCATCTCTCTCTGAGTTCATCAGCGTATGTAAGGAGATCTTATAGATGTAGGTTGCTATCTCTTCTTCCTCACACACCAGTAACACCTAAAACACACACATATGCCATGATCTAAAAATGTACACAGACTTTGAATGCTACATACTTATTAATATAACATTCAACAGAGGAAATATTACATCTGGCCTTGGCGTAACCTTTAAAAACACTGACATTTGTTTTGAGATCTGTTATCGGTAATTGAAATAAATGAGTAAGAAAATACCTTGACATCAAACTTCTCAGACTTGTTTCCAAACAACACAGATGCAGAGTAGACATGAAGCAGGTTGAGATAGATGTTACTGGAAATCTAAAAGTGGGGAAAAACAGGAAATAAAACAAATTTATGGGATTTTATGGGATTATGGGATAATATAAGACGTCTTCACCTTACAAATGGTTGCCAAAAGCAAACATGCTATTAACTGCATCATACACTGTGATAAAGTGTGACGTGCTAGAGCCAAACATGACAATTTTTGGAATCGGCACCCCAGAATTACCAAGAAACAAGTATTGGATTTCATCCAGCAAATATAATGCTGGGTGATTGTTAACATGATTAGACAGATTTAAATGTATTTCAAACTGACAGTGCCCTGTGGTTCTCAGTGCAGTGCAGAATGACCCAGCAGCGGCTGAACTGCAGAGAGAGGACCGTGAGTCTCATCACGACAAGCTCAGACGCCACTCCAATCCTCATGTCCAGCTCACTCAGCTCCTGAGCACAGACACACAGGATTTACACCTTCAGGGTCACTTTGTGAATGGTAGAGCAAGTGTGTATATAGAGCATCACCTGGATGAGGATGGCGGTGTTCTCGTCCACAGTGATGACATCATAATGGGTTCCACCCAGCTGCAGTGCAGATGGAGAGTGTTTCCTCTCCAGCAGAACCATATTGTACCTGCCAACAACAGTTTTTGTACATCAGCTACATTCTTAACAATCTTTCCATTCTACAACAGGTTCTATATAGTGAAAAATGGGATTCTTTTGATGCTTAAAATGTTCTTCATACTAAGAAAAAAATATTTAAAAACTGTTCATTGAAAAGTGAACCAAAAATGGTTCTTCTATGGCATCACTGCAAAAACCCTTTTGGGACCTTTATTTTTAAAAGCATATACATTATATATACATAGTTTTGAATGCAAGAACAGAATGCTGCAGGAATGGGTCCTAAAACAAAGAAAACTATTTTGTTTCCTTGTTTTAGGCCACTTCCAGTTCCACTGTTCCAAAGTCAGTTGAGTTTCCGAATGGGTTTTTGGTTATATGCCTGAAATAAGGTCTGCGGTAACAGCCCAACATATTTTCACAATTTATTTGGTGACAAAATACATCAGTAATACACTAATCAAGATTTTTTTTAAATGTGGTTGCTAACAAGTGGCTATATAGACTACAGTGGTTTTCAGTGCACATTAAACGAGGGAAACTCACCATCTTTCTAGTCCACTATTACAGCCTCAGAGCTGTCAAAGCTTAGTGGTGGTGAACCATGCAATTGTGGCATAGTTTAATTATAGTCTAACTCATATATATATATATATATATATAGGGAGAGGGAGAGGGAGAGAGAGAGAATATACAAAAATATATATTTCTAATATTGCAAAAGCTCCACATCTCAATGTGTCAGCTAACCACCTAATTTTTCCTACATTTTAAAACAATGACAAAGTAATTGGCAGAAACTATTGAGTAACTCACATTGACTCCAGTGTGCGTTGCATCTTTAAGCGTCTCAGTAAACCATCAGTGACGAGCAACACAAATGGAATAGTGTCCAGATATGATGCCGAAATAGATTCTTCTGAGAAATCTGCAAATTAATGATTCAAATAACCAAACACAAAAATGCAGTATATTCCAACACTGAAAAGTAAACAGGATTATCATTGAACAAATAATCCTTATTTTGATATTTTATCAGTCAAAATACAGTATGTACTTGCAAATGTTTAACATAGTGTTTGAATGCTGTTAAAATACAGGAACTATATACTTGGCAAAACTTAATTCTGCAGCGTCAAGCTACTGTAAGAACTAAACCTCACTGATCCAGAATCCTGCACCACATAATTGTCCATTAAACATCAACATCATGTGAGCTTTAGGTTTGTTGGACTGACTGGATTCAGGCACTGCAGTGGAGAAGGAGATAAAGTTGACGTTTCTCTCTGAACACACACTGCCGAAGGGTGAGTGACCCACAGGTTGAAGCTCAAACACCATGCTGAAACTCTGCCAAGGGAAGTCAGGACCAACGTGCTGACTGCACACAACAAGACACCAACTGCAGGAGAGTCTGAGGAGAGAGGAGACAGACAATAGATAACACATTAAATCAAACCATATATACAGACTTCATGTATTAGAAATAAAAAAAGAAGATTTATACACCTGTCCATCACTTCTCTGCTCACAACTTTACTCTTTCCTTCATTGGGGATGACTTCAGACACGGAGTTTCCTAAATACACGCACACACAGAATTAGACAGGACAAACACCACATAGTACCTGTCTTATAAAATCTGTAAAGTTCTTGAAAAGTTAACTCACCTCGTGCCTGGTTGAGAGCTACAAGCAACTCTGTGTTGACACGGTTCACTGTCAAAACTAGAACCTGCTCGCATTCAACAATCATTAAACACTCACATTCTGTAAAACCTACTTCGTTTAAAAAGTATGCTTAGTTAAGTAAATTTTATTTCTATAGTGCTTTTTACAATACACATTTCTCAGCTGTACAGAATCATGATGTTAATATTTATAATATCATGCCTTATAGTCGATAACATAGGCGATAATATATTTTACATTGACATTTGCTATATAGTATACATTGCTTCATGTGAGTGTACTGTATATATGCAAAAAAATAATAATTACATAATGCTGTGTTATAATTTAGTTTAAACTCTGTAAATCTCACTTTAATGTTGTGGTTAGAATGGGAATTCATCCATGTGTTGATTTGCTCCTGGAGCTCCATTAGTTTAGGATTGGGTTCCTGTCTCTCCTGACTCAGATACTGCAGCACCTCAAACTTTCTCAACAGCTCATCCAGACAGCTCAAAGCACAGGAATGCTTCACATTAGCCAGGTAATCTAAACAAAGGCAGATTTTACAGGTGTGTGAGCTACAATATAATGATTAAAACACAAATGAGATCTGTTTATGCCAGACAGCAATGTCACAGAATTTGGCATATTTTAGATTAATAAATCAAAAGTTGGGTAGAAAGTACTTTTCCAATAATAATATTAGTAATATTACTATTCTTAAAAATTTTGAAGAAAAAAAAAAAATCTGCAGTAAATTCGAACAGTAAATTCTGTTGTGCAGTACTTAGTTTACTAGTTAATTTTATGACATTTTAAAATATTAAACTGATAATGTTTTATACCTTCATTTGATTGCCAATGTTTTTGATCATGAATTTGTATTGAATAATAAATCCAGAAAAATTATAAAAGACAAAAAAAACATTTCATAGAACCAAATTGTTTCAAGAAATTCAAAACAGTTTAAAAAAATGTTCCTCTCAGCAATATTAGACCATTTTCTGTGAGACATGAGTGTTTTTTCTCAGATATTTACCAGTGGCTGTGCTGAGGTCACATGTGAGAAGAACATGTTCCTTCAGCGTGACCAGAATATGTAGAAGTGTCATTTCATTAAGCACACTCTCCCCATCTGCCAGAAAAATAACACAAAACGTTTCTCTGCAAAAACCATCATGTACTGATCTTTGGCTATTTCACATTATTCTGTGCATTGTTATAATGTGTGAGAAGGTGTCTCCTCTGACTCTGTTCTGTCCGAAGCATTCTCTCTTGCTGCTTTACGAGGAATCTTGTGAGTTCAGAAGACAGAGTACCAAAGTCTCTGTTGTTCAAAGCAGAGATGCCCAGCTCCTGCATTTTACTCAGAGAGGGCAGAGCCAACGCCTGCAGCTCCCTATATGCATCTCTTTGACACTCTACAGGAATAAATACAGAAATATGGCGATTCATTTCTCAAATCGAACAAATAAATGATTATGAATGAACAAAAAACATGTATTTTGTGTTTACAATCATTTTTATGCAATATTCAAGATCTGAAGGCAATGATGATACCTGTGGCTTGGACGTATAAAGTCTTGCTGATGGTCTCTTGTTTCTCTTCAAGGGGAAAGCTCGTCTCAGTGGAAATGACACTGCTTTGTGTTTCTGAGATGTGATTCGCTGTTTTTATTCTGTTCTCTAACAGGGCTTTTCCTGTGGAATTCTGACTCACATTTACCTCTGAAAGAAATTAAAGTATTAGACTGAATAACATACTGTTTCAGTCAGTGTATAACTAACAACAAAATATGTCAGGAAGGTCCTCCAAACATTCTGCTGTTCCTTACAACATTAAATCCCGATGGACAAAATCAAGTCCCTATCTACATTTTATTTTTATTTTTTTTGCTCAAAAGTCATTTCACTTGGATATATGTTACAATAAGGAAGGAAAGTTGCAATAAACACAATTAATTCTCTCACTCTACCTGCAGATGTTGGACTGCTCCGTTGAGGTTTTTGCATTGGACATTTTTTCATTGTTCTTAATGTTAGAAAAGACGACAAAGGGTTCAGGTCTTCATGAGACAGAACTAGAGAATTATTTCTCTTTCTGCCTCTCAAACAGTTTGATAATGGAGATGATTTAGAGATCATATCTTCTCTTTTCTGTTCTGACTGCTTAGGAAGTGTTTGTATATTGGATATTACTTCAATATATTTAACACTGGGCTTCAGTGGAGAAGACTTAGACATCTCAATCACTTTAGAGATGACTGCCTGCTGTTCTGATGGCCTTGTGGAAGAATTCCCAGAGCATCTTTCTTCTGGACTTGACTTGTGTTGTTTTATCTCTGCAGCTTTACAGTCTCCTCTGGTTGTGGTCATTGTAGAACTGTCTTGTTGGTGAGACTCCATTATAAGGAACTTCACAGTCGTACCTCTATCCACCTGTGTAGGTACAGCTGACTGCAGTGGTTTACTCTGGGAAAGGTGATCTGCGGTGGTGCCTTATTTAGCAAACAATCATGATTGGAAAATATAGATTTATGTTGTATCTGAATGAAATGATGAGAGGAACTTAAAAAGCTCACCTGCATTTGAAGTACACTTACTCAGCAACTCTGTAAATCATTAGCATACAGAACTTAAGAGTAGCATATCATTCTAACAAAATCTTAAAACCATAAATAAAATATAAAAAACAGTAGTATTGCATTCTGTTTTTTATATACAGTGAACAAAATTATAAATGCAACACTTTTGTTTTCGCTCCCCAAGAGTGGCCTTTTATTGTGGCCAGCCTAAGGCACACCTGTGCAATAATCATGCTGTCAAATCCTGATATGCCACACCTATGAGGTGGATGGATTATCTCTGCAAAGGAGAAGTGCTCACTAACACAGATTTAGACAGATTGTGAACAATATTTGAGAGAAATAGGCCTTTTGTGTACATAGAAAAAGTCTTAGATCTTTGAGTTCAGCTCATGAAAAATGGGGGGAAAAACAAAGGTGTTGCGGTTATAATTTTGTTTAGTGTCGTTTTTTTTTTTTTAAGGAGACAAATATTGCATTCTGTCTTACCATCTATATTCACAATAGACAGTGACGAGAATGTTTCATCCACATGTGGCTTTCTCACAGCTCTCTTACAGTCTTCTGTGGACATTTTCTCAGTATAGATGGAGAGATTTTTGAAGATGTTTTCAGGAAGCATCACTGTACTGCCAGTGAGGTGAAACTGACCCATATTGTCTTTGGGTTCTGCAACCTGTTCCACCTCCACCTTCAGGAGTGTGAGAAGCTCTGGGAGTGACTGAATGTGGACCAGTGGCTTAGCTACCTCTGGTTCTGTACAAAAACACAAAGGAGTTTAAGGGCTCTAAAAAATATATATATATATTTGTCTAGCCATCAATACTTGACTAAAGAACAAAATGGCCAAGATAGGAGTATTTGTGTGAATGTTTTTAGTAAATAAACACACTTCTATGGTTGCACACTAAGTTTCTCACATTATTTTCTACACATTACCAGCAAGTAAAAATCGAGCCACACATTGGGGATGTTTCTCTGCCATCCAAACAGCTTTTTCCATATTTTCACAATCACTGTCTGACATGAAATGCCTAGGAAAAGTACATTACATATTATTTACATTATCATATTCTTTATTATTATGAGCGTTGTTTTCATTGATCCTAAAGTCAACATGAAAATAAAACTGAGCTTATTTACTTTCTTTATAGACCTTAATCAGGTTAGACACCATATTGAATTTAACATGGAAGAAAACGAGGTTGTGAGGAATAGATTTACAGTTTTTACAATGGCACACGCTGTATAAAGGAAGCAAATTGGTTGTAAATGCCATTTCATGTTGACTCAAAGAAGGAAAACAAATGTACAAGTGACAACAAGCCTGTACTAGATGTCTTAAAGGAGTGGTTGACTGTTATTTTTCTAGGCTTGATTATTTTTAGGGGGGCAGTCTAACGTGTTAATGCTTAGTTAAAAAACTCATTATTTTTCACATAATTTACCTTTATTCTACACTGCCCTGTTCCTTCTCCTATATACGCTCTGATGATTTATGAAGCCCCTTCCTCAGAAATATGCAAGGGGTTTAGATTGGTGAGCTGGTCCAATGTGCTGTGATTGGCTAAACTGCCTAGTTGGCGTCTAAACGTCCCGCCCCTCACCTCAGCAGCTCCGGTGTTGTATTATGAACAATGACGTCATTAATATTGCTAATCAATTTGAGCCCGACTGAGACCCAGATGATATTAGTGAAGAGGATCGCGCAGAACCTGTGCAAGCACGGCTCTTAATGGTATGTTTTTTGTTTGTTGTTGTCTCTTACTTTTAGTTATGCTGTTATTTGTAAATGCTACTGCTTCTTTTAGCTTTTAATGTACAGTTTACTTTTAATGTACAGTCCTGATTAAAGCTTTAACACAGTACGGCAACCGCACGAGCATCCATGTTTAACGTTCTCATAGCTATGTGAAAATAAGTTTATAAATGGAACATTTCATTGTTAGAGCTGAGCTGAATGAGAGAGAGAGAGAGAGAGAGAGAGAGAGGGATGCAGAGCATGTGCAGAGCAGGGTGACGCAAGAAACAGGATTGAGAACCGCTGCTTTAGAACATTGATTTTGATACTTGTGAATCCATTAGAATCGTTAGAAGACAGAATTGTGATTCATATATGAATAGATTTTTATGTGCACCCCTAGTTTTCTCTTCTTTTTCTCTAAAGCAGCACAACATGGCCTCTGCCCCTTTGCTGCATGTTCCCGAGGGCGGGGTTTATCTGGGGTTGTGATGTCACAAACCCTGGAAGTAACTAGTTGTGAGCCGTTTTTGTAGGTATTTAACTGCCATAATTTTAAAAGACGATATCTCCGTTTGCACAGACTTTTCAGCATTGTTTTGTTTATGCTCAAACAGCAACATTACACACTAACTAACGTTAAAAAAGTGAAATCGCAATCAACCACCCCTTTAACATATTTAATGCAACAAATATTTACAGCCATCTCTCCCTGTTATAACAAAAACAACAAACTCACTGCTTATAAACTGGTGACAGAATCTCAGCTGACAGCTGTTTGCTGGACATACACAGGTCTGGCAGACACAGCGTATGACTAGATGGTGAAAGAAGCAGGTCTAATTCCATCTCAGCGTAAGACCTCGAAGCAACTGGAATGAAAGGTTTTGAAGTCACTAGAGAGATTAGAAAAGCAATCTACGGCAGGAACCACTCTTTGTTTGTGATTAAATATGCAAAGCAATTTCCCATACCTGGAGATTGTGGCTCCTTGAAGGTGATGTTAGCAAAGCAGCTTTCAGGCATTTCCAGGAGCTCCAACTCAGCCGTGTGTTTATCAGCAGTGGTGACTATTATAATTGAAATATAATTATTATTGACTTTTATACAAACTATAACGGCACCAAAAAGTCACACTTTCTGATTGTAACTGCATTAGATAACAAAATATAAAAGCAAATGGCATTTGCACTTTTGAGCTATTTATTGGTGTTTGTGCATCAGTTGCTTCATTATTTAAAACCTAACAAATGTATTCATTTTTTCTTTCCATCAAATGATTAGCTTATACCTGTTCTTTCTTCTTTAAAATAAACACCTTTGCATTGATATTTTGTTATCTAATGCAAATGACATTCAGACATTTTTACATTTCCAAATACTCTTTGGAGGCATTGTTTATTTTTTGCTACGTATATGGCAGTTTTACCTTCTTTGAGAAGATCTTTCAAAGGGAAACATTCTTCTATTGGTTCACGGGTGACATTTAGAAAATCTTGCATTTGTGCAAAGGAATAATTGGGCTCTTGTCTTGGAAAGCAGTCCATATGAACTTCAACAGGCAACATCAGACACTGTTAAGAAATCATAGCTGGTATTTAAAATGTGCAAACATTTTCATTAGCTGCAAATAGCACAACCAAGAGAGATATTTACTTTAACGTGATTTAGTTTTGAAGATTACCTCTTCGTTCAGTACTGCTTCTTTTTTGAACTCTTCTGTAGCATTTAAAGCAAACGTGGCACCTGTTACCTTGTCTAAAACTGCATCATATGAAGCACAGTGTCTAGAAGGAGGAAACACAGGTAAATTGAAAATATCATTTCAGTGCATCAGATGACAGTACACAGGACAATCTGGCATGGTTTCGATCTTCCTCTGAGCCAGGTTACATCTATTTGTTCAATTCTCAAAACAACTTTAACATGAGTGAATGATTCTGAAGATTTTTTATGCCTAATCCCTAAACTCTATGTTGTACCTAAAAATAACCTCTTCTAAGAGATTTACTGATGAATTGTGAACTGGATCCGAGACAATCATGATGCTCAGCCTCTGAAGCATCCTTTGAAATGGAGGTAGGTGGCTTTTGAACTGCTGCAGACGGTCACTGAATATCACCTCCTCTGGCAGAGAAAGAGCTAAGATTTAGGAGACAAGGAAAGGACAGATTAACATCTAGATTTTCCATTATGAGTGCATCATAAAATAAAATTCAGTGGTCCATGAACATATAAAGCACCTTTGAAATACTTTTAAAAAGCAAGCTGTGTGATTTTAGGTATTTTTAGCACACATCTACCCCTTTTTAGTACAATATCACAGCCAGAAATCTACAGATACAGTATAGTAAATACTGAAATGACACAAAATATAAACAAAATAAAACTGAATACTCCAGTTCTCACCGTAACAGCATGTATCTGGTGAACATGGACTAAAACTCTCTTCCCAAGGTGATCTTGAGGTACTGCTCTCGACTCCATCTAGGAGCCAGAGGGCTTCTGTGGTAGAAATACTGCACTGAGAGGCAGGGTTAGAGCTGGGAACCACTTCCTCTTGACCTTTTCCTGTCTGCAACACATTAAACCTAAATACAACACAGAGCAATTTGAAGAACCTGCATTTAAAGGAACAGCTCACAAAAAAAATTAAAGTTAGCTGAAAATGTACTTTCTCCCAAGAAACCCAAGATCTAGATGAGTTTGTTTCTCCATCAGAACAGATTTGGAGAAATTTTGCAGTAAATCACTTACTCGGGTCCAAACAGCTCATTAAAACTTCAACCCATTGCTTCCGAGCTAAAAAATATGTGTCTTCTATCCATAACAAAACGGTCTCCAGTGAAAAATTAATCTCCTCTGATTCCAAGAATGGTACAGACCAAGACAAGTTCTAAACGTTTACAAGTGTAAAAAAACTGTTCTAAACAGATTGGTTGGTGGATTTTTATTAGTACTATCATCCATAAGGCATTTTTATGGATTATGATGGACTGGAGTGGTGTGGATTACTTGTGAACTATTGTGATGTTTTTATCAGCTATTAGGACTCTCATTCTGACGGCACCCATTCACTGTAGAGCATCCAGCAAGTGATGTAATGTTAAATTTCTCAGAATCTTTTCATGATGAAGAAACAAACTCATCTCCATCTTTGATGACCTGTCTGAGGGTGGATACATTTTCACCAAATTTAAAATTTTGGAAGGACTTTTCATTTAAATACAACTGAGAGAAATTTAATCTTCAGGAGAGATTTAATCTGCAGACACAAATACAAAATAAGCTGAGATCGATCATATCAAAGGACATTACAGACACGGTTCAAACCTCTCCAAACAGTCGCTGAAACGTGTGCTGGCCTTCAAATCATCCATTACAGACCCAGTCACTTGTAGAGTACAAACTGATGTTTTGTTCTCTGTCAAAAATGACACAAGTCAACATTGGTATGATGTCTTTGAATTTCACAAATAGTCTCCAGTCTTAGTTAGCAACACAGATATCTACAGGACCTTATTTTAAAACCAAAGTTGCTCGCCAATACAATGAAAGCAACTTATTTCATATTCAATTAAACACCAACAAGGCACACTTACTCCATGGTACTCTATAAGCTTTGTCCTGCAGGTGTCCGTTGTGTGGGTAGATGTTACTGACCAGCTGGAAAGGAACTGGAAGTTCTAACAAACCAATCATCATTCTGTGTCTGACTGAGGCCTAAAACAGATGACATCTCAATATTTAAACGTCTGTGAGCTTTACAAAGTATTTATTTGATATTTCTATATCGGATTGTAACGTTACCCATTTTCTAGTAATTACTAACACACTGCCAATTTATTTATTTATTTATTGTTTTATTTTGTATGCATGCATAATTGTATAATGTTCAGTATTTGCATTTGTATGAAAGTGCATGTATAATGTTAATGTCGTTTTATATTGAAGAATACATGAATGGAACCTGTGAGGGAACCACTTATCTGTATAATCTGTAATGTTCTCTATTATAGATCAGTGGTGGGAACTCACCTCAGAGATGTAATCAATACCTTTAAACCCGACAGTGATGAAAGTGGCACTTTGTTGGGTTTGTCCACAGGAATTCATGTTGAAATCACATCAAAGGAGCTTTAAAAATAAACATAAAAGCTGCGAATTTACAAGGTGTCAACTACATCTTGTTGTGGAATCATCTTCACGCGATTGGAGTGCAGTTTCAAGCAAAATTACACATTTCACCCCCTCAGTTAAACGGAATTATGTCAAATTTTTAAATGGTTTGGCTTTGATGTGGCCTGTCAATTCGATACTTAAGCGATCGCGCTGAATATATCGTGAAGTATCGGTTCTGTTGAAATGACGAGCGATAGAGTAATTAAATTAATTTCATTAACACAAGACAACAGAGTTAAACAGGTCAGTTGTGCACTTAAAACTGGACATAACTAACTAATCTAAAGTAAAACTGTCTGAGGGGAGACATTACACACGCGCGCGCTCTCAGTGATTGACAGGCTGAAGCTACGCGACGACCACGCCCACCTCATTGAGTCATCAAATAATGAAAATAAATTGAATTTAACATTTATTAATCACTTGAGCTTATATTTCATTGATTGGTTTTTATTTATTATTTGAGCATTTTATTTATTTTAATTTTGCTAAGAAAAAAGGTTCCATTATGAAATTCATCCCAGTTTACACCAAAATACATAGTAAAACTTAAACTTGTTTTACTTCAGCAGCTAGTATAGGCAACATTTCACATTTTCATTTCCCAATGAAATAAAAATTAATAAAACCTGTATACATACAAAAAAAAAGAAACCAATAAAAATGGTCAAAAAAGACTTTTACCAAAATTAAATTAACAAAATAGTAAATATAAAAATTAGATTCTAAATATTAATAAAACTATGAAAGTATCTTAATGATGCTAAAATTGCACTATTAACCTCAATTAAGACTCCATATTACGTTTTTATGATAATTACTGTTACTGTGATGAAAAAAAATTGTATAATTTAATTTATGGTGTCATGGAAATTAGTAGCCTGTATTTAATGAAGAGATGTGTGTATACTGTTGTTTTATGTATTTTTTAACAATTGAAAGCATTTACTATTTACTAGGCATTTACTAATATTTTAATATTCCAGACATACCGTTTCATTTTCATACTGAAGAATAGTGGTAGTGCACTGCCATCTAAAGGACAGATTACTGATTCTTGGCTCATGATGAATGCTGCTTGCAGCTGTAATTTTCATTTTTTATTTTTCTTGATTTATTTTTTCTCAAGTGTTTTAGTTGTTTTCATTATAATAAAACATAGTCCTAAATTCAGTAATACTATTGCAGGATGTTTCTGAATAACGACACAACTTGACTCCTCAGTTTTACAAACAGATGGGCTTTATTTCAGAACAAATCAATCAGTGTAAGATGTTAAGATTGGCACAGAAAGAAATCTGGGACTTGACTTTTTACAGTACCTGTAGAAAAAAGAAAGAAAAAAAAGAAAATAATGTGAAAGTGCTAACAAGACATAAAGCACAACATTTTCATCCTGTCAGTTAATAAAAATAAAGCACAATGCAGTCTCACCAGCTGTAGCAGTATCCCATGACAATGACCAAGCCAACAGCACTTAAGGATCCAACAGTTACAAGAGCAGATATCGTCATGATGTAGGATGTTCCTAATGTGAGAACAGAAATGGTTAATATCATGTTTTTTACAAATTTCAGGTGGCATAAAGCAGTGATAGATTTGTAATCTTTACCTATAACTTTAGCCCAGATCACACAGGACTGTGTTCTAGACTGCCAAAGAAAACACACAAAGAGAGAAATTAGAGAACCTATTGAAAAAGTATTAAATGCACTCATTGTACAGGTCTTTTAAAGACATCAACCCACCTTTCCCCACTGACACACAGTGCGGAGGATGACATAATAGTCTTTTCCATTTTCCAGAGGTGCGTTGAAGAAGTCTCCATACAGCTGCTGATCACCTATGGTGAAGTTGATTTCTGCAGCCAGACCACTGAGCTGTATCTGAGCCGTGACGTAGCCTCTGTCACATCTCTGCTGCGCAAAGAACCGCGGACTTACAGCTGAGCTGCAGTCAAACAGCATCACGCCCTCGACTGGTATCACAAACACCTGATACATACTGAACACGCAGACACACACACACAAAAAATCATTCACAGCAACTGAATACAGAATTATCTATAATATATTCGGCATATGCAGCAGGGATCAAATAGCCGGGTTTCAAAATAAAAGCATTTTCAATCTGGTCTCACTGTAAATTCTGTACTCATATGGCATTAACTGTTTATGTAAAGAGATGTTAAACGTCCTTACCATATTGGGTCAAGTGTGTTGGTGGATCTCCATAATTTCAGAGTGGGCAATGAAGCCTCTACCTCACTATATTTGATTTCTGGGGTGGGGGGAACTAAAAGAGCACAAGAAACACAGTGTACAAGTCACTATAAAAGTAGACAGTATCAACAGTTTTATTGTTTTGGAAATCTGTAAGCACCATGCAAAGCATTTAAAAACCCAACTGTTTTAATGCAAGTGTTGTTTATTAACATTTCTCAGTTAAATTTTAACTTGACGTATTAAAATAACTAAGATAAAATATAGACATGTTAAAAAAAATGATGGAAAAAAAAATATATATAAAAAAAATTACAAATAAAATGAAAACAGAAAATATAAAAATGAACACTAATAGGCATTTGATCAGGCAGGTCTATAATGCAACCTTTCTAAAAATTAATTTAAACAGTTTAATGGCAGTTAATGTAATGCATATGTTACATATAAGCAACAACAATATAGACTGAAACAGCATTATATCTTGATAAACTTTTTCACTGATTTTCCTGTTTCGATCAGAAATGTTACAAGTAAAAATGAATTGTAAATACTGACGTTTTTAGCGCAAGGATGAAAGCAGCTTTTGTTTTGTACCTGGTATGCTAGTGTTTGCTGTAACTGTAGACGTGGCTCGCGTGGACTCGGCTGTAATGGTTATGGTGTAGTTTGTGGCAGGCAAGAGATTCAAACAGAGAACAGGCCACGGGGCAGAGGAGCTGAAGATCTTTTTCCTCCTGTCACTGAACAGCTGCTCAAAGTCTCGCAATCCAACGAATGTCACCTGTGATGAGATCCATAACCTCATTTATGATTAAAGAAGACAACTTGTGCAAAGAAATAGCTAGATTTCATTAATAAACGAACACTCACTGTGTATTTCTCCCTATAACCCTCATTCTCTGCATTCCAGCGCAGGCATCTTTCATTAATCAGCACCAGATCGTTAATTTTCAGTTTCAACTCTGTAACACACAAAATCAGATACAAATTGGACCAGACTTTATGCTGGCCGACACACTTCTGAGACTGTGCTTCAGTATCCCATTGTACTGCTGAACAGTGAGGATGTGTACCTTTGCAGTGCAGGGTGGCGATCTGCCACTTTCCTGTGATGTCACATACTGAAATGTCACTTCCGGTGTGTCTGTAGTGTCCTTTAATACAGCGGTGGATCACTGCAGTGCTGTTGTCCCATGCTACCTCTGCGTGTGGCACCTCCGGCGCAGGACCACAATATGCTATAGACAGAAAAACACAGAATGACAGATATGTTTCTGAAATTTGTGCATCTAAATATAGAAAATTTTTCACTAAATTTAATTTAATAAATAAATAAAATTGTAATTAATTTTCACACTGTTTGGCTGTATTATTCCTGTCTGTGTATGCATAGGCATATATAGTACCTTATCATCTTAACTACTATTAAAAACAACAACAACAAAAAACTACTGCTCATTTTTACCATTATTATAAAAAAGGTTACTATTAAAAGTCCATGTAGCACACGTTGACTCCTAAATCATGAAAAGCATAAATATTATACAACACTGCATTTATTTGATTAAAAATACAGTAACTATATAAATATTGTGAATAATTATTAATTTTTTATTATTTACATTTACATTTTTATTGTTTATTTATATTTTCTGAATATATTTTAAATTTCACTTTATTCCTTTTCACATGATCCGTCAGACATCATTCTAATATGCTTTTTAAGAAACATTTCTTATTATTATCAATGTTGAAAACAGTTGTGCTGCATCATACTTTTGTGGAAACTATTCAAAATAACCATTTGGTTGAATGCATTTATTTGAAATAGGAATATTTTTTCTAATATTATCAATGTCTTTTGTTTCACTTTTTTTTTTTATCAATTTAATGCATCCATGCAAAATAAAAGTACTAATTTCTTTTAAAAGTCTTTAAAATATTACTGACCTCTGACTTTTGAACATAGTGTACATCATTAAAGCAGGAATATGGTTCAGTTTACCTGTACATGTTACAGACACTTTTTCCCATGTTCCTTCTGATGTACATGTTGTCATGTTTTTGTCACTCTCCTGTTTGAGTCTATATTTACATTTGTACTGAACCACACTGCCCAATGTAGTTGCATTGTTCCAGTGTATATCTGTTAGTGGGAATTCTGGGGGAGGCCCACAGTCTATCTCTGTTCAATGGGACCAGTGTAAAGCATTAGAAAAAAAGACCACTTTAAAAAAAAAAATAACTGCATACTCTTTATTCATGTTTGATGACCTTAAAGTGTTAAACAGCTTATATGTTGCGATCCACAAAAAATGATTTTGAATGACATGAAGGTGAGTAAATGATGACAGAATGTTGTCAGTACCTTCACATCTCATGTTAACTCTGCTCCACTTTGCATCTGAGTTACACAATGACACATTCCCTTCACCCACAGTGCGATATCCAGCTTCACACACATAGAGGGCCACAGAGCCCAGACTGGAGCTGTTATTCCATAACACAGCTGAGTGAGGTAGTGAGACGGGGACGCCACAGTCTACTTCTAAACAAACACACATACAGACACACTGTACATGTGCATACATATTATCAGCTTATTAAAGAGAACAGCAATGAAATAGCACATGGGTCATTCTCAGGAAATGGTCAGTCTACGTTAAAGGAGTAGTTAGACCAAAAATTTAAATATGCTCAAAATGTACTCACATACTCAGTTTTTGTCTTCGTAAGAACAGATTTGAAGAAATGTAGCATTCCATCACTTGCTCATCAGTGGGTCCTCTGCAGTGAATGGGTGCCATCAGAATAAGAGTCCAAACAGCTGATAAAAACATCACAATAATCCACAAGTAATCCATGCCACTCCAGTCCATCAATTAAGGTCTTGTCAAGCGAAAAACTATGTGTTTGTAATAAAAAAAATAAATAATCATTGCTACCATAATATTGAGTTCTCCAGTAAAAAAGTCATTTCATCGAAATCATGTGAGAAATATGCAGATTAAGGACTTCTTACCACAACAAACCAAAACAAATACGCTGGTGGGTTTTGATGTGAGTGGACAACAGGGGACAGACTTTTTCACTGCAGGAAACATTATTATGGATTATGGACTTATGTTTTGGCAGAAAGTGATGGTTTATAACTAATATCTTAATGATGAATTTATTTATTTCAAACATGCAGCTTTTTTCCTCACCGGACAATAAATGACGGATATTTTTGTGATGTTTTTATCAGCTGTTTGGACTCTCATTCTGATGGCACCCATTCACTGCAAAGGATCCATTGGTGAGCGAGTGATATAATGCTACATTTCTCCAAATCTGTTCTGATGAAGAAACAAACTCATCTACATCTTGGATGCCCTACAGGTGAGTACATTTTCAGCCAATTTAAATTATTGTGAAAATGATTCAGTCAGAAAGGATACACCTATAATATTACAAGCCAAAAAAAATTAATAAATAAAAATATATCACAACATGATGGGACAAATCCTCTAATTTTACTAAATGTGCATTTTTGCTGAAAACGCATGAAGCATTGAAAAAAACTGACGAGCTGAATAATCACACTATTATCTTCTGTAGAGCAGCTTCATATTTCAAATGAGTTTGTTTCATAACTAAAAAGCTTTTAACATTCACACTGTTTTTGAACTATTGAACTAAACTGAATTAAAATTGAACTAAAATGGCACAGTTTCATGAGAATGACCCATTTACAAAATAAAGAGAGAAAATATGTCAAAAAGATTAAAAAAAGCATAAAAATATACCTTGACACAGAAAATCAGGATGACTCCAGATTCCCTCTGAATCGCAAACTGATGTATCTCCTTCCCTAACATTATAAAATCCCTCAATGCACTTATAAGACACACTAGATCCAACTTTAGTGTCTCCTCTCCATATCATAACAGAGAGGGGGAGAGAGGGCGGTATTCCACAGTTCACCTCTAAGAAACAACAAAAACCTTCAAGATGTCTTCAGTTCACATATTACATACAAAGTCAGTTCATTTATTTAAAAAGAAAATGTTAACTTTGAGTTTAAAACAATTACCTTCGCACACCAGAGTTGGTTTTGTCCAGTAACCATTCTCAGCGCACACAGATATATTAAGTCCTTGTTTAGCATAGTAACCGTGTTTACAGTGATATGTTACAGTGCTGTTAAATGTGACTCTGCCATTCCATATTTGTACAGTGAGGGGCAGTAAAGGTGGCTCCCCACACACAATCTCTGTTGAGAAGGATATGACATGACAACAGTTACAACTGAATCACTGCAGTATAAAGAGGATTTACATTGCTTACGGTGGGAATTATGCACTGGGAAAAATCAGAAGTTGAGAAAGCTCAAAGACTTGAGGCAGCCAGCTTCAGGACTTTTCTGAATATACTCAAAGTCATAGCAACATATGTTTTGACCTTAATTTTATTGTTTGAACTCTTATTCTGATGGCACCCATTCACTGCATAAGATCCATTTGTGAGTAAGTGATGTAATGCTAAATTAATACAGATCTTAAGAATTCTTAATCTCAAAACATAAGAATTTAAGTTGGTCTGTTTTTTGTTTTGAATTTGCAGAACTGTGTCTTTAGAAGATTTGGAATATAGATTTTGGAATATAGCAAATGGAGTTTTAAGGACTACTTTTATGATAATTGTTTGGTGCATTTTGTAATTTATTTTAGCTTGACAGTCATTCACTTTCATTTTATGGATGAGAACAGTGAGGATATTTATTGCCATCTATGGTTTCACGAAGAACCTTTAACATCCATGGAACCTTACTATTAGACAAAAGGTTTTTTATGGTGGAAAAGAGGTTCTTTAGATTATTCAGATGTTATTTACATAAAAAAGGTTCTTTTAAGAACTGTTCACTAAAAGGTTCTTTAAACCGAAAATGTTCTTCTGTGGCATCGCTGTGAAAGACTCTCTCTTGAAACCTTTATTTTTAAGAGTGTAGCGAAGAAATTCACACAGGTGTGGAATGACACAATGAATAAATGATGACAGTGTTTTCATTTTTTTGCATTTTCGAATTATAACTTTAAAACTTTCTTTAATCATTAAAGGGATACTCCATCCCAAAATGAAAATTTTGTCATTAATCACTTACACCCATGTCGTTCCAAACCCGTAAAAGCTTCGTTCGTCTTCGGAACACAATTTAAGATATTTTGGATGAAAACAGCAAGGCTTTGGAGAGGAGAGGAATTGATGAATAAAGTTGTTATTTTTGTTTTCTTCATGCACAAAAAGTATCCTCATCGCTTCATAACGTTACGGTTTAATCACTGATGGCAGATGGAGTATTCTGAGGATGCTTTTCATTCTTTCCTGGACCTTAACACTGTTATTTATTTGGCAGTCTATGGGACAGTCTCAAGCCTCCCGGTTTTCATCCAAAATATCTTAAATTGTGTTCCGAAGACGAACAAAGCTTTTACAGGTTTGGAATGACATGGGGGTGAGTGATTAATGACTAAATTTTCATTTTACGGTGGCGTAACCCTTTAAAAAAATTGGAGACAATTCTCTGTACCTTCACAAGAATAGTCTGGGTTACTCCACTGACCATCACTTTCACACACAGACATATTTCCTGTATCCAAACTGCGATATCCAACATCACAGCCATACAGAGCCACAGAACCAATCTTACTGACACCGTTCCAGAATAACACTGAGTGAGGCAGGACTGGAGGAGAACCGCACTGTATCTCTACACACACACAAACACAATCTCAACAGATTCTTTGCAGAATCAGCATCATATTTCTGTGGGCATAATAAACAGAAGCAGATACCTTCACACTGGAAATCAGGACGGCTCCATGTCCCACGAGCAGTACATACGGATACATTCTCACGCCCACTGTTATAAAAATGTGGCTCACACACATACAGCACCAATGATCCCACGCGTGAGATATTCTTCCAAACCGTTTTTGACTGAGGAAAAACATAAGGCTCCCCACAGTCCACTTCTACGTAAAAATTGATTAAAATTTGTCAGGTAGGTGACAGTAAAAACGTGTAATGAATGTGCAAAAGACTGTGTCAACTAAAGGGGTCAAATCAAGCCCTGCATTTGTGTCTGTGCATGTTGAAATCACATTATTGAAACAAAATGAGTGGTTAATATCATTTCATGTTGACTTTAGAGCATTGCACTTAATTCAAGATCTGGCAGACTGATTAGCACAAACGTAAACTTTACCTTCGCAGACCAGACTGGGTCCGTGCCACTCTCCATCCAGACCACAGACTGAAGAATTCTGTCCTCCCTTCCACTGAAATCCCTCCCTGCAGCTGTACTGGAGTTCACTGCTGTAGTGTGTGATCGTGGGGGACAGCTGCTCAGCGTGGAGGACTGATGGAGGAGGTCCACAGTCTATCACTATAGAAAACATGACATTAATATTAACATTAAACACAAACAGGTGATCTGGATAGTTACTAGAGCATTACTATATATATATTCAAGATTCAAGAGTATATATATATATACTCACATATATATATATATATATATATATATATATATATATATATATATATATATATATATATATATATATATATATTTTTTTTTTTTTTTTTACAGCTGTAGTATTATGAAACACTTAAAGACATGTGACTAAAACACAGAGTGTCCTTGTAAATGAGGTGATATTTCTATAGAGGTTTTATTCATGTAAAGAGCAATGGCTCTGTTCTTACCCTTGCAGTAAGCTGCATCCCGGTTTGGATTAAAGGGTTCTGACCCATCCTGGACTGTGTAACCCGTCTGACAGGAGCAGGTGAAATCTCCCTCTGTGTTGTGACAGAGACCTCCTTCCCTACAGACCCCCTGCACACTACACTCATCTATATCTACATACAAAAAACAAGATCATGGAGTTCACGCCTGTTCAAAATTATTAGAGGCCGAGACCCGAAGGGGAGCTCATGCAGAGTCTAATTGCATAATGTTTATGATTTCCACACAACAAAATGTGTTTTTACACTTCTTCTCCTACAAATTTTGAACAAACTTTCCCAAATTTTACTCAGATTGTTATGAGCCGATAAAAGTTTTGTTTTTTTCTATATTTAAAATTGCTCCTGAGAAATGATTTCACAAGTTTGATGGTGAATGGGCAACAAGTGGAAATGAGGCTACATCTCTGCAATATTTTAGCATATTTAAACCAAAATTGGTGTCTTATAATAACCACAACCAAAAGGTACCTGCACATTTTTGGCACAGCACCACCTACTGGTCTTAATGCATGAAAAAGCATTTTTTACTCATAACTTAATAATGAGACTATAGTCTCTTTAGATTAATTAAAATTTTCGCTTGATACCTAATTTTCCAATGTTCGACCATTTAAAATTTTGTTGTAAAATGCTATATTTTATGAATGCACTGGTACACTGTTACAAAATTCGGTATGTGTCATAAGTGCCATGGCTTTGAAGGTACTAGAAAAGTTTTTTTTTGTTTTTTAATTACATTGAAATTTTAAATTTCACCAAATTTTGCTCTGATGAATATGAGGCTGAGCAGAAAGAAAGTACATTTTTTGTTAATTTTCTGTCTTTTTTTTTTTTTTTTTTTTTTTTTTTTGATATTCAAAATTGTTGCTGAGAAATGGTTTCACAAATGTGGTGGTGTCTACACCAAAGTGGACATTAGATATCTCTGCAACGCTTTCACATATCAAGACAAAATTTGGTACTCTGTCATCACAAGCATGACCTGAGGGTACCTGGAAAGTGCCACCTACTGGTCAAGAAAGTGAAAAACTGATTTTTGTTATTAATTCTGCTCATTCCATTTTAAACCACTTTGTCAAAAAAAATCACCATAATGTTTCGATCAATTCAACTTTTATGTGGTTGGTGGGCTTGGCTTCTGCTTGCATGTTTTCTTCTGAAATCAGCATAACAGGATATTTCATGATGCTGTTTAAAAATAAATCACTCAATAAATCTTATAAGATTATGAGAATAAAGTTTAATCAATACAGGATTAAAGTTCTTAAACTGTAAGAAAATTTGGCAGTAATTAGTTTAAATGACTATTTTATTGTACCATGACGTAAATTTCTCAGTTATTAGTGTTTTACTTGTCCTTTAATGTCTTTTCACACATTCCACTCGAAGAAACTCCCATTTAACACTGTTTAGCCACATTTGTGCAATATGTTTTGCAGAACATGTTAACAAATTAAGCCATTCAGGATATATCACTTGCAAAACCATGTTCACACCCTTCCTGCAACATCTCTGCACCTCCTGTGTTTCAGTCAGGAAACAACAACATTATGGGGAAGACGTGCTGGAGCTTGAGTGACACGGCTCTACAAATGCATTCATTTACTGAAATGAAAGCTCACCATGGCAGTACGTTCCATCATTGGGTATGAATGTGTTCATGTGATTGGATGGGCTGTAGCCTGTGACACAGGTGCAGTAATAGCTGCCGTACGTGTTGTGACACTTGGTGTGATCACCACAGATTTTACCCAGCTGACACTCATCTTTATCTGTATTAAAACAAATATAACATATAAGTTGATCAATCAAAATGTATGCTCAGCTATTAAACAGTTCTCAGGATAATCAAACCTTGGCAGTAAGTCCTCCCGTTGCCGACAAACCCATACATGCAGTTGCACACTTTCCCCCCAGATCCATCAGTTTTATCATCACAGGTGGCGTTTTGATGGCAAGAGGAACAAACATCCACTGTGTCTGCCTTCACTCTTATGACTGAGGAGAAGAGTGAAAAACCTGGATTAACATTTCACATTTAAAATGAGAATACTGACATGCATGCATCTAACATGTTAGATTTACAATTATTTAAATGCATGTTACTTCAATCATACAGTATAATTAACATTCATATTCATATATGTGCAATGTATTACATTTATATATGTAATACATTGCACATATATGTTGATTATATATATATAATTATAATATAATATAATTTGTAATTAAAAAAATAATCACTCTTGAACATTTGGGCTCCACTGGATCTTCTGTATATATACTAATGGTACAATATATGATGTTAAAAAAAAAAAAAAATTGTCAATCAATAAATTTAATATATTAAAAATAATATAAAATTATACCAAAATCTTTTTAACTTTTAATTAAAAAATATATTTGCAAATTGTGATTAATTGTTTGATACTGACCTTTAAAGATACTTTGAATCATCAGAAAGCATAAGGCCGCTTGTACGACAGTCATCGCTGTTTTTCTCTCATCTGTTCCGGCGAACTCAAAATATCACTGTTCTGTTCCACATTTCTCCTAATTTCCCCCTCAGAGACCCTCCTCCTCCATTCTGAGCTCTGTTGATAGTGGTGAATGAGTTAGATGAGGTCAAGCACATCTCCTCTCAGCTTTCTGTGTGGTTTCTAATGAACGCGTGTTATCATCAGCGCTGACACATTCAGTTAAATGTCTCTCTGTATGAGAGGGAACCTGCTCATTCTTATGGCCACAGAAACTGACACATCACTGGCCACATGCTGATTATGGCTATTTTTGGTTGTTGGTTATAAAGGCTGCCAAACAACTGTGAATACACCCATCATTAATTTCCACTGATGAGCTATCTATAAAAAAATCTTTTTGCTATTTAAAAATATTATAAAAAAAAAAAAAATTATATATAAAAAAATGAAAATATAGGCTATATATAAAAATTATAAATTAAAAAATAATAATAATGGATAATTAATTAAACAGACAAATTATGAATTGTCTTACCTTTTTTTTGGGTTCTGGTCCACACTTCTGAAGCACAAAAGAATAACCTACTTCAAATAAAACAAATGAAGTGCTTTTTACAATTATTCTAAAGAACAACAATAACATTCATAAGGTCATGACGAGTACAAATACACTTCTGAGTGCATAAGCGTGACACATTTACAGTGCCAGCTCTGGAGGGTGGCGAGTTAAAGATAAGCATTTTCTGCCCTATCACCCTCCTTACACACACACACACACACACACACACACACACACACACACATGGCAACCCCTCCCAACAAAACACACACCCTCTCTCAATTCATCCGGAAACCTCCACTGAGTTGTGAAACCATTTCCTCCACCTGACTGTAGTGCACATAACTCCGATTATAAGACAGGAGATAAACAAGAGCAAGAGCTGTGAACATATTAATGGCTTTTATTCAAACATATAAAACAGACACCATTGTAGCCATATGAAGAGATGCAGCTCACGAGCACCGTACAGAAATTCTGGCATTGTATAAAAGTTTTATTGTCTGAGATGCTAGTCTGTGTTCTAAATGGAATATTAGTGCATGAATACAGCACAGTAAATAGACTGAATAGTTCCTGTATGTAAAACAGAATGCTGCATGCTAGAGTTTTCCAAAAGTACCTGTCGTATGTACTATTGCAAAGTAATTACATACAAGATAACTGAATGCATTAGAAACGGTTAGTTTATCATTAGAAACCAATTATGCCTTAAAATGTTGTGTGTAAAAAGTCTCTAAAAAAATCAGTCAAAAATGTAAAAATATTACTTTGGGCTCATTTATCACACTGGCAAAGGAAAGTCACACAAGACACAATATTTCATATGCAGTACTATGCTTTGTTGTGTACTGGTAACAAAATTACCTTCAAATTTCTGTGTCAGTAAGATTTTTTCTTTTAAAGAAATAAATGTTTTTATTCAGCAAGAACAATAAAGACATTTATAATGTTTCGGAAGATTTCTATTTCATACAAATGCTGTTCAATTATACAATTATTAAAACTTTATAGTTATCTTTATAGTTCTCGTCCTTGGTGTGAATGGGACTTTACTCTGACAGAAGACAAGTGGAAAACTGGTTTTGTTTTTGTTAGTTGTTTTCTCTTTTAAAATAAGAGTTGTCATGATGAATAGGGTACAGTCTTTTTTCCTCATTAAAGACTCTTTCACTAATGTCACATTACAGAAAGTGGTTGTTTACTTTAAAATGTATTTTCCACCACAGATTAAAAAAAAAAAAAAAAAAAAGAAAACTCACAATTCTTGACTCACAAGACTTTTTTTTCACAACTACGATATAAACTCAGAAAGAAGTTTGAGATAAAAACTTGCAAATTACCTTTTTTGTTTCTTTTATTCTGTGGTGAAACAATTCCATAAAAAGGACAGTAGCAAGATAAGAAAGAGTTATAAATGGTCATGACACTTAATTATAACTGTTTTTTTTTTTGCTTTAAGAAACTCTGACTAACTTTATGAAACTTCCAACCTTTCCTTTTTTACCCCATTAAATATTCTTTCATTTGGAAATATGTCACATTATGGCAGTAAAATAATTTCCATGTCAAGTATAAACTCAGTCATTTTTAAGGGTCAGAGAGAGAGTTAAAAATGGTCATGAAAAACTTAAACTTCGTCTTGACTAACATTATAAAATGATTTTAAAGAAAAAAAAAATGCTTGAAAAGTGTATAATCTTGGCCCTTTTTCTGAGAAACATTAAATGATAACACAGAGGCAGCAAGCATGTTTGTGTTTTTCGGGTGGCTCCTGTTTCTCTTGAGGTGTCTCAATGGTCGAATCTTGCTCTAGACTCCGCCCATCACATAAAGAGTGGGTGGAGTCAGAGGAGATTGATTGGAGCCTTCTGCACACAAGCTCGGCCGCGTTCCCGTCCACAGTGGACACGTCCGTCACTGTCCTCTCCCTTAGAGACATATCATCATCATCCTCATCGATCAGCACCACATTCGTTTTAACGTCCACCTGGATGCACGGGACGGTCTGAACATCCTCTGAGCTCTCCAGGTTACTGGAGTCGACGAAACCCATGAGGGATGACTTGTCCATGTCCAGTGACGGGTCGATTAGACTGTCCTCAGCCTCGTGGTGCAGATATTGCATCTCTTTCAGATCCTGGAGATTGGAAACACTCCGTACGTTACACGTCTGTTCATTCATAGTGGATTTTAGAACACCGTTCACTGCGACCGGATTTGTTTTCCTTTCAGCATCGTCAGCCATGACCTCAAGGGTCAGTTCGGGTTCAAATATAGTCTTCTGCGGGTCCCTGTAAAGTGCCCCAGCCTTTTGAGAATTGTTCATTATACACTTTTGTTTTTTCACACAGGTTGTCTTTCCGCCAGAGCCTAGAAAGAGAGCGTATACATTTTATTAAAAAAACTGCACGTGCAAAAGATGCCGCTATGACATTTTTAATTTATAATTAATTCCTGTAATGCAAAGCTTTACATTTTCAGCATAATTCCTCCAGTCTTCAGTGTCACACAATCCTTCAAAAATCATTCTAATATAATGATTTGCTGCTCAAGAAACATTTCTTTTATCAGTGTTATTAATGTGATACATTATTACATGTTTTCGTTCATTTACAGTGTGTTGAGATCATTTTTTACTCACCAGAGTTAGCGTTGTCTTTGGTGACCATGGCACTCACATCTGTACTGCCAAGAAAACGAAAGAAATAAGATCTCTTCTAAATCCTCTATGGATTTAGGATTACAACAGGGGAATTAACCTTTTGCCCTTCGTCTACCACACTAATACCTCAGCATCCTTTTACTTTTAGTCTCCACAGATCCAGCACCATTAATGCTCCAGATGTTGCATTCAAGAAAGTAACACAAAACATCCAACCACAAATGCTTTACGAAACTGACAGAACAGAAAGATGAAGAAACAGGAGTGGATGAGGGAATGAAACTGGGAGGTGGGAAGTTTCTTCCCCAGCGCTCTCCAACAGGATGAATAAAGACATGAAGCCTTTAAAAGTAGCAAAAATAACTCAAAGTTCCCAAGAGACTTCAAGGCATTTTCAGAAGAAGAAAGACATTCTATCTGGAGCGGCTGTCACTCGTGAGGAACACGAAGACAGATACATCTGCACATAAACTGTTTAGATGCAAACAATGCAGCACCAACTACAGAAAGTAGACTAATTCTCTTTAAAAATAAAATAGTAAAGTTTTACCAAAGCTTAATAGACAATATTGCACTTACGCTTTTATTTTCCTCTTTGATCACAGCAGCTTTTATACTCACTGCTCCAAACACACTGATTACACATGACTGCACTTTACACACGACAGAATCAGGCCTTTATAAATTAATAATGTCTATTAGGCTATGACTACACGAGTTACTACTCAGCCGTTTTAGACAAGCTATTTGTACAATTTTATATACAGTCAAGAATTAACTATATGCATGTATACTGAATTCTTGACTATATATATATGAAAAAAAAAAAAAAAATATATATAATATGTATATGTGTGTGTGTGTGTGTTACACTCACACAATGCGTGCAAAACAATGATACAAATATACAGACTTACTTATTATATATTAATATATTTTTAGGATGCGTGCAAAACATAAATAAAATTAATATTTTAAAAGTATCTATCCATCTGTCTCCCAAAATGAAATAAGATGCTGGTCATTTAATTAGAATATCATCAAAAAGTTGATTTATTTCACTAATTCCATTCAAAAAGTGAAACTTGTATATTATATTTATTCATTACACACAGACTGATATATTTCACGTTTATTTATTTTAATTTTGATGTTTATAACTGACAACTAATGAAAATCCCAAATTCAGTATCTCAGAAAATTAGAATATTGTGAAAAGGTTCAATAGTGAAGACACCTGGTGCCACACTCTAATCAGCTAATGGTCTCTCAGGCTGCATCCGAAAACTTAGGCAGGTGACTTGCTGCCTCGCTGCCGTATCAGGCAATGACTTTGCAGGCAGTGTTTTTGCTCGAAGGCACCTCACGAAACTGATTTTGGACAGGCTTCTGAGGCAGTGTAACGGTTAAATGATCTACAGCAAAATATAGCGAGCTTTGGTGATAACTAAGTGGATATTTCATTACTACAATATTAAATTTCTCGTTAGAAATTACATAAAAAGTGGAAAACGTTGATCAAAAACAAACATTTACACACAAACTGACCACCGAGCGCAACTTTCAGACGCCATCTTTATTTTTTGGCTTAACTGTCACGGAATGTAACGCACAGGATTGTGGGATATCAAAGGCAGCGAAGGATACATCTATGCTGCCTTCAAAAATCGGCCAGATGAAGGCATCTCAGGAGACAGGAACTGAAGCTAACACTGAATTCGGACGTGCCTTGATGCCTTCCTACCTTGGAATGCGTCCTTAGAAGGCAGCATTTTTCAGTTTTCGGATGCAGCCTCAGTCTAGTTCTGTAGGCTACACAATCATGGGGAAGACTGCTGACTTGACAGTTGTCCAAAAGACGACCATTGACACCTTGCACAAGGAGAGCAAGACACAAAAGGTCATTGCAAAAGAGGCTGGCTGTTCACAGAGCTCTGTGTCCAAGCACATTAATAGAGAGGCAAACTGAAGGAAAATATGTGGTAGAAAAAAAAGTGTACAAGCAATAGGGATAACCGCACCCTGGAGAGGATTGTGAAACAAAACCCATTCAAAAATGTGGGAGAGATTCACAAAGAGTGGACTGCAGCTGGAGTCAGTGCTTCAAGAACCACTACACACAGACGTATGCAAGACATGGGTTTCAGCTGTCGCATTCCTTGTGTCAAGCCACTCTTGAACAACAGACAGCGTCAGAACCGTCTCGCTTCAAAAAGGACTGGACTGCTGCTGAGTGGTCCAAAGTTATATTATATGAACAAAATAAACATTTCTTGAGGTCCAGATAACAGAGTCCCAGAGTCTGGAGGAAGAGAGGAGAGGCACACAATCCACATTTCTTGAGGTCCAGTGTAAAGTTTCCACATTCAATGATGGTTTGGGGTGCCATGTCATCTGCTGGTGTTGGTCCACTGTGTTTTCTGAGGTCCAAGGTCAACACAGCTGTATACCAGGAAGTTTTAGAGCACTTCATGCTTCCTGCTGCTGACCAATTTTATGGAGATGCAGATTTCATTTTCAACAGGACTTGGCACATGCACACAGAGCCAAAGCTACCAGTACCTGGTTTAAGGACCATGGTATCCCTGTTCTCAATTGGCCAGCAAACTCGCTGAAAATCTAGAAAATCTATGGGGTATTGGGAAGAGGAAGATGCGATATGCCAGACCCAACAATGCAGAAGAGCTGAAGGCCACTATCAGAGCAACCTGGGCTCTCATAAAACCTGAGCAGTGACACAGACTGATCGACTCCATGCCACGCCGCAGTGCTGCAGTAATTCAGGCAAAAAGAAGCCCCAACTAAGTATTGAGTGTTGTGCATGCTCATACTTTTCATTTTTATACTTTTTAGTTGGCCAAGATTTTCTAAAAATCCTTTCTCTGTATTAGTCTTAAGTTATATTCTAATTTTCTGAGATACTGAATTTGGGATTTTCCTTAGTTGTCAGTTATAATCATCAAAATTAAAAGAAATAAACATTTGAAATATATCAGTCTGTGTGTAATAAATTAATATAATATACAAGTTTCACTTTTTGAATGGAATTAATGAAATAAATCAACTTTTTGATGATATTCTAAATATATGACCAGCATCTGTATATTACATTGACCATAATAAGAGACAATACAATTACCATCGATAACTCATCATTATAATTAAGTATTTCCTAACTAACTGTTTTAGTTCGAACAAGGTCAGTTTACTGGCATAATATATAAAATATATTTATATTGTATATTTTATATACTGTGTGTATACACACACACACACACACACGTTAAGTTGTTCTGACAGCAGTTTTTGTGAGAAACCCCTCCTCATACGCTGAACACATACTAATGAATAAAACACATGGAGCACTTACACACGTGTGTGCATGCACATGGAAAGGAAAAACTGAGGAAAGAGAAGAGAGACTGAAATATTCATGAGAAACGGCCCTCCACTCAAACTCCCCTACTGACACAGACACTGATTAAAAGTGATCTGACTGCACATGTACAATGCATTATGCATTATATAATAGTAAATTAAAAGCAAAAGTATAGAATATAACCCTATTTAAATTAGAAATATTTAACAATTTTGTAGCATTTATTTTATTCATGTTTCCTTGCACAAAAAAACTTTTATTTAGTTATATATGACCATTTTTAAACCTCTCTCCAATCCTTAGAAATAATCAGGCAGTTTCGATTCTGTATATTTAAGGCTTCTGTGTGTAAACGGCTGATGTTACGATTGACTAAACTCTGCTGTAGCTCATCAGAGTGGGTCAAGTTCCTGAATAAAGAATATGAATTTATAGGTGAATTATTATACAGTATCTGAAAAGTGGACATTGATTCCTTCAGTTCAACCGAGCAAGAGGAATCCTGTTCTCCATGATAAGTCCCCTTAATTGTCTTTAAAGTAGACATTTCAAATATCATCATCGTATACTATGGCACCATTAAATAGGAGCATCATTTCCTAGGGCCCTTGTATTTTAGGTTCCGGGCTGAGATCACTGTTTGTGATGGTCTGTTACTCAGTTCCACCGTTACCCCGTCTGACACCACTGCTGTTGAGTGCTTAGGATCCTTTCTGTTAGGATTACATCACCATCATTCTGCTTTCTCGCTTGTCTGATGTTTTATCTGTCCTGAGAGGTACAGTGTCCTGGTTCTGTGGTCCTCCAATGAAAATGATGCTGTGCTTAAGGTTACACTAGTGTTTTCACTGACTCTGATGTTGACTTTCCTCGGTAAAGACACAGGCTGTTTGTAACACACTGACACAGTCAGAGGAGCTCTTACCACTTCAACTCCTACAAAAACAAAACAAAAACAAATGGATAAAATGACTGATGATCTGAGAGATGATCTGGGACACAAGTAAAATAATTACATATATATTTGAATGTATAAGCAGCAGGTATAAAAATGCTTTTATATTATTGTCTTATATCATTCATATATATATATATATATATATATATATATATATATATATATATATATTATATTATATATATATATATATATATATATATATATATATATATATATATATAGGATATCAAATGATTAATACGATTAATCACATCCAAAATATTTTGTTTACATATATAATATACTGTGTATATTTATTATGTATATATATATACACACACACACACACACATTAATATATATATAAATGTATATCATGTACACATTGTAATAATATACATATACAACCCTACACATACATATTTTATTATATAAACAGTGTGTAATCCATTACATTTAATATTTATAAATTATATATACACATAAACACCACGTAATAAGATATTTTGTATTAAATATATTATATTTTTATTAAATGATTATATAAAATTATATATTAATTATATATATACTTAGAGGCTTTTGCATCTGAACTCTACATACATATAATATAAAATTATATATTAATTATATATATACTTAGAGGCTTTTGCATCTGAACTCTTCATACATATATATATATAAATAAATAAATAATTATCATGTTAATGCATTAACATTAATATATTAATATCAATACATTAATATATGCAATATAGTAATATATTTTAATATATGTTTATTAATAAATAATTCGGAGTGGATCAATTTACACAATGCAAATTTTTGGAGTGAAAGACATCATACATTCAAGCATGTATTCCTATGGACCTTCAAAGAAATTTGCGTGATAAAGAAGCGTTTTTTGTGAATAGGCCTTCGAACATTACTTACCTTTGTGTTTCTCCATTTCTGCCATGCACCTGGAGAACATCCACAGCAAGTGTGTGGTGGGACGGGTAAAACCCAGCCAAACAAACACAGGCAGAGGGCAAAGATCACCAAACACCCAGGTGCTCCTCACACCTGTAGACCAAGGAACAGCCAGGCTGATGCATCTCTCTGAGACTGGATCTGGAAAAAAACACAGGCTCAGTTCACGCAGTAAATGAAAATGTCTGATGAAAGCAGCTCCTCACAGCCACTGATATGCATGCAGTCTTCAATACCACTCGGTCCCTTACCATGGGTGATCTCTAAGTCAGGCTGAGCATCGGGTCTGTGTGTATTGTTAGGAGAGAGTAGAGTCAGTGTGCTGCTCCAAAAGGTCTGCTGATCTCTAGATGCAGTTAAAGCGAGATCCACCTCCACTCCAGCACTAACAGTCCTGTACTCCAGCACTCTGGCCTGCAGGGAGAACGTCCCTCTCTTCAGCTCATCCAAGCCATCGCTCAGACGCAAGCTCTCACAGACACGCAACAGACCTGCAGAAAGTAGCAGTGATTCTCCTTTTAATGGCCATCAGTGGGGCATAACCAGGGTTATTACAGTTAACTAAAACAAAAACAATACAAACATTTTCATTACTTTGAATAAAGTAAATATTACATGAAATAAAATATATTATAAAATATAATAAAGATTTGTTTTAAATTTCAGCTTGTTGCCAAGGCAACATTTTCATTAGTTTAACTTATTAATTAACAAAAATTTAAACCGAAATAAAATAAAATAAAAAACTATATAAACATGTTTTTTGAAAATAAAAACTAATAAAAATGACAAAAACACACAACAAAAATGTTCAACAAAAATTAAAATGAAAATAGAATATATAAAAATGACAACTAATGCAAAAAATATTAACTACTACACTAGGTATAGCATTTTATTTATAATCATATTTATTCTCATCTCTTGTGTTATGTACCTTTAGCTTTAAAAAGATTTTCTTTGTTTTTGTAATTGATCTAGATTCTGTAAGTTTATTAACAGATATATAATATTTCCCCACAGCTCTCTAGACTATTTGATTCTGATTGGTCAGTAAAGGCATTCTGCTGACAAATATTTCTGGTACAATATTTTCATATATCAAATTGCCGTTTATTCTGTGATGATGACCAGCTGACTGTACAATGTTATACACAGATTAATTTGTGAAAGGAATTATTATTGAATTTGTATTGTACAATGGTCAAATAAAAATCGTATATGAATTAAATAAAATCTGACCAGAAAAATACATTTTTTGAACAAATAAATTCAGTAGTAGGCTCTAATTTGATTCAAGGATTTGATAAGAAGATTAGAAGAACTGATTCTGAATATGTTCAAAATTCCTCTCTATTTGTTGACGGGGTTGTGCTTGACCCATGTGCTGAAAGGGCCAGAAGATCTTACCCAGAGGGCTCAGTCTGAATCTCTCCGAGCACACAATCATAGTGAGAAGTCTGCTGAAGAGAAACTCGGGGTAGCACAGGGGAACGTCTCTGAAGACACTGTCAGGATAGTCCCAACCATAACCTGAAACACTGCAGAACCTCCTCAAAGATACGGCATTATACCTACAGACAGATCCACAACAATTAACACCTGGAAAACACTGTATAATTAACATTCATTGACATTTTTAACATTATGACAACATATAATGAGTGCCAATTCAAATATACAGTAAATGCATTGTATTTCCATTTAGTTTGTAAATAAAAAAAATAAAGCTTTTTTTTAATATATTATATTGCATGTACATTGACCGAGACAGTAAACGTAGATTTTAACTAATCGCATACATTCAATTAAAGTTTCTTTAAGTCAACTAACCTGCAGTTGACCAAAGTGAAAACAAGCTCGTCATTTGTGTCTTTGTTTCTCCTCATTGCTCCTCGTTTTTTGCGGAGAGATTGATAAATGTATCTGGTCATGAGGTACACTGAACCTGGCAAATGTTTCTGGGAGTCAAAGACTGTGTGCGCTTTCATCGAGATGTGAGAAGTGTAGAAGACCGAGTGACAGAGATACAGCACAGTTACACCTGACACCACGGCGAGAAGTGTGCTAAAATGATCCATATTCCGGTTCATCATTCACATTCTTCACAAAAACAAGTTAGAAGAAATGCTATCGATGATGTGCTCAAAGTTCAAAGTCAGTTGACGCTACTTTGTTGCGCGTTTCTTCCTCTCTCTGTTGATACTTTGAGCCTGGTTTTAAAAGAGAGATCAGCTCTTTATCGCCCTCTAGTGTCAGGGAATTACAATTACAAAACCTAACTATATCATAGAATTATAAATAAGTAAAAAAATATATCAAAGAATAAAAAATAATAAAAATAATTGAATGAAAATTATAAAAATAAATAATATACACAAAATAAAAAAAGTATTAAAAGTCACAAAGTAAATAAATAAATGATGTAAGTTACCATGGGTTATAATGTGTATTCGTTATTTTATGTTGTTGATATATAATGAATTTTTTAATATTAATTAGGCCTATGATTTTTTTATTAGGCTAGTAACTAAAATGTAGTATTAATATAAAAAAAATTATAGAAATGAATTCAATCTCACAGCATTTTAAGTCTATTAAACGTATTTTCACTATTAAGTCTGTCATCACTGTCATCTGATCAATTAAGCCGCATCGATGTCAGCTGTTCGCGCGATTAAAGCGCCCCATCTCGAACCGAGACGGTTTGACCCGCATTCCTCTGCAGTCATGTGTTTGTTTGTGCTGCTGAATGTCGCTTCAGGGATCTTTCTGCTTCTGAGAGGTCAGATGCGAGGCTCACATTAACCTTCAGCATAACATTTACTTTCTTGACTAGAAATTGAGCAACAGATGAAGTCACTAAATGTGAATTGACAAACTAAAACCAATCGAGACCATTTCTCCAGTCAAAATAAGCTGTATATAGTATCAGTGTAATTTTCATTTTTGGAGGCATTGCCTTTATTTGCAAACATTAAAATAGGCTACAAAATCTAGCTAAAATTTGAAGCTGCCTGCATGCCAATCAAATAAAACCTGCATTATGATCATGCAGGCAATTAATCTTATTTAACTTTTTTGCATTGTTGCATTACTTTAATAACAGTTTCTCCCGCAACAAAAACTACACTTATGTGTAGACTGTGCTTATACATCTTGGTAGTATTTGTAGTAATGTCTATCATTTGTGTTCATTTAAATAGGAAATGAATTTCAAATGACTGCTTTACAGTATAATGGGAATCTATGCTGAGATGGCATGAGATTCATTTGCTTTGACTTGTTTGTGCTTCAGCTGGATGTGTGCAGGCCGCAGTTCCCCTGCACTGCAGACTGGGCTTCAAACCCTGTAAGGATGGATCAGAGTGTGTGTTGTACAGTCATGTGTGTGACGGTGAGAATGACTGTCCTGATGGCTCTGATGAAGATGAATGTGCTGCGGTTTGCAGCATAGGTATGTTTTTATACATTTTTATTAGAGGACCATTTTTGGCACTCAAACTGATTTCCAGGGGCCTAGAATAAAGAATAAACATTTAGGTCTAAATTTAAGATTTGAATTTGATTCAATTTGAATTGCATATTAAAAATTCAATCTATTTACACATTTTTAATATAAAACATTTTCAACAACAACCACAACAAAAAACTATTAAACACTTTTAACATAGGCCTAAACTAATCAGTCAATTATTAAACATGCAACATGACATAATTTATTAACTATTTGCATCTATTCTATTCAAATAATCATATTTTTTAAAATGCAGTTATTCAAATTGCTTAATCAATAAATCTATTCATTATGAAAAAAATTAATTTATGCTCATATTTACTGGTCAAGTTCTGATGAGCATTTTTTTTTCCATCTGTTGTCAGGTCAGAAAAATCAAAAACAAAACAAATTAGTAGGCTGCCTGATTTATTCATTTATTTTTTTTAGTTTGCAAAATTTAAAATCATTGTGTTTCCATCTGTTGTCAGGTCAGTTTCAGTGTGCACATGGTAAGAAGTGCATCGAGCGCCGGCAGGTGTGTGACGGTGTGGCTCAATGTCAGGATCGCTCGGATGAAGTCGACTGCTTCAAGCCGGACGAGGGCTGCGGTCATCGCTGCGATAAAAACCGCTGTATCCCAGAATCCTTTGTCTGTGATGGAGACGCAGACTGTGCTGACGGCAGTGATGAGGCCAGCTGTGGTAGGGGTGTGACTTAGGTTAAAAAATATTTTTACTGGATTGTAAAGAGTGAACTAAGTGTAAAATCATCTGGTTGCATCTGGTGCAGAATGTAAACAAGCACACTTATTAGTGCATACTACCTACTATTTTTCACATAATGGTATGTGAAACAATTTGCTACAATAAACATTTTCAAAAGTAGTGAGGTGAATTCTGGTAAATCGGGCCATTTTTTGTCATTGAGATGACTGGGGAAAAATAACCTATTATCCTGAATTAACCCTACACTCTGAGGGGGAAAAAGGTACAAAAGCTGACTGGGATAGTACCCTTTCAAAAGGTTCAAACAGGTACAATTTAGGTACTACTAATATGTAACATAACATTAAAACCAAACACACACACATACCTACCTATAAAGAACCAACCAACCCACAGGACAGGGTTTTTTTTGTACATTAGAGATATTTTTTAAGAGTGTTACATTTGTCACATTATCTCATTACATTGTACTTTAAGGTGCAGTATGTAATGTTGACAGCTAGTGGTTGAAATGTGTACTGCAGTCCATATTTCAAAATATTAGAGAGAGTTGTCTCTCCTGCTCCCTCCTTCTCAGACTCAGAGCTCACACGGGTTGCCAGGTTGAAGATACACAACATGAACGAGTGCAATTAACAATGCAAGGTGACGTTTTTTAGATGGATGCCGAGGCTTTATAGGTCGGGTATAATCTGCGATCTCTGACCCAGTTCCTTTGCTGACTTCCATGGCTGTAATACGCTGTTTTCTCCACCAACTGGCAACCCAGGGTAAATTGGCAGTGAGTGGATGGAGTCACACAGACTAAAACAAAAAACAGACATTCTGACACAGAACACACGTTTCAAAGAAGAATAACTGGCTGTAGCAATGATTTTCAGAGAAACAAGTATGTGAACTTAGCACATTTCCTAAATATCTGCAAACATGTTTTTTTATGCTTTACTGCAGACAAAATTAGATGCAGTACCCATAAAAGTATAGTCAACCAAAAAATGAAAAGTGTCGTTATTTACTCACCCTCATGCCATTCCAAACTTTTATGCATTTTTCTTCTGTGAAACATAAAATAATATATTTTGAAGAATGATGGTAACCAATTAGTCAGATCCCATTGACTTCCACTGTATTTTTTCTCCTTACTATATAAGTCAATGGGACCCAAAAAATTGTTTTAATTGTATTTCAGAACAAAAGTTTCCAAAAACATTAGTCTTTAGTCCTAAAGTTTCCTCTCGTCTTCTCAGATTTCAGTCCTGATGAAGACGGTGATGATAGCATTGAGGAAGAGGAGAAAAAGACAACGGAGGATAAAGTCTCAGGAAAAGCTCCTGTAACTAAAGGACCTCTGCGCTGTTCATTCGGCTCAAAGTTATGTAGAGATGGGACGGATTGTGTACTCTATAATCACGTGTGTGATGGCGAACACGACTGTAAGGACGGGTCTGATGAAGACGAGTGCTCTGTGGAGTGTGGATCTGGTGAGGAAATCATATAGCCTCTCACAACATGCACTTATATGCACTTTGACATGGTTAGAAATTCTTTGCTCTGGTGTTCACGTGTTAATATTTCATTCATCTGTTGTCAGGTCAATTTCAGTGTGCACATGGTAAGAAGTGCATCGAGCGCCGGCAGGTGTGTGACGGTGTGGCTCAGTGTCAGGATCGCTCGGATGAAGTCGACTGCTTCAAGCCAGACGAGGGCTGCGGTCATCGCTGTGATAAAAACCGCTGTATCCCAGAATCCTTTGTCTGTGATGGAGACGCAGACTGTGCTGACGGCAGTGATGAGGCCAGCTGTGGTAGGGGTTGTGGCTGTGAATAGAAACATGAGATTTTTTTGTCCATTACAATGTTGTTGTTATTAGTAACTAAAACTATCAAAAAATATTAATTGAAATGAAGTTGAAATATAATTGAAAAAAAATATATATAATGGAAAAATAAAACAAACAAAAATTTTAAATATTGGCACCTAACTAATGAAATGTTTAAATTACCAAAACTGAAACATATAAAAAAAACCTGATTAAAAATTATTTTTAACAAAATTACTGAAACTTGATTTGAATTCAAATTAAAATGGAAAATATAAATCTAATATATTAATTATATTTTTGGGTTTAATGGTATTTTTTCTATTACAATGTTATTGTTGTTACCTAAAACTATTTGAAAACATCTTGAATTAAAACATAAATTAATTAAAATAAATATTAGATTAAATATTTAAATGAAAATTAGAAATATTGCCACAGCATCTAGCTGAAATTTTTTAAATTAATAAAAATGAATAAATATAGCAAATAACAGTAGCTAAAATTTTAAATGGAAACTATAATATTTATACTGGTTTATGTCCATTACAGTGGTTTTTGTCCATTGGTTTTATCCATTACGGTGTTGTTTTTGTCAACTGAAAACTAAAATGACTAAAACTGCAAAGATATACGAAATTTAATTTTAGTTGGAAAAAAAATTAGAAAAAAAAAACTTAGAAACAAAAAAACTAAAAAAAAAAAAATAAAACTAAAATAATAAAATAACAAAATTTTAAAAACTAATAAAAATGACAAGCACATAAAAAATGACTTAAAATGAAAACTGAAAATATAAATTAAATCTAATTCAAAATGTTGAATACTATTTTAGTATATAAATAATACTAAAATAACACTGGTCCATTATGCATAATGTTTCTGCATGTCTGAGATCAGCTTTACAATAGAGAGCAACGGCAAGGTTATGAAGTAAAAATCAAAAACTTTCATTTTCTTTATAATGAAACCATAATGGAATGACACGTCCTGGCCTGCAGGTGAGGAGAGCTGCAGCAGTGCTGAATGGCGGTGCAGCAGCGGTCAGTGTGTTTTGGTCCATATGCGCTGTGATGGACACCCGGACTGCAGAGATCATTCAGACGAGGAGGACTGCGCTGAACCTCCGCCATGCAGCACTCAGCGCCGATGTCCAAATAGCCAGGAGTGTCTGCTGGACGAGTGGATATGTGACGGAGAGATGGACTGCAAGGATGGCACAGATGAGAAGGTGCGCTAGGAAATCCATAAATGACCAAAAGCACATTATTATACAAAATGATTCAAGTTTTGACCACCTTTCAGAACTGTAAGGAGACTCCAGCGCAGTGTGGGGAGTTCCAGTGGCCATGCGCCTCTAACACGCAGTGTATTCCGAAAGCCTGGCGCTGTGACCGCTCTGAAGACTGCAGGGATGGAAGCGACGAATCTGGTTGTGAGTTAACACAGTTGTCAAACTGAAGCAGGCTGAACCCAGATAAAACCCCAGTGCAAGTTTATTTTCATTAAACATTAGAAATTATTATAACGTCAACCAAGTCAGAATTGACCATGTTTACTCTTAATACATATTCCTGTTCTTTTTTTGAATAATGAGTTTCAGTTCTCCAACCATCTGTCATAGACTAGAGATATAAAGACACTTCTCAATTAAAATGGTAGTGTAATATCATTAAATCACCTTGGAAACCCCCATGTGCATAATGTTTATGTAAATAGCTTTTCTGTCCACATTTTGATGTTTTTCTGTATTCTGCCAATTATTCCTGTGGAATGACTCTAAAAATCCATTTATAAACGGGGATTCTTGAATAGAATCTGAAGCTGGTGTGCGTTTTGACAGGTCCGAGTGTGTCCTGTCCTCCTCATCTGTTCCAGTGTGGTAGTTCGGAGTGTGTGGACGCGTCTCAGCTCTGTAACGGAGTCACTAACTGTCTGGACGGTTCTGATGAGGGTGGGACCTGCCAGACAGAGAAATGCTCTGAACAGTCAAAGTGTGCACAGGACTGCCACAGCACACCTACAGGCACGGTATGATTTCCTCTTTTTTTTTTTTTCAAGTGTTCCAAAAATAATAAAACCCCAATCTGATAAGAATTTGTAGCATAGAAGAAAACATTTTCAATAAATTTGATTAATGATGTCAATGACTCTAAAAGGCATAAATAAAAAGCATTTTATCAATGGTGACCAGTTGGTGGCAGTAGCCACTATGTAAACATACTGTAGACATTATGTAAATAAGCTTTGTTTCTGTATAATACACCAATATCAGATGCAACCTCTCACTTTGGTGCTTGGCCCTTTTAATAAGCAATTAATTAATAAGGAGTTGCTTACTGTTTTGTGCTTCCTGTCACTGCTTTTATCTTTTTCTATAGCGCTGTTGGTGCAGGATGGGCTACAAGCCTGTAGATGATGGTGTGGTTTGTGTTGATGTGGATGAGTGTGTGGACCGTCCAGACCTCTGTTCACACTACTGTAACAACACTCAGGGCTCATTTGAGTGCTCTTGTAGTCACGGTTATGTTCTGGAACCTGATGGCCACAGTTGCAAAATCACAGGTATATGCATTATGAGCAAGAGCAGATATATTTTTTCTGGTTGTAAAACATAGGCCATGTTCAGAATGGCATGCAAATGGGGCCATATATACTCTATATTTTAAAAAAATTGTAAGACTGTATGCATTAGGCAACAAAATGTAGTATGCTAAATTTTATGCTACATGTTCAAAAAATTGCATTGCATTGTGGGCTAGAATAGTTCACATGAGTGTTCATATCATGAGTATGGCTTGAATACACATAATACACTTTCACAATATAATGACATTTCTAATACACTCATGCACTTGAAGGTACATCCATTCACCCTTCTTTACTCAAGCTGAGACTCTAGTTAAAAGTTTTGCTCCTGTCTCAGGTGAGCCGTACCTGCTGGCGTCTGTGCAGTCTGAGGTCTTCCTGCTGGGTCTGAGGAGCTCCAGCCTGGACGTCCTGCTCTCGTCAGAGAAGCGTTTTGTCCTGTCACTTGACTATGACTGGCAGAAGCAGAGAGTGTACTGGATCAACCTCAACGCCGACAACATAAAATGGTTGTCACTGGATCAGAAGAGCAAAGGAACCTTTATTAAAGGTCAGTGTTGTTATTATTAACTACAAGTACATACATATATAAACATGCATACAAATACATACACGTGTGTTTGTGTGTATGTATATTAAAATAGTTTTTGTAAATTAAATTAAAATATACAAGATACAATATAAATATTACATAATAAATGTAAAAATGTAAAAAAAAAAGAAAATAAATAAAAACATGAAAATTTGAAATGTTTCCTTGGCAACTAAATTATAAAAATGTCAAAAGCAGATACAAAATCACAATTTTTAACTAAAATAAAATATAAACTTAAATATGTACAAATATAATATGTGTGTGTGTGTGTGTGTCTATATATATATATATATATATATATGTATGTATATATATATATATGTGTGGTGTGTAATGTGTATGTATTATGTATATATATATATATATATTTATATGTATGTCATATATATGTATGTATATATATATATGTATGTATGTATGTATATGTGTGTGTGTGTCTGTGTGTTTATAAATACAAGCTAATTCAACTAATCTGAATTGAGTTGATTAATGGCACTTGTATTTTTGTTTGTTTGTTTTTTTAGAGCTGCCTTTTAATTAAAATGTTGTTTTATGCTTGATGAACTTTGCAACATTAACACTGTTACTGAAACAACATTGAACTAAATTGAACTGAATAATGACACCATTGTCTTTTTAGAGCTGCTTTACAACTAAAATTGAATTTTCCATAATTTATGAATTTGGCAACATTAACACTTATTTTCCTATTTATTACTGTAATGATGCTTTGAAACTGTCTGTATCATATAAAGCCCTATATAAAATAAAATCTGATTTGATTTTACATACTGCTTGACCATGACTAGACAGGTCATGATGCAGAAGCACAAAACGGGTGTAAATAAGGCTGGTCATGTTGTTGATGCATTAAAGTTTTGACATCACAGAATTGGGACTGACCTGTGAGTGTCACTATCTCTCTGTGTCAGGTATCAATGCAGACAGTCTGGCTGTGGACTGGGTGGCGAGGAACCTCTACTGGGCCGATAGCGTCAACAGCCAGATCAATGCAGTGGGACTGGACAGTGATGCCACCAGAACCACAGACCATGTGGTGATCCTGGGTGAAGATCTAGGGCAGCTTCGATCCATCGCTCTGCTGCCACAGGAAGGGTTTGAATAATCATACTTTTGTCACATTTTTTCTTCTTTTTAATTTAGAGAGCCATCAGTGGGCACTGCAAAGCAAGAGTTTTAGCATGTTACTTATAATGTACATTTGACACTGATATTTGTCTTTCTTTCAGAATTATGTTCTGGTCAGAAACTGGGGACGAGGCTCAGATAGAAAGAGCAGGAATGGACGGCTCAGACAGACGTGTGCTGGTCAGTCACTCTCTCCGATGGCCGGTCAGTTTGACAGTGGACTCCATGACTCACAGAATCTACTGGACAGATGAGAAACTCAAGTGCATCGGATCAGCCAATACTGATGGAGGAGATATTAAGGTAGTGGATGTGTTCACCTCGGCTTTTTAGAAAAAGTCTAATAGGGAGAAACATAACATGATCTGCTAATCAGTTTATGGTTGCTTTATTTGTAGAATGTTTCTGGATAAACATTTCTGTCCATCACGCTAATGTTAAGAATCTTTTAGATGGAGTGGTGGATGAAGTAAAAAAAAATCAAGTACCTGAGTACAGACACCTTAATCAAATTTTGATGAGTTGAGCATATTAGCCTTCTCAAGTAAACATGAGAAAATTTCACAATATAAATTAAGAAAATTTAAGATAAATGTGTGGTAAATATCCAATCATTTATGTGAAGAGTGGAAGCTGAAGCGCGTTTTGAAAGGACATGGAGGCGCCAGCGCAATCACTTGCATTTTTTTCTTAATAAGAAACTTAAAATACTTCGTGATTTTTCCTCATAAAGGTAAGCGTATACATCATTTGGAACTGTAAAAGTGTCTACTTTTATTTGTGTGCACTAAAAATTTCAACAAAACTTTGTGCTTTTGTAAAATAAAGAAAACTAAAGGTGGCTTTCTGCAGTCTCGATCTTGAGCAGGAATGCTTTACAAACACTAAACCAAAACTCAGCAAATACTTGCCTCACTGACATGATAAATATATTTATAGAGTGCTATAAATTAATACTTTAAAACAAAAATAAAAAATTAAAAAGTTTTTCATTAGCCTTTGTAATCTGTATAGATGCATTTCCCTCTAAAGGCGTGTCCAATGAGGAGATGGCAAGTCAGGATCGTCAACTTAATACAATTTTCTACTATTTTTCTTTTTGTTGTTTGTCCTGTTTTGTTTAGTTTTTTGGGCCGCTTTGCCAAGATTGTGTTTGCATGCAGTACAAGTAGCCTACAGCGGCATTTTAGTTTTACGCTGAAAAATAACTTTTTTTTGAAAACTCTAATTTTTTTGTTTTTGAAACTCTAATTGATTGAGTTCATGAGACATTCATTTGTATTAAATAGTTTTTTTTTCAATAAGCATTCAAATATTTATTCATGTTCATGTTGTGCTGCAAATATTAAAGTGGAAAATATTTATTGTTTGTATTTGATCTTAAAATTGAAATAAGAGACATTGTGTTATAATAAAAGCAACAAAGAGTTAAATAGTTTTTTCGAAGCATTTATACCATAATTAAAACAGCTTGTTAATAGTCGCATAACGTTTTTTTATGTCAGAAAAATCAATAATAAGTTAACATAGTTGAAGCCCATATTGTTTGGGGGGCAGTACTACGCCACTGTTACCCACATTCTTCAAAATATCTGAGGTTGAATAAATGGCAGAATTTTCATTTTGGATGAGCTACTGTCCACCACTGGATAGGTATGGGTCTTTAATGAAATGAAAAGGCACTAAGAGTCAAAAATTATTTAGATTCCAGTATCTTTTTAAAAAAGATTTCAGACTTTCCATCTTCCACAATTTCGCAGCTCTTGCAGATGATGGAGACCCCCAGTCCATTCTCAGTGTCTGTATTCAATGATGAGGTCTACTGGTCTGATACCAAGAGAGGAACCATCCAGAGAGCTCACAAAATCACAGGCAAACTGCTCCAAGTCCTGCTCAAACGTCCCGGACAGCCGTTCGGTTTGAAGGCAAGTATTCCTGAACACTGTGATCAATAAAAACAAATGAAACCCTACAGACATTTGTAAAGTACAGGCTATATTTGCTTGCTTCGAAACATGCATGTGTAAGATGTAAATCAGGTAACTGCTGCTTGTGTGCATCGGCAGGTCATTCATGCACTTTTCCAAGTGGGCGTCCCTAACCCGTGTGCTTCCCAGCACTGCTCTCACCTGTGCGTTTTATCCCCGGGGTTGAAGGCCGTGTGCAAGTGTCCGTCTCAGTTGCTGCTAGATGAAGATGGACTAACCTGCTCCAAACACAAAGACTCGTCCTTCCTGCTGTTTCTTTCTCCAACTGCAGTCACACAGGTGTTACTGTTAATACCTTATGGTCAAAGCTAGACGTTAGAAGTCATATGTTCATTAATTGACTAATCCATAATAGTGCAGTTCATGTCATTTATTTTAAGATTAGAATATGCAATGCTTAATCAAGAAATGACAATTCAAACCCTTTTCTCTTTGATTCTAGCATAAGGTCAGATTAGGACTGTTTTTGTTTGACAGCAGTGTTGTGTTGTTTCAGGACCAACAAAAGATTATCATAATCACAATTTATTAAAATAATAATTATAGTAATACATGGTCTCTACAGCCCTGCTTATGTTTACAAATTAACATTATTTTTACAGTTCTAGAATGTAAAATGTCCTTTTACTGTTTTTTTTTTTTTAATGCCTTGCAAGCATTACTGTAAGTCAGCATTTAAGTCAATTTTTTTTTATTTTCAAAAAAAAAAAAAAAAAAACACTAACACAACACATGCATGGATGCATAATAACATGCATATGTTCACTTCTCTACTCATAGATAAAACTATCCATAAAATAAGCCTAATTTTTCTTTATCAATCTCGGATGTCACAACACCACATTAGTTTTATTGCAACTTTAAACATTTGAGTCTTTGTGAGATATTCCACGTTGTTACAGATTGGTTAGTGTTGTCTAGCTAGTAATTTCAGAAATGTTTTGCACTAAATGCCACAGTTTTCAAGCAAAAATAATGTTTTATGAATTTGGGTTACATTATAGCTGTATGAATTATAGATTTTGTATGTGTGTGTGTGTATATATATATATATACACAATAGCATACAGTAATTAAAAAAAGATGATTGATTAATAGTTTGACAGCACTAATGTGGAGTGTACTGTAAGTGTATTAGACTTTAACACAATTTGTCTCTCAGATTTATTTACAGAACAGACACGCCGACGTGGACCTAAAGAACTGGCCTGAACATCGGCGTTTTGACCTTCCCAGCATGTACAAGCCAACCATGTTAGATTTAGTGCTGCGTGACCTCACCCTGTATGTGTCCGATGGCGGGCAGCCCGTCGTGGGGCTCTTCAAGATGAAGGACACCGCGCTGGTGCCTCGTGGGAAACTGCTCCAGCTACATAAGGACTCGCTGCGCACGTTCTCAGTGGACTGGATCACCCTGAACGTGTACTGGAGCAGCGAGAAGCTGCCCGGCCTGCAGGTCACCTCTCCGGATGGTGCACACACCAGTGTGATAATAAAGGACGGTGTCGGAACTATTGAATCCATTGCTTTAGACCCACCCAGCGGACGCCTCTGCTTCTCAAACAAAGTCCAGGAAGGTCACGTGACCCAGGTGGAGTGTGCCTATATGAATGGACAGAACAGGACAGTGGTGTGGAGTAATTCAGTCCGGCCAACTTCACTGATCTTGACCGATGAAGGGAATAAACTGTACTGGGCTGATACTGGTATGTTTTATATACTCTCATATGCTCACCAAAGCTGTGTTTAATTGATGAAAAATACAGTAAAAATAGTAATACTGTAAAATATTATTAGAATTTAAAAATATTTTCTGTTGAATATATAAAATGTAATTTATTCCAGTGATGCAAAGCTAAGTTTTCAGCATCATTGCTCCAGTCTTCAGTGTCACTAATTTGCTGATATGCTGTTCAATAAACATTTTTTTTTTTTTTTTTATCATCAATGTTGAAAATAGTTGTGCTGAATATTTTGTGGAAATCGTGATACACTACCACTCAGGACTTTGGGGTAAGAAACACAAAATCCACAAAAAGCAAAAACTTTTTCAACACTGATAGTAAGTAAGAACCATTATTAATAATGAGCTTCAAATCAGCATATTAGAATGATTTCTGAAGGATCATGTGACACTGAAGACTGCAGTAATGAAAGTAGAAAATAGTTATTTTAAACTGTAATAATAATATTTTACTATATTTTTGATCACATTTTGTGTGTGTATATACACATACACGCATATATTTGTTAAATGATCTTTTTTTTCTAGGTCTTGCAGTTATTGGTTCAGTTGCCATCGATGGTTCTGGATACAAGGAAATAAAGACAGAAGAAGGCTTGATGGCATTTGCTTTGGTTAACAAAGCTCTTGTTTGGATTACTAAAAAAGGTACTTTTGTATGGGGAAGTTTTGTGCTCTTTTGTGAGGAAAAACCAGGTCATACCATCTTAAAAGGATACTCCACCCCAAAACCCCCATGTCGTTCCAAACCCGTAAAAGCTTTGTTGGTATTCAGAACACAGTTAAATATATTTTGGATGAAAACAGGGAGGCTTGAGACTGTCCCATAGACTGCCAAATAAATAACAGTGTCTAGGTCCAGGAAAGTATGAAAAGCATCTTCAGAATAGTCCATCTGCCATCAGTGATTCAACCGTAATGTTATGCAGCGTCGATAATACTTTTTGTACACAAAGAAAACAAAAATAACTACTTTATTCAACAATTCCTCTCCTCTGTGTCTCTCCAAATTAGCGTAGCGCCATTTTGGAGAATCTGAGCAGTACGCAGGCAGTGTACACTCTTCTGTGTCAGCCGCGCCACAAGGATACATTTTCTACGTGTATTTATGCTTTTGATTTTGAAACAAAACAATGCACCAGTGCAACGCGGCAAACACAGAAGAGCGTATGTTGTACGGTTGAATCACTGATGGCAGATGGACTATTCTGACGATGCTTTTCATACTTTTCTGGACCTTAACACTGTTATTTATTTGGCAGTCTATGGGACAGACTCAAGCCTCCCGGTTTTCATCCAAAATATCTTAAATTGTGTTCCGAACACGAACAAAGCTTTTACAGGTTTGGAACGACATGGGGGTAAGTAATTTATGACAAAATTTTCATTTTGGGATGGAGTGTCCCTTTAAGATGATTTTTACCTAATAATCCGTCCATTGTTGTTTAGACTCCACTAAGTGTTGGTTTAGCGATGATGAGCATACAGGGAAGCTGTGGTTTGAAGTGGCCGCAGACATTGTCAGTCTGAAAGCATTCGCAAAGTCGAGACAAAAAGGTGAGTAAATAATTACGTAATAACATTACATTTATGTAAATTATGAAGCATTAATTACTCCATTTCATATTTCAGGCACTAATCTCTGCTCTAATGGGAATGGAGGCTGCAGTCACCTCTGTCTTGCGTTCCCTGGAGGAGTGACCTGCCACTGTGCCCATAATCACCGCCTGGTCAACGGCAGAGACTGCAGTCCGGACCCCCGCTGCCCTGGAGGCACCAAACCTTGCCTGAGTGAAGACATCTGTCTACCTCTGGAGCAGTTCTGCAACGGCGTCGCCGACTGTCCAGATCATTCTGACGAGAACTGTGAGGAATCGTCAAATCGTAATCTTCTGGTTTAAATTTAACAAATATTTTAGGGAGGAATAAGTTAGCTTTACTAATAACATGGATTATTCTGTTGTGAGTAGCTGTTACTGGGGCGTATATTTGCACTGTGAAGAACATACACAGGTCCATTTTTACTCCCAAATCAAATAATAAAACAGGAAAATGTAATTTTGCATAATGCAAATATTCTGAATGGTCCCAAAAATAGGCGTTATTTTATTTTGGGACACCTTAGAGAATTACATTTCTTTATAATTATAATTGTTATTGTAAAACATCATAAATATTATAGTGTAAATAAACACTCAAAACATACAGAAAAATTGGAAATTAAATTTTGCACAGTGCAAATATTTATTCATGAATTTATTTAAATAGCTGTATTCAATGAAAACACACAATTTTTATTTTATAATTATATATCTACATAATTCCCCTCTTAATTTTGAGTTAAAAAATGACCCAGACATGATTTCATTAATTCATTCAACAAGATTAAACAGGATCCATATAATAGGGGTGTTCTTCTCTTTTGACTTCTCAGGTGTTCAGGATACACAACATAAAGATATCCGGATCAATCCTAAAGCGTTTCGTCCAGGTTTGAGTGATAATGTCATACCAGAGGACATGGAGTCTGATGCGTGTGGCGTTACGCTGTGTAACAGCAACGGTAAATGCACAACCCAGAAGGGAGTGACGGTGTGCGTCTGTGAGGCGGGTTACAGTGGAGAGCACTGTCAGGAACGTTCCAGCGGACTCTCACAGGGGCCGGTTCTGTACGGAGTAGCTGGACTGTGTGCTGCTGTGGTTGTCATGGGGGTCATCGTCGGCATCATTCAGAAGAAAAAAGCCACAAACCGGAGGTACACTGCAATCTGCTGACTTTCATTTACTTATGATGGTTAAAATCCTATTTTTTTTTTTATGACGATTAAGCTGTGTTTGTGTTTAGGCAAGCACAGTTTCCTGTGGATGTGCAGGAAACAGTTATGAAGGAACTAGAGCGAAGACAAGAGACATCTTCAGCAAAATCTAATGGAAAAGACACTGAATTCTCAGAGGTATGAAATAAGAGAATGGTGATATTAAAGGAATAATTGGCCCAAAATGAAATTTTGCAGAAAACTGACTCAGGCCATCTAAGACACATTTTCCTTCATCGGAACAGATTTGGAGAAATTTAGCATTACATCTTGCTAGTCCAATGGATCCTCTGAAGTGAATGGGTGCCGTCACAATGAGAGTCCAAATAGCTGATAAAAACATCACAATAATCCACTCATGTCCATCAATTAACATCTGGTGAAGTGAAAAGTGGCATGAAACAGGAACAAATCCATCAATAACTTCAAACCACAGCTGAAATGAGTAAAAAAAAATCATGAAAAAGTTCTCATCCAAGTCTGAATCAGGAGAGAGAAATGCACAGATCAAGCAGGTTTACACATGAAAATGGTTCAGAATTGTTTTAACAAATGTGTCAGAGAATTTTGATGATGGGGGTGAACTTTTTCACTGAAAGAAGCATTATTATAGATTATGGACTTGGTTTAAAGTTGAAACACTTTAATAATAGATTTGTTTCTTAGAAACATGCTGCTTTTCACTTCACCAGATGTTAATTGATGGACTGGAGTGGTGTGGATTACTTATGTTTTTGTCAGCTGTTTGGACTCTCATTCTGACGGCACCCATTCACTGCAGAGGATCCATTGCTGAGTGATGTGATGCTACATTACTCCAAATTTGTTCTAAAGAAAAACTCATCTACATCTTGAATGGCCTGTGGATGTGAATTTTCAGAAAATGTTTATTTTTGGGTGAACTAAAAAGTGCCCATTAGCAAAGATGGTGTAATATTTGCTGTAAAAATCCTTGATGAGGTTTTGAAATAACTGATTTTTTCTTGTTTCTGTCTTTAGGAAAATGTGGCAACGTCTGTGGACTAGCTTCGACATCCCAGCTGTAGCATCTTGGTTTCTTTGAAATAAAGTCATGTTGCATTTGAAAAGTAAAATTCACATTGTAGTTTGTGCAATTACCTTTCTTTACTATCTGTAAACAAACTGGTTCATAAATATAATTCTGTTCTTATTCAGTTAGTCTAAAGGCAAAATAATATGAAACTTATCAACTTAATGATATCTTGGTTTATCACATAAGTACTCCAGAAATTGATTTGGCCACAGCACCACATTGTATACCTGTCAAAATGAAGGAAATGTGAAATGATGCTCTGGACCACAAAAATTTTGGAAGAAAGTTAATAGAGGTGGCTACTTGGAAAATTAAATTTAAAGAGTACAAAGGGAAGGTACAACACTAGAGAAGGTCTGTGGCACTAAAATCAAAACATTTTTTTTTTTTTTTTTTTTACATATTTGTCCATTAAAATCAGTTTTCTAAAATCAAATGAAGAAAATAACTGTTAAGGACATTGGCATTTGGCAAATCTCACTGTAAAACGGCGATAAATAAAACTTCATGACCTTTAAGTCCAGTTCACACCAAGGACGATTACTATAATCTTAACTACAAATTTTTAATAACTGTTCTAAATGTGCGGTCATATTAAATGTTTGTGTCTTAAAATGTTTGAATTTGCTAGCAAAAAAGCTCCATTTGCTCTTGTCATTAGGGTGGGAATGAACAAAGAAGCCTCTTTCCACTACAGAATCTAAAATTATTGTGACGTTAATAATTCCCCCCAACTCTTAACTGCAAGAAACAAAGTCTGAATTAAGAAGTTAATGTTCCTGCTGAAATAAGCAAACCGTAATGAATTTCTTTCTAATCATTTACTCATGGAAACAAACTTTTTTTATGCAAAGAAACTTCAATTCAACTACTGACAAAAAGCACTGTAAAGTCTACGTAATTTGTGCACTGTATTCATTTGAAGACACAAGAAACGTGAAATTTAAAGGGATAGTTCACCCAAAATCAAATTCTCATCATTTACTCATTCATATAGTTCCAAACTTGTTTGACTTTCTTCTGCAGAACACACACACAAATTGTTTGCACCTCAAAGTATCTTTTTTTTTTTCCTTTTCCTTTTGTTCCACAGAAGAAAATCATAGAGGTTTGGAGTGATTTGAGGGTCAGTAAATGGACAAAATACTCATTTTTGGGTAGACTGTACTCAGGGCCGTCCTTGGCTGATATGGGGCCCGCTGTGAGTTAGGGAGCGGCCGTACCAATTGCACTGCCCAAAGAACGGCTTACTGTACCTTTAAAGTATCTCCAGTTTTTGGTTTGTGGTTTTATTTCCAGTTTGTGTGCTTTGTGTTGTTTTAAAAATAAAGATTTGACTGGTTTCCTGCTGTGTTTTGTCCTCTGTCTGGAATCTCTGCTGTAGGCGGTCTCTGTCATACTGTGGCTGGTCTGATCATGTTTTCACCACTGGCATGATTAATGTGTTTTGTTATAAAAACATTTGAGGGTTTTAGATGAATTCATCTTCCCCATAAGAGTTCACAATGACTAGATTCAAAACAAACGATAGGTTGAGCCCCTGGGTGTGCTTTCAATTAAGTTCAGCCAACCACCTCGTGGTTACATTTCTTGAAACAAAACATGTTTACTGGAATTAACAAGTCAATTTTGGTAACCATATGATCTCTTCAGTGTAGGTCTGACTTCCGTCTAAAACGGCAAACCATAAGTGAAATTACAGAGAAAAGGAACATAAACATATCAAAGATTTGACACCAAATGTAAATTTTATAATTAAATCGTATATAAAAATGTACGGTTCTGTTCTGCTTTCAGTGCAAGACTGATGAACTTGGAATATTCTTGCATTTTTCTGAGGAGTTTGAACAAGCAGGGTAATATTTTACCCTATTTATACTTTCATAACCAGAGCATATATGATTTTAAGCATGTGTTATTTAAGTAATGTCTTATTGCTGATTATTGATTGTTTCTATTATTAAGATTTTTTCAATTTTCATTCTCTAACAGGGAGAGACATTTAATAAAAATAAAAGATGGATGGTTTGGGACTAGCACTGTTTGGAATATTTTTAGTGTCATTCACAGTTTCTAAACCGGTAAGATGATTATATATTTTAATATTTACATTCAGACTATGCATTCTCAAATAAAGCATGGTTACGTAAGTGAACTAGATTATAGGTTATAAATAATATTTATAAAGATATTCTTAAGTTCTGTTTCTTTTATTATTAATCCAAACTTGATTCTATTTATTGTGTCCATGTAAAACACTTTGAATTAGCACCTTGAATGAAATGTATGGTACAAAATAAAAGTTGCATGGATTACCAGTGGTTATTAGATCATCTACTACTGTAAACATGTATTTTGTATTTTTCTTTTCTTTTAATTTTTTATATTTTATCTTCATCTGACTGTACAGCACTTTGCTGCTTTTTTTCTTTTCTTTTAATTTTTTATATTTTATCTTCATCTGACTGTACAGCACTTTGCTGCTTTACAAATTAATTTTGATTTGCATTTGGAACCTGCTGATTATCTATTTATAACCCTCTGACAGGTTAGTCTGTATCACCAGTTGACAGCATCCAGTTCTGAATCGTCTGAATCAAACGAGTCGAGCTCTTCAGAGGAGGCCACTGAACTGAAATCAACATTACGACCCATTGAGCTGAACACCCTGGGACAAGACATTCTGCACCAAACCAACAAACCTACTGCACAACCAGGCCTTCCACAGACCACATTGGTCCCTTCCCTCACAGGACAAGAGGAGTTAGACTTTAATGAAAGCTTTATTCCTCTTGATCCAGTTGTGCCAGTTTCAGAAGCTGAAAGAGTTGTGGCTCTAGATGTCACCACTCCAGAACGATTGTACACATTTCCGCTCACCAGTCCCGAGCCAAAACCTCCCAGAGGAGATAACATGTAATTAGCCAGCGTGCTGAATATTTACTAGGCTTGTCTATTCTCAAAAATGTGATTGTGTTTGTGGCAGGGTTACCTTGGTAAGAGGTTGGCCAACCTTGTATCATCTTCACTGTTCTTCAGTAGCATTTTTCAGTTCATTTTAATTCTCTTTAGAAATACAGATTAAAACTTTGAGCTATAGTCTTTTTATTTACATTTTTCATTATCATTATTAGATTAAATGGCTTTATAAAGCAAATGACAAATAGGCATTTTGATGCTTGTTAGACAATAAGTTTTTCAGGAACTTTTGCAAATTCAAAAAGTAATAAAAACATGCAAAATACAGTAATATAGAGTCAATTCATTTCATATTAATAAACATAGAATGACGTCTTTTATATGGGGTTTGCCACCACATTTTGACATTGACGCTTATGTTAAATCAGTGTTATTTTAGAACTATTTATATACCATTCTATTTTTTTATTTTATTTTTCTATTTTAATTTGAACAGGTTTTTGTTGTTTTTCTCATTTTTATTAGTTTTAGCTATTTTAAGTTTTATTTAAAGCAAAAATGAGAAATGTTGCATCGTGCAATGGAGTTGAAATAAACATCCCCCTTTTTAATTCAAATTCAGTTTATCTTTATATAACCTTCAAGTTATTATCAAGTTTCTGGTTACATGTGTTGCTGATGTAGGCTCATTCCTGTGGCTGAAGTTGGTTACATGTAACAGTTTTGAGGACAGTCAAAAACGTGACGTTTAAAAAACAAGCGCAGCGGTCGTTTTTAGAAAAACAGTAGTTTAGTGGAATGTGTAAAATGTTGTAAAAATGCTTTCTTCGAAAACGTCCTTAAACACATTTCCACAGTTGAAAATTGGGGAAAAGCGGAATACAAGATGCATTTTTTAAAAGTTGAATTTAATTTAATTTTAGTACCGCAAATTTAGTACACTGTGTCAAGCGCAAAAAGATGCGAAATAAGAGTGCAACTGTCAAACACGACTGTCTAGCACATGTTTAAAAGTATGAGAAGCCAAACTCATTGAAAGTGGGATGAAACAGTGCAACTCTTCAATACCACGATGACTCATCCAACTTTTGGTGTGTTTGGCTTCGCATATAAAAGCAATGGTGGAGATGGTGCAGCAAAAATGTTTTTTCTTTTCTTTTTTTTTTCTCAGGCAGCTCACACAATCAGGGGCTTCGAACAGGGGGCTAATAGTGGAACTGAGTGGGTGTGGGGGGGAGCATAATGATATACAGATAATTATTATTAATATGATTGATGAGGTATTGTCCCTTGGTTGTGTGACCGGAGCCCAACATTTGATGCTACTCCTCTGCTCACAACATCACAACATCAACCCATACACCCAAAAACACAAAATTAAACATCTCAAACAACTAACAACAACTGCTAGTTTACTGTAAGAGCTGACTATAGCCGTTATAAAGTATAAATCCATCCCTTTTTTCAGAAACCCCAGGCCTTCTCATTTGGTTACCACATTGTGTGGGTGTTTCTGAATGACAGAAGCAGAACAGTACCGTAGAGACCACATTTGACCCTTCGGTAAACTATTTGCATACAAACCAGTGTTAATGATTATAGGAAAATTATGTTTTTATAGGTGTATAATATCAGGGTGGTGCAATCTAATGGTTCATGATCAGGGCTGGTGACTGAATTGTGTCTGGTTTGAACCCCGCAGGTGGCAAGTTTTGCCACCAATGTATTTCAAAGCAAGGTGCAAATGAAGTACACTTTGGAAAAAAAATAATAATAATAATTTCACTCTCAATAATGCCTTAAGGTCAGTTTTGGGAATATTTTCCTGAGGACAAGATTCTTTTCTAGAAGAAAAGCTTAGAGAAACATTGAGAAAATAAGAATGAAGCAATGTGATCATTTTATTTCCGTAATACAATGTTTGTTTGTTGTCCAGAATTAATCAATAAATAGCATTAAATAATTTTAAAACTAAAAAATGTTCAATCTATATCAGAGCACATGTTGATACATTAAGGATACTTTTCCTTAATATAAACCAAAAATGTTCTTGACAGATATTGAGGATTCCATCAACAAAAGCAGATAAGTTTATCCTCTCAGCACTGGATTACCTTTAACATTCTTTATGACAAAATGCAATTAAAGAAGCCTCAAATATGTTCTGATCCTTTTTAATCAAGCAAGAAAAATGAGAGCAGTTCTACAGACTTGAGAGAGGAGCAGTGAGGGAGGAAAGCTTGTATTCTATATATCAGTTCTATAAAAGCTTAACTGAGAGATGATTTCTGATCCTATACGTCACTCGTGGTGCTCTGTGTTGGGCTCTTCTTCAAGTGTCTGATCTGCAGACTGTTGTGCGTCTACAGGAGGGGCCGTGATCAGCCCGCCGTCCTGCGCAGTGTTGTAAGAGCCACAGGAGCTGCATTTCATGCCCAACACGTGGAAGGACACAGTGCAGCGAGCCTGGCAGTCATTGCATATGATCTGTGAACATAGAAACACATACATACACAAAGTGTACTTCACTGTATCAAAGGAAAAAAATAAATTTAATTAATTATTAAAATAAAAAATTATATTTTTAAATAAATAAAATGAAACCAACTGAATAAATAAAGCCAGCTTTATAGGCATTTATATATCATGACCCACCCACACTTTTTTTTCACTCCTAATATTTTCAATTCTAATTCTAATTTGTGTAAAACAGTAACAAGTAATATAACTTCTTTTTTTTTTTAAATCTGTATAAATTTAAGGCAAATTAAATCTTGAGAAAAAGATGATTTTTTAAATAAAAGATAAAAATATAATTATTTTTTGCAAAAAAAAAAAAATTTTTAAGAATAACCGAGGATGAGATCCTTGCTAGAAGAAAGACTTAGAGAAACGTTAAGAAAATAAGAACCTAAAATCTTTTTTTAAATAAAATTATAAAAAGAAAATATATATGCAATGTGATCATTTTATTTTATTTCTGCTATACTGTGTTTGTTTCATGCATTAATCAATAAATAGCACTAAATAATTTTAAATGCACTATAACCATTGTTTTTTATTAAATCAGTATAAATCTAAGGCAAATTTTACCATGAGGTAAAAATAATAGAATCCTTTTTCATTATTATTTGCATAAAATTAGCGAGGATGTAAATTTTATTTCAGAATTGAGAACTGGGGAATTAGATAGAAAGTGTTTTGTCAAGAAAACAAAAAATAATGGTCCTACAAAGAACTGTAAGTTTATTATGCAATAAAACAATGTTTAATCATAAACATAACTACTATAAATAAAACCAAATAATTATTTTAAAAATATAAAATATGAGATGGAAGTTCTTGAAAAGTTTTAAGAGATTATCAAGAGTTGTTATCATCAACTAAAGCCATAATAAATATTTGTTTTTCTTCACTTAAATAAAGCTGACATAAAATAAACATTTTGACATGAAACTCGATTGAAAAATAGAAATGTTTCCATGGCAACAAAACGGAAAAAGTTAAAAGAACTAAAATGGCTAAAACTGAAGTAAACAATAATAAACTGAAAATAAAATCAAGTTAAATAGAAATTTTTAAAAAACTAAAACTAATTAAAAATGACAAAAGCACTAAAATTTGAAAATAATTTTTTTAAATTGAAAAATAAAAATACAAAAAAAAGCTCATTCAAAATAAGAATACAAATTATAGTATATAAATATTTCTAAAATAACACAGCAAGAGATTCACCTTATAAATGGCCAAGAAAACAGCCTAAACTACTGCAGCCACATGCTGTAAGCTGAAATAATCATTCTGAGCTTCACAGCAAAATGACCAAAGTAGATATTGCCACACCTGAGCTGAACCTTCAGCATTTTACAACTGAGCACATCTTACAGACTCATAACCAAACATTCACTTCTGCTTGTGTTTGCAATGCTCCTCATTTGTATGCTCATTTAGATAAAATGTCTGCTAAATGAATAGATGTAAATGACGGCGCTCTTACTTTGACTGTAGTGTCCTGGTACTCTGAGGGCATGGGAGTCTGGGCAATTTCTTTATCTCTCTCTTCCCAGAACTCCTTCATGTTGAAGGCCGAATGCATACACAGAGGACAGCGGTAAGCACTGCGGGACAGACACATAAACTCATCTCTCAACATTACAACATTATCGTATAAGTCAGGTTCATAGAGTGCTGTGAGAATCAAAACATGTAAACACAGGTCAGGGGGCTGCTGCTGTATATCAGACAAGGAAGTGTGACACTTCTTAAGTTCATGGAAATGTCAGTATGAATTAGGGCTGGGCGATATGGCCTAAAATCAAAACCTACATTGATTGAACACTTTGCCTCAATTACGTTTATTGAACGATAATTTAATTTTATTTTTATTTATTTTTTGCCCTCACAGTTCATTAAATGTTTGTATTGTAAATATACTCAAATATAAAAGGTGGGATATTTTTTTCTAATGAAAGAGTTCACTTCTTATCCAAATAATTGAAGTAAACAAACTATTTATGGTTATTTGTTAAATATTTTTTACAAATAAGATCAAAGCTTGCTTGAAATGAAGACGTCTTATGAAAAAAAGTCATGTTTCAATTTTATTGTAAAAAGCAAGTTGCTGTTAAATACAAAAGTTGCCATGACAACCTGCTTGCCCCACCTCCGGGGTCTTCTGAGGGCTTGGGCGCCGCGTTGCATTCTGGGACGGTGGCGGGCCATGTTGATGGTGTCGTGAATGTAAACATACAGCAAGTCGAACGAGAAGAAACAGAGTTGGGAGAAAGAAAAATATGTTAAAAATCGCGAAAAGGTTGTGGGATTTTACAGGGATACGCTAATAGGGATGCCCAGGATCGGTATGTGGACAAAATCGGCACTATTAACGTTTTGGATCAATATGAAGAACAAAGAGTGGAGCACCGACGAAGTTGCTGCCTCACTTTTGCATTACAGATATCTTCGGCTACCTTGTTTGTTTGTTTGTGAGCGCCTACACTTCAGAACAGTCAAAGCTACAAGTCATTGGAGTCTCATGTGCAGTTCACAAATGGATGGGTTACAGGAGCTGCAGATCATAAAGCCGGCAAACAGTATACAGTATCCCGAAAAGGTAAACTGCACTCCGCCTAGTTGCTAGTTTAGGAAACCGTTAGTGCTAAACTATTCACATGTACTTTTAAACTAACTTATGTGTTTCAAAAGTTTAGTTAGTAGCTGTCAACCTCCCGTTTTTTTTCCGGGGTTCTCATGTATTTGAGCTCTTTTCCCGCCCGCTGTCTCTTCCCGTTGTAGTATTTCCTGTAAAATATCCCGTTAGCCCTTCCATCGGACCTGTCAGTCTCTGTGTGTGGTCCTGTTGCTACACAGTTGCCCCTCCAGCACAAACGATATTTTCAAATACCATCTCGTTTTGCTTAACGTTACTTGAAGCAACTTAGCGTGATATTGGCCTTTTTAAGATAACAGCGTGGTTTGTTGTGAGAGCACAATTTCACACCAATGTAAGCAAAGTCACGTTAGACATAGCTTCACAATCTCGCTTAGTTTAATGCAGCAGTTTTGGTTAATACGAATTTTTGCTGGTCAGCAGAGGACAGCAACAGAAGATGAATGTTAGAAAATTTTCCTCCGGTTTTTGTGGTTGAGTAGCCCAGGAAATTTCCCTTATTTCAGTGGTTTACCTTAAGATATTAAATTATATTCATATATTATCCCTCACTTGGTCTCCGTAGTCGCGCCTCCAAGCAGGAAAGCATGGCAAGTTAACTCATTTTTTTTTTCAAAGGGCGATTATGCGTTGCGCTATTACACCCCACAATACAGCAACGTTTACCATGGTTGAATAGATTTTTATTAATCAAACTTAAGACCACACGGCTGAGAGGGAGTAGGTCTAAACACTGCGCAGTAGTCCGAGTAGCAGGAAAGGAGGCCATCAGCATGGCGGCCACGCCAAGTAATGACGTCACGACGCCCAAGCCCTCATAGGGGTCGACAACCACCTCCGGGGTCTTCTGATTGGTCCACTGTTTTGGAACTGACATTAGGTGCGTTTACATGGACACTTTTTGCTTCCATCGAAATGAATTCATTCTGATTGATGAATCCGAACGTAGTGTTTACATGACCACTTAATAAAGTGATCGGGTTGATATGCGCGTTTATGTGTCACACGGATCGGATTTAATCTTTTGACATGTGCACACTGCATGAATATACAGAGTTTCCTGCTGTTTTAAAAAGCACACTAGATATTTATCTACTTAGTGTTCTAATTAGGCAATGACCAGCACATGAACTGTTGTGCAGTACTGCTTACTTTAAAAAAATTAAAATAAATTAAAAGTGCCCCTTCCCGCACCCAAAACCGTCGTTTGTTGATGAGAGTCTTAAACAAGGACTCTGGTGGAATGTTGTCCTGCTCCACTTCACAGATGCTGAGTGAAAGGAGAGTTTTATAATGACGGGATACTTATATATGACACTTTATTCACCTGGAAGAACAGCTCGTTCCGCGCGTCATACGTCATTACGCTATTTCTACGTCACTGCGCATGCGCAGTACTTTCCAGTTTCGGTTTTCAATCCGATCAAGTGTTTACATGTCCTCTAGCTCGGATTACAAAAGGAATAAACCACCCCTTACAATCCGATCGAAATTTTAGTCGGATCTGGCCAATTCAATCCGATTGATGTGTTTACATGGAACTTTTTTATTCTGATTGTGCTTCTAGTCCTATTAGGATCGGATTAGTAGGGTCCATGTAAACGCAGCTATTGATGAGCGGCGCTGCGAGTTTAAATTCTTTAAGCGCACCAGTCACATGCGAGACACTGCAAAAGACACAAGTGCAATGGTCATACATGTCCGTACAGCGCCTACTACACACGCGGGGAAAGTATTAATAGGGTTAAAAAAAAAACGAAATCACCGACATGGGAAAATTACGTCAGTTAGAGATTTCTTGTCGATTAATCGTCCAGCCCTAGTATGAATCCATGCAGAATTAGCAACGAGTCATTAGAAAACAATGCAGTAGTCATAAAAAAAAACATCACTCCTTACCCAGTTTTGAACATGTCTTCAAAGCATGTTCTGCAAGCAAAAAAAGAAAGCGTTTTTACATTAAATCACATTCATTTGATAACACATGGGTCAGGGCCAGAACGGCTGCCGCGTACGACAGTTAGCAGAAGTGAGAGAAAAGTGTTTATAACGTTTTGAATATGGATATTTTTCTTACAAGCTACAGAGGGCCTTTATTCACCCCCTGGAGCCATGTGAGGCACGTTTTATTATGGATGGATGCACTTTATTTGACTACTTTTGGACTGTTGAAAAAAACACCCATCCACTGCCACTATAGGGCTTGGAAGAGCAAGGATCATTTTTATTATAACTCCGACTAGATTCGTCTGAAAGAAGAAATTGTCTGTCTGTCATATATATTTCATATACACCTAGGATGCCTTGAGGGTGAGTAAAACATGGGCTAATTTTCATTTTTGGATGAACTAACTATTTAATTTTTGAAAGGGTGAATTAAGACAAAAACCCAGAATTTTAAAACTGTCATATAATGATAGTCAAATAAATTTAGTCAAATGTGTTGAAGCGGTTAACTAATAGTGGATACAACTAGTGTGTTATTTCAAGCACAATCAAAGACTCACTTGTGTAGCAGATGACCGCAGGGGAGCACATGAGCCCCTATTCTGGACGTGTGGATGTCCTCCATACATACAGGGCAGTTCTGCCTAGAGACATTCTCCACACACTGACACAGCAAGCACTGATTAATATTTCACCACTAACAACAAAATCAGCAAGCAACTTGCAAGAATCACTTTTCATACCTTGTGATTGTCTTTAAGATCGGTGGCTAAACATAGATTGCACTTTGTACAATGGAAGTATTTCTCTCTTGGGCCGATTCTAAGGGTAATAGAGGAGGTCAATGAGAATCTTACTAAAAAAAAAAATTACAGTTGTATTGCTTTGGTTCAATACTGAAGATGCTTCTAATTTGTATGTTGTTTTGCATGAAAGCGTGTGCTAAATGAATAAACGTAAATGTCATGCAAACCTGCATATCCCGCAGGGCTGGCAGTGGTACTGCTTCTTGTCTTTATCAAAGAGATGGCAAATGTCACAGTAATACTCCCCAAACTTCACTTCACATTCTTTACATATCTGTTGAGCCTGAAGAACACAGAATGCACAAGAAATTCAAAAGATACCAAAACTTAAAAATACATAAAAAAAAAATAAAAAAAAAATAATAATAAAAATCAAGAAAATACCACTATTACAATACTTTTACAATTTGTTGCATTTTGACACTTTAATGACCCATGATTTTATTTTTACAACAAATACCACCATGAAGTATAAATAATTATTATATATGTATAAATAGAAATACATATCACAATGTATTTGTTTTTATTGCTTATTATCACCCAGAAATATTACCAAGACATATTACAGGTTGTGTGAGATTCATCCAAGCAAAGACTATTTTAGAACTTAAATAGCTTAAATATGACTTTACCTCTTGTATAGTATTGCACGCTGCACATTTGACCTCTCGGACCTTGAATCTGTCCATTTGATGGTTCTCTTCTCCATCATGACAGAGTCTGCAAACATAAAACTTCCCACAGCAGGGTGCCTACAGAGAGAGACAGACCACAGGAACACATTTCAGTGCAGATCAATGCACAATTGCACATGCAAAACTCCAGTTAGTAGCTCCACTGTATTGCACACTGTAAGTGCTTCGATGTTACAGCAAGAACATCACCGATAACAACATGCTGCAGGAACAAAACCATAACAAACCCCTTAACTGTCTATTTCGTTCCCCCTAACGAGCAGAACAACAAGTCTAAACTAACATATCGAATTAGTTGCCTTTAAGCCAACAATAATTCGATTTTAGTTCATGAAATAATCTTATATTAAACATAAAAACCTGTCACCAGGCCTTAAGTGATGCACATTGACTACAGTTAGCTAGTATGCTAATTACAATTGCTTCAATCACACGTTCCCGTGCGACCAAGCAAGCATTTACCAAAATAATCATGCTAACTATTTGACAGCGACAAGCACATGCGAAGCACAGTCTACATGTAATTAAATCTCGCTCACTTTTAACAAACAGCTGCGAACGTAATGCTCACATCCAACTCGTGTGGCAGCCATGTTTAACTTAAATACTATCAGAAAACTTTATTTAAAAGTCGTTTATTTACATTAGTGTTCGGGGGTTCTTGATCTATTACATTGAATTACAAAAAGGAAGAAAATATATTAGGCTATAAGTAATATAAAATATATAAAGCTTTATATATAAAATATCTAGCATATAATATTTTATTTTATATATATATATATATATATATATATATATATATATATATATATATATATAAAATGTATATATATATATATATATATAATATTTATATTTTAAATATATTATATATATAATATTACATAAAAATGTTAATTCAAAAAGAAACGAAAATATGAAGAAAGTTTTGACATTCTGAGTCAAGCGTTTAAAATAAAATTATTATATTAATTATTATATTATTATAATTATTATTATAATTTATTATTCATTTAAAAATGCATTCATTTAAATTTATTATTGTTAATTATATAATTGTTTTTATTTTGTAAATTCCTCCAAATTTAAATTCCAATACATCATATTTTTGTAATAAACAAAAGCACAACTAGCCCACTACACTAAATCATTCTGTCCTACATCCACCTTTTATATTAGGATTAGATTTGTATTATATATTTGATCCTTTGTTTTATGTAAAATAACATGCATTGCAAATAAAATTTGGTGAAAAAATAAAAATAAAAATCAGTTATCATGTGACCTGCAAACTGCCAAACCGGCCCATTCTGGGGGTCTTGTCGTGACCACAGTGACAGACGGTGCAGCATCTGCCACGCTAAGATTAAAAACTTGCCCATTGTCTTTCCCTAAATTATTGCTTAATCTGATCTACTGTGAGTTTAAGCCTTTAAGAGTCTATAAACATCTGAGCATGTATAAGTATATTAATGTTACATCTGAAAGCATGATTTGTTAAGTATTGCTTATGAACTTGATGTTGTAAAACAAGCTAACATGCTCAGTTTTATTTTTATTTTATTTTTCTCAGATGCCTTTGAGATCTGGAGGCATGTGGATGTGTTTGATGGCACTAGCGTTGGTCATATACAGGATTATTTTGTGTATCGTTTCTATCTTGTATCCTGTGCTGCTTTTATGTGAGAAAAAAAGAGATATAATACACGTAAAATATAATAATATTATATAAAAATAGAGTAGAAGTGTACATAGATTATTTCTAAAGAAGTAATTCTTTTCTTTTTTTATTATCAATAGATAAGTGTTAGGAGAAAAAGCATAAATATCATAGCATTATAAGAAGCCCATGCCAAAAATACCACTTACAAATTTAACAGGAATAATTACTCTCTTGACAATTCGTAACAATTTTGGTGAATTACTAACTAATTGGTATAAATTTATAGGGGTGGAGTTAAGGGTGGACTTTCATGCTTAATTTTTTTCTAAAAATGCTGCGTTTCTACAAATCACATATTATAAATTCATACCAATTCTCCACATCGTAAAATAGGTACGTTTTCTCATAAAATCAGGTTTTAACTTAAAGCTAACTTAAAGGTCATGGTGACCCGGTTACCTTAAGTGACTTTGTCTGCTCTTTCCATTGTTTACAAATCAAAAAAACATATATGATATATTTATATGATTTGGTGTCAATTATAAGTGGTGCTAAATTATTACTAATGCATGTAAAAAAAAAAAAAAATATATATATATATATATATATATATATATATATTATATATATATTATATATATATATATAATTGTAATTGATTTCTAAAGGATCGTGTGGCACTGAAGACTGGAGTAATGATGCTAACAATTCAGCATAAATTATTACTAATGCATGTAATTGATTTCTAAAGGATCGTGTGGCACTGAAGACTGAAGTAATGATGCTAACAATTCAGCTTTGCATCACAAGAATATATTATGTATTTAAATAGAAAACAGTTATTTGAATTTATCGCAATAATATTTCAGCATATTACTGTTTAACTGTTTTTTTAATCTTAATTTTTCTAAACTATGTACATGTAGAAAATACCTAGTTTCTTAGTTTCATTCATGAATTCCTTCACGTCCACTAATTCCTGCATCTGTTTGGCTGCTTGTTTAAATTTTACTATCATTATCCTCTAGTAAATACGGTGCCCCATCTCTAACTGCTGTAGCTAAAGAGCCTCTAGTTTAGGATGAGTTTACGAATAAGCATTTGGGTGATGAAGGGGGTCTTAAACTTATCTGTAACTTGGTAAGAACATTCATTCATTGACACATGGCAACCGTGCCATTTCAAAGAACGCAAAGCAGACGTCACTATCAAGAAATAGCTTAAAGGATAATGGCATTTAAGTTGAACTCTTAGCTCCTTATAGAGAGCATTAGAGCTCTGGCGCAGCCTCCTGCTTGCCTCTTTAAACTTAAATAGGGTAGATTTAACCTCGGTAAAGCACTGAGATTTACAGGCATACGGTACACTAGCTATCCTCCTCAAGGAGGATAGCTGAGGACTGAAAGGATGTTCAACTTTCAGAGAAACAGGAGACAGAGCCTCTTTCCCAATTGCAAACTAGCAACCTCGGAGTCAACAGACGATGCGGTTCCGTTCGCTAAACAGTGTTTGCTGAAACATTGGAGCTCTTTAGGCGAACTACAGACAGATATATATGACATCTTTGGTGAAGATGAGGAGGTTGAGAAGCATTCGGAACCAACAATGTGGTTTACAAGCGCCTCACCCAGCAGGAATTGCACGCTCAACCTCAACGTTGGTGGAAAGTCCTACCGCATCACCTATAAAATGGCAGCAAGATACCCACAGAGCAGAATCGGCCGTTTAGCCACCTATACGGACCTCAACATGAAGCTGAACCTCTGCGACGACTATGTGGTGAAAGACAATGAGTATTTCTTTGACCGAGATCCAGACATCTTCAACAGCATCTTCAACTTTTACAGAACCGGCGTGCTGTGGATCAAGGACGAGCTTTGTCCAAGGAACTTCTTAGAGGAGATCAATTATTGGGGCGTACGGATCAAATACTCGCAACGGTGCTGTAGGATCCTTCTTGAGGAGAAACACGACGAGCTGTGCGAACAGCTCAAGGTTCAGAAGGAACTGGAGGCGGAGGTGGAAGTCGAAGAAAATGAGGAGGTGTTCAATGACATGTTCTTTGGTGAGACGAGACGCTCGCTTTGGAACTTCATGGAGAAACCGTTCTCCTCAGTACCAGCGAAACTAATGGCGGTCGCCTCGAGTATGTTTGTGCTGGTGTCGCTGGTTACAATGACTTTGACTACGGTAGAAGAAATGGAGAACATGGCATCTAATGAGTTTAGGGGAAAGACATTTGGAGAGTTCGTAGAGACACTGTGCATAACCTTCTTCACCGCGGAGTACCTGCTGCGTCTAGTTTCAACCCCAGATATCGGTTGCTTTGTTAAAAGCATGCTGAACGCGGTTGACCTCATGGCCATCCTACCTCAGCTTCTCCAGTTCGTGCTCGAAAGCCTTGAGACCTTCAGTTCTGGGACACAAACCACTGACATGGAGACTGTTGGTCAGGTGAGCAAGGTGGGCCAAGTGTTACGAATCATGCGACTCATGCGTATTTTTCGTGTTCTGAAACTGGCGCGTCACTCGACGGGTCTCAGGGCGTTTGGCTTCACGTTGAGGCAGTGCTATCAGCAGGTGGGATGTCTCTTCCTCTTTATCGCCATGGGGATCTTCACATTCTCCGCCATGGTTTATTCCGTTGAACACGACGTCCCTCAAACCAAGTTCATCAGTATTCCACATTCTTGGTGGTGGGCATCTGTAAGTAAACATTATTTCTATTAATCATGCAGATGTGATATACTTTAATTACTCACCCTCATGTCTTTCAAAACCAGTATTACTTTCTTTTTTTCTGTAGAAAACACAAAAGGAGATATTTATAGAATGCAACAGTCAGGTTCTGCAAGTAAAATTCCATTCATTTTCTCTATCCACCTTATTCTTCAACACAGAAATAAGCCTTTGGGGCGAGACTTCATTAGCCGCTATAGGGAAATAATGTTGTAAAACTGTTTAAACTATAAACCAGTGTGTTCATAATTAAGATAATACAATAAAAAAAAATATGGTAAGAAACACCAATTTGCAATATCAAGCAGGAAAGCGAGCTGTTTTGTACAGCTAAAAATAGCTGGACGCGGATGAGACCAGAAGCCAGACCCATTATATTTACAAATGGTCACACCCTCTCTTATGGGAAAAGTAAGATAGATATGGAAATTGACTTTAAAACATACTCAACCTTAAATACAAACTCACTAATGGATGGTACATGCTTTTTCTGAAGCCATTAGTCCGCATTAGAACAGTTTTTTATTTTTTTTAATAATCAGTTCTTGCAGAAATTCCCGGTAAACACACCACATTACCCATAAATCACTCAAATACAAATAACTCAGCAAACAAAACACCAGCAATCCAAAGAACTGCCCACTTGCACAAAGGATTGCAATTGATGCAATTAATTAAGTATCCCTATGCTCAAATATTATTTAAATATTTGTATGCAATATGCATAATATGCATATTTTGCAATAAATATAAAATCCATTGTTTAAATATCTACTCAGTATCACATAATTTTTTCCAATATGTTGATTTTACATTCAATTGTTTGATTGTATCATTCGCAGTGCTTCCAGGGTTTATAGTTCTTTTCCTCGCTAAAGCAGTCAGGTATAGTTTTGTACTTTTGTGTTTTGGTTCAATTTTCAAATTCTTCTTTGCTTCAAATGGTTCACGGCTTATAATAATATTAATTTAATACTTTCAAAACCATGTTCATGGCTTATAACTCCTTAACAAAGACTTAAAAATCCCTATGGGAAGAATTAATGAAACAAAAATAATACTTTCAAGACCAATAAAAAGAGTAAATGGGAACTGTATAGCACAATGTCCATATTTGTCTCCATACACTTCCATCTGCTAAACCTCAATTTAAGAAAGAAAATCAAAGAAATAAACTAAAAACACATTAAGAAAGACAAATTAACAATTTTTAACAATCATATTTACCTTCAGCTACACCATTAATTTCTCGTTCCAGGTTAGCATCTCTACTGTAGGCTATGGTGACATGTATCCGGAAACTCTTTTGGGGCGGATATTTGCCTTTGGCTGCATTTCCTTTGGGATCATTCTGAACGGCCTTCCAATCTCCATCCTCTTCAATAAGTTCTCCGATTACTACGCCAAACTCAAGTCTCATGAATACAGTTCCAACATGAAGAACAGAGGGAAGGTTAACTTCATCCTGAGAGCCAAGAAGAAGCTCAACGAGTGTGGCTGCATTGAAACTAACGACATTAATGCTTCGTAGACACGAGTGAAGTCGATTGTTGGCATTGTTACGATGTACTGAATCTTGCCTGAACGAGAACATTTTCTAAAAAGCCTCTCTCTTATCTAAAAGTGCCAAAGTAAATTTTTAAATACAAGTAATAAGTAACAGTGACTTAAATGATCAGTAACACTTTATTTTAAGGTGTCCTTGTTACACATGTACTTACTATTATAATAACAATTACTCAGTACTTAATGTATAATTACACTGTAACAAGGACATCTTAAAATAATTATATTACAGTCTGTTATTCCTCATCTCCTGTTCCTGCATTATTAAATGCTTAGTTTCGTGGCATGAACAAATCTTTTACAAACTTGTACTACAGCATTAAAGTAGCCTACATTTTAATGTTTGGACATCATGTTTTATTTTCTGCTTTTGGTCTGGTTACAGAATCACATGTAGCCACATAACACTGATGCTAACCTGTATTATCTTCACTGTTTTGATGTTCTACCTAACCTGGCCTTTTGAACTTGACCTGACTGACAACCAAAATAGATTAATCTAATTTACAGAGTTCCCATGACGTGTCCAATTAACTTAATTAACACAGTATTTAGTCCAAAGACCGGGTGATTCCTTATTTGTTCTCAGCAGTTCCAATGTTTTTGTTCTTTGAGGCCATACAAGCCTCTTTTGAGTCAGTTAACGTTAAGGTCAAATCTTCACAACACTTCTTTTTCTGATGGAGTTACAAAATATCGACAAAAAAAAAACTTTGCCTGGGAGATACATCCTCTTTCATGATACATTTAAGGTACACGTATATTTATAATATTCTATTATTATACTGAATAATCTAAATGCTTGACAAACCTTTTTCTCGGTGACCGCCACTGATCTATATATGATATATTCTATATTATAGATCAGTGGTGACCGCGCAGTTGCACTCCAGGCCTGTAGACGTCACTGCGCTCATACGCGTCACTTCTTCGCGTTGCGCTCGCGCTCTTAGGTTTCTCTGACCTCTCGTTCACACCCGCCAGCGTCCAATGAAATGGCGTCAAAGTGGCCGGATTAGTCATTCACTTTAATTATTCAATGAGAGCCGGCGTCGAGCCGCGGCGTAGGAGCGGCGCGGCTAGCGACTTCAAACGGGGTAACGATGTTTTGACTTGGGTTTTTTTTTTTTTTTTTTTTCTTTTTTTTTTTTTTTCTTCTTTTTTGTTTTTTTTTTTTTTTGTTTTTTTTTCGTTGAGAGCGTCGAGGAGAGTTGGAAATCAGGCAAACTTTTATGGTAATGAGCTATGACGCTTTTTTTTGTTGGGCAGGTTGTTTAACCAATCAGAACGTAGACCAAGCCGTCCACCGCTTGAGAGGATTCGCAGAGAGCCAACGCAGCTCCGAACACATTAGTTCTCAAAACAACTGTTGATTTTTTGTCTTGGCGGGTTTTGCATTAATGATTGTGTCCCTGTTTGCGTACAGGAGTATCGACATAAAAAAGAAATAAATAGAGTAAAAATGATTTTGTGGACCAAGGTGTCGAAATTGTTCATGTTTCTGGTGAGTTGCAGATGTGCAGTTTAACGCGTTATAGCCTAAGAATATTTTTGCTCTAATGATTTATAAATATCCTAGTGCTACAGTAGTCCTTATTTTACTTTTGGGTTTGTTTTTTCAAATTTGCTTGATTATTTTTCTTACAATTAAGTATGTTTATACTTTTGATTTAGTATTTACTTAAGTAACATTTTCAATGCAGGACTTTTATTGATCAGAGGTATTTTTTTTTTTTTTAGTTTTTAGAGTGCTTTTATTTTTGTTTTTTTCATTTTTTTTTTTGGTAAATGAGTCTTAATATTATTTCGACCACAACAATATTTAATTTTTTTTTTTTTTTTTTTTTTTTTTTTTTTTTGAGGTTTAGCTTATAACGTTACCTATTATTTGTGGTTAGTCTGCACAAGACAACAAGTTTGGTTTGCTTTGCGGCCGCATTTTTTTTTAAATTTTTTTGGATAATGTTTTTTTCATTCGTTTTACGTCAGCGCGTCAAGAGCGCGCTTCACGAATCTTTTCTGTTTTAGCGTTGTGAGCAGAAGCGGTGCCAGATGCGATTTTTTTTTTTTTTCTCCCGACGCCGGCGGTGTGACGCCACAGTTAGGTTTCTCTGACCTCTGGCAGACGAGACCGCGTCCTTTTTTCTTTTTTTTTCTTTTTTTTACTAGTCCTTTTTTTTCAGTGAAAATTAATGGCTCCTCCAAGTGCAGAGAAAATTGTTTTTTTTTTTTTGCCGCTGATTTTTGGTCATTTTTTTTTTTTTTTTTTCTGAATTCAACTAATTATTTTTTTTTTTATATTTCGGGCTGCATGCTGAAAGTCAAAAAAAAACGAAAAAAGGGACTCTGTTCTTTACTTCTTCCTCCCTCTTTTAATTAGAGATATAATGAGATTTCCTGAATTAAACTGCATGCTGAAAGTCATGAAATCTCCTTATATTAAACATAATTAAACATAATTATGGATATTAATGAGATTTGTTTTGTTTTTTAGACGGCCAGGTGGTCGGCATTGCTCATTGGCATTATTTACGGAAAGCGAAGATATGGTAAGAACCTGCTCTGAAACACTCTTGACTGGTTTTCAGATGACATTCTGTGTACATGTTAATAAAACTTCTTAATACACACACACACACACACACACACACACACACACACACACACACACACACAAATCTAAAGTTCAGACTTATGGAGGTCACAATGATTTATTGTTTTACAGGATCATTAACACCCATTTCAACCTTTCAATTCTAAAGTTCAGTGTGTTTCTGCACAAACACAGAAGAACAGATATTGGTGTAATTCTTTTTTTTACATTTTTTTTTTTATAAATTGGGGGGACAATTAAAGAAAACTAGTGGCAGGTATATGAAAGATTTTCACCACTGGGTAAAGTTAAAAAAAAAAAAAAAAACCTTGTGACCTTTTTATCTCACAGTCCTTTTCTTTATTGTATTTTTTTTAGTTTATATATAAAAATTCTGACGTTTTTCAAAATTGCTATTATAAACTTGCAGTTGTGAGGAAAAAAGTAACAAATGTGAGATTAAAAACAAGTTATTTATTTCGTGGTGGAAAACAAAAGCGAGAAAAAGGCAGAATTGTGAGATTAAAAAATTGCAATTATTATTTTTTTAATAATTCATTTTAATATCATTTGAATATAATTTATTATTTTATTTTTTGTATTCTGTAATGGAAGCAACTTTCCATCCAGAAATGCCACTGCATCTGTTGCTGAGAGTTTCAGAATGTTTACACATTTAATAAAGGCCTTGCTTTTTGGTCGCATAAAGCTTTTTGTTTATACTCCAGATAATCTGAAACCAATCGCAGAGGAGGAGAGGAGAATCGAAGAGGAGGAGAAGAAGGTACGAGAGGAGAAGGAACGCATTGCTAAACAGCTAGCAGAAGGTACACTTTTCTCTTGATATTTAAATAGAGTGATTCTTCTGCAGATTGAGCAGATGGTTGTACTGACTCTATAAATATTTTTCTCCAACAGCTAATGAGGACACAATCTTGAAGTGATCTGCCCAAAATGACGCCTGTATCGCTAATATTGTAAAGATCTTGTTACCTGTCTAGATAAATAATGATGCTTGTATTCTCCCACTTTGGTTTTACAGTGCCCTTTTCACACCTTTCACCGTTTTCTTATAGATCATGTCAGATTAATGCCTCATTTGTGAAATAACTGAATACATGTAAATATGTATACACATTTCCTCTGATTGGACACTGTCTATTCTTTCACTGAAGAACCTCTGATAATAATGTGATGCAGATGTAAAACAAGCAATGTAATGTTAAACACACTGAATCAGAGTTCCCCTTTGGGAAACGTCCACACCAATATTTATTAATAAACTGTTAATCCCTATTTCTTTTTTGTCATTTTGATATTTAAAAATAATTTTAATGTCCAGGCAGTTCAAAGTTGGACACAGCAGCATTTAATATTAAACTTTATTCTTTTTTTAATCAATATAAGGAAATACTGTAAATACAACTTCAAGTTGTCGTTCAGAAATTCATCATTCAGTCCGTTCAATCTATTTTTTGTCTCCGATAAAATATACCCGTGGATTGTCTTGTATGCATATTGAATACAAATATGATAAGCTGAGGCTGCACAGACACAGACTTGCTGGTTAAAAAATAATTGTGCTTTCAAGGTAAATGACTGCAGCATCAGATAAACACCCCTAAGTGACATTCAAAAACAAAATGAACTGTTTGGACACTTGACATGGTGGTCAAACTAGTCTCATCCTGTTCTGGTGAGTGTTTTTGATCAAATTAAGATACAAAGTCAACCATATTGTACGTGGACAGTCAAAAGTTGGTCTAATCAAGACTACCAGTTCTCTGAATATTTCTCAGTGGAAGAATATTCTCCATTTCTTCCCCAGTAATCCACAGCTCTGACTCTATAATAACCGCTCACCTCCAGACTCTCTGTGGAGAGAAAAACACAAGCAGGTCAATATGGATCAGAGCTTGGAGTTAAATATTCTGAATCCAGCCAAAATAATACCTGGAGAATAAGTGCAGTATGTGAAAATAGTGTCTCTCTGATTAATCCTCTGGAAAGTCGTCTCATCTCTGGAAAATTCCACTTCGTAAGTTTTTATACACCTAAAAATGACACGTTGGTTATGTTTAGAACTCTTGAATGAAGAACTAGTTTGTTTAAAAGTTGTATTTAAGCAGATCTTACTTTGTGCCGATGCAGTGATCCTTCCAAATGATCAGAACCTGTCCTTTGGTGATGTTGATGAAACGCACCCCATTTACCTGCCAAATGAAAACTGATATTAAAACCACCAAACCGCATGGTTTCTCAATCTCTGCAAAGAATAACTTGTACAAGTTTTGCAATCGCACTTTCAAATTAATTTCATGTACAGACAAATAGTTTTTTTGGGCGTAGAGAAACAGCAGATGCTGTCCAAATCCTGAAAAACTGCCTTACTAGGCTTTATGAGGTTCATGCTGGTATGCTTTTGAACAGTAGTTCAGTCCAAATCCTGAAAAACGGTGCCTTACTAGGCTTTATGAGGTTTGTGCTGGTATGCTTTTAAACAGTAGTTCATATATACACTGGAAATTCAAACATTATTACAGTTTGGCTAAAGTAATAGTTCACCAAAAAAAAAGAAAATTGCTGAAAATTTACTCTCCCTCAGGTCATCCAATACTCAGAAGTAAACTCTTCACTTAATAATTACAGTCAAAACAACAGTCAAAAAAACATCACAAAAACACACAACTCCAGTCCATCAATTAAAGTCCTGTGAAGTTAAAATCATAATACATAATAACGCTTCCTCCAGTGAAAATGTCTATCTCCTGTTGTGTTTTAACTTCAAACCGTCGCTCCTGGCCAAAATATGAGTTCATTATCCATAACAACACTTCCTCCAGTGAAAATGTCTATCTCCTGTTGTCTTCTCAGTTCAAAATCCTCCAACATATTTTACTTTTTTGCTTGTAAACAGTGCTTGATCTGTGCATATTTCTCTTCTGATTCAGATTAAAGGAATAGGATAGAGCAGCGGTCCACAACCTTTTTAGCGCCAAGGACCGGTTTAATGCCAGACAATATTTTCGGACTGGGCTTTAAGGTGTGACGGATAAATAAATACAACAAAATAAAATGATACGACTGGCATAAAAACTGTGGTATATTGTAAATATAATAATAAACATGAATCCACTGTGTATTAGTATGCAACTTTATTAGCAGCGTCTTCGTAACATCGCGCCAACAACATAACATGAATAACATCCTCTCTGCCCCCTAACCCTAACGCTCACTTTTTATATATATAAAAAATATATATAATGAGCGAGTACAACATGAATCCATTTTCCAAACCGTGTTTTTTCTTATCCTGAATCACTACGGTACACCTATAATAAGTGTTTATATTCAGACTATTTTAGTCTGGTTGGGGTCGGCAACACTGCAGAGTAGCACAGTACCTGCGTGACTCGCCATAGATGTAAACAGAGAGAAGAAGTAGCTCCGGCTACAATGTTTCTTCCGCCAGAACGCGAGCCCCAAAAGTTACCGACTGCAGCTTTAATGTAAGTTATTATTCTTTCTTGTGCAGCCCGGTACCAAATGATGCACGGACCGGTACCGGTCCGCGGCCCGGGGGTTGGGGACCACTGGGATAGAGGACTCATATTTTAGATGTAAGCAACAGTCTGAATTTATGGATTATTGTGATGTTTTTATCAGCTGTATCAACTCTCATTCTGACGGCACCCATTCACTGCAGAGGATCCATTGGTGAGCGAGTGATGGAATGCTGAATTTCTCCAAAGAAACAAACTCAACACCTTGTAAGGCCCAAGTAAATGTTTGGCGAATTTTCATTTTTGGGTGAACTATTCCTTTATGTTTTTCAACATTAGCCTTTTAGAGGTTTTTAAGATTATGAGAAACAAATTCAGTCGCGTGTCCAAACCTCTGATTGGTAGTGTAACCTTTTGGTGCCACATGGATCTAAAACGAAACAGCTGTAATGTTATTGTTACGTCATAATACCACTAACCTGGTCGGGCACTTCCTTAGACTGAGCACAAACATGTACAAGCAGCACTGAGGGCACAGGAAGTGCTGCCTTCAGCGTCAGAGAGCCATCGGATGGGACCGGCAGAGGTCCATCAGTCTGTGGATCCTACGCAATACACATTAAAGACTCACAACTCGCATGCTCATTAAACATATGGACACCCATATGAGAAACATACAGACGCAAAAACAAAACAAAAAAATGTTTTAAACTAAAAGAGTCATAAAAAAAAACTTTTGGGTGCAAGACACCTTAAGTAACATTATAAAAAGTGCACTTGAAGGAAAGAATGAAATTCTCATTATCTATAAAAGTGTGTTATGAAGTATGAATGTGTGTGTGTTGAACCTCTTGGTTCCGCAGCTGTGTGAACTGTTGTGCAGTGGGATAGTCAGGGCTGCCCATGGTCTCCCACAGTTTAAATGGGTTTGTCACATTATTATCCATGTAGTGTGTCACATACATCAGACCTACAAACACAGACAGATAGAACTGTAAATACAAGCATATTCTGTTCTATTCAATTCTACATTCTTAAGCAAAAATACATGAAAACATTTAATTCCTTGCCGCTCTTTAATTCCTTTTTTAAAAAGAAGTGTAGCGTTGTTGTTTTTTTTTATGAGCATAAGATGCTGGTTTGTAGTTACTGACCCTTTCGCTGAGGTATTCCAGTGAGGCGCAGAGTGATGATGTCAGCGGTGGAGGAGGTCTGGTTATCTCTGCTGTTATACAGCAGGACGGTGGTCTGCCAGCTATCGGCTGTGTACGGCACCTGAGGCACGTGAACGGTGGCCAGGGCACCCACTGATGAATTCACTTCAGAGCCGTCAGTCAACACCTCGGCCTGCACCTGAGTCTCACCTGAACCAATGTGAGGATATCACAAATAACACCTAACAATTATACACTATGCGATAGAGAGCTATGTGATATGATACCTATATTTTATTAAAAATAATATTACATTAAATATTAAGATTTTGGTCAATATATCACAATATACACATTTTATGGAAAACTCATCAATACAAATAACAGAATATAATGAAATAAATTATTATTATTTATTTTATTAAATATAAAACTGAATTGTAATAAATATAAGATTTTGGTCAACATACATGTTTATGGAAAGGTAATTAAGTCATTCAAAATTTCAGCTCATTTGACTTGTGATAATTTGCAAAACTTAAATAACATTAAAAAGATATAACGATAAATTATTTTATATAAATATTTTATTTGCTTTTATTAAATATAATATTGAATTGTATAAAATGTAATTTGGTTAATATATATCACAATATACACATTTATTGAAAAGTAATTCAAAATTAAAGCTCATTTGCCTGATACTGAATTAAAAAACTAAAATAACATTAAAATAAAACGTATTAAAAATAAATAAAATTAATTTATAAAAAATAAAATTTTTTATGTAAAAATCAATGTATGCATTTTTCTATAAAATTAATTTAATTTGATCAAAGATGGTATTGAATAAGATTTTGGATTTTTTTTTATTAATTAATTTAACCATATTAATGTTCTTGTGCTGTTGTCTTGATCAATGTATGCATTTTTCTTGTATAACAAAAATGAAAAAATTACACTAAATAAATCTTATATTTAATAGTCATTTCTACTTATTTCAGTTGGTACATTGCCCACTAGCTTTCATTACCTAACAATGCCAACAGGCCCATCACAGTCAGGACTGGTTTCCGTAGTAACTGCACATGCGGCGGGTTTGTGTTGTTGATCTGGAATCGAGCGGTGAGAGTGCGCTGGGTAAACGGGTGCGGGTGGTAACTAAGGAAAGCATTGTCGTTGCTAAGCAGCGTGTAGTTGACGGTACTGTTCTGGTCAGCGATGAGCAGGTTCTGATGCTGTGAGATGACCTACAGAGATGTGAAAGGAGACTGAAATATTGTGACAAATATATCTGGTTCACTACATTAACAAGCCTTAATGAATTATTAAGGAGTGCAATTCATTTAAGTATGAAAATAATTAAAGATCCCAGTAACTATGACCTATTTTGAGGTCATAGTTACTGGATACATAAAAAACAAATGGCAATCCTTTTTATTTGTCATGCTACAACTTTCTGTCATAAAATTAAATACATCAATGAATGGGTTCAATACAACACCATTAACAAAAAAACTGTAAAACAAAAAAAACACAACCAAAAAAATCTAAAAACTGCAATTCTGCTCCAGGACCAAAAAATAAGGAATATTACCTCAAGAAAATCATATTTCGCTATGTCCTATTAATCACAAAAATCACAGCTGATAAAATGTGAACAAAGAAAGACACAACTGTCTACCTTGACCACCATGGCTGCATAGGTGACATCTGCTCTCCAGGGGAGTGGTTTGTTCCAGCCAACCAGCGGATCTGCCTCGTCATTGTAGATCGGCACAGAGCGAAACTGTGGAAAGCGCTGCTGGATCTCCCGCACAGTGGCCACTTCCTCCTGCAGGATGGGTAATGAGCTGCCACCTCCCTGAAAAACAAGTAAATACACACTACAATAATCAAAAAGAACTTTTCTTTTATTTCTGTGTGAAACATATGGAAGCTTGTGTCTGCTACATAATGACTTCATCTCACATCTCAGTTTTTCCCCTTGCAATGTTTAGTTTATAACTCACTTTTTTCAAAATAGTGAGATATAAACAGAATTGCAAGATCAAATTTCAGAATTATGAGAAAAAAAAAAGAAGTAAATTGGAATTAAGAGATTCTCAGGTCATTATAAACTCAGAATTATGAGAAAAAAAGACTAAAATTTGATATTTAAACATAGTATTTTATAAAAACAAAAATAAAAAAAAAAAAAAAAAAAATATTAAAACAAAACAACAATTTATAAACTGTAAAATACAAACTCAGAATTGTGAGATATTCTCATTTGCAATATATAAATACAAAAGTCAGAATTATGAAACATAAACCCAGAATTATGAGATATAAACTTAAAATTCCAAAATATAAACAGAATTGTGAGATATAAACCCAGAATTGTGACTTATAAACTCAAATGCTAGATATAAACTTAGAATTGTGAGATATTAATTCAGAATTATGGGGAAAAGGTCAAATAAAATGCGAGAGACATCAAATAAAACAGAATTGCAAAAGTATCACTACAACAATTCCATCTAATTCAATACACAAAAAAACTCAACAATTCACTACATAATTTCATTTTATACCATATAATCAATAAAACAAAATTGAGATATACATTTGCATTATCTATTAGAGTTCTGACAAAAAATTGTGATAAAAAAAACCCAGAATTGTGAGATATAAACTTAGAATTACAAAATATAAACAGAATTGTGAGAAATAAACTCAGAATTGTGATAAAAAAAAGTTATAATTACGAAACAAGAACAGAATTGTGAGATAGATACTCAGAATTCTGAGAAAGAAAAGTCAGAATTACAAGATATAAACTTAGAATTCTGAAAAAAGTTATAATTACGAGATAAAAAACCCAGAATTGTGACTTATAAACTCAAATGCTAGATATAAACTTAGAATTGTGAGATATTAATTCAGAATTATGGGGAAAAGGTCAAAATTGCGAGACATAAAAACAGAATTGCAAACATACATTTGACATTTGGGTAAAAAGGTGCAATTTCCTATTTTTTTTTATATTTATCCATCTAGGTAGTTCAATTAGGCATGACCCTGGAATTTTAGTGGAGATCAGAAACCCTTCAAGTTCATGTAGGGCGATGTAGTCTGAGTACGCCGTGGTGAAGTGCCCTGTGCTTGTCTCGCCGCACGAAGCCCCTCAGAGCAGGCATCATAATAGTTCAGAAACCCCCTAAGAGCAGACACAGAAAAATTCCACAAAACCAAGACCATCAGAGAAAGAATAATACAACATAAACACATTAAGACTGGAGAAATAACAACTCATGAACTAATTCATCAAAGGTGGATTGCCCTCGGCTGAACTAATTCTTCCATATGGTAGCATTAAATTAAAACTTGTCAGGCACTTTCTTTGTGCAGAAATACAACACAAAACAAGGCAACAAAAACAAGAAATAGAAATACAACACAAAACATGGCATCTGCCAGCAACACAAGCACTACTACAAGAATGGCACAGACAGACAAGCAGTTATTCAAACAGGATGTGTCCAGTCAGTGTTAATGACTTTATAAATACGCAAATCAGAATAAAAAAATGTCTAGCCACACTACCAGTCAAAAGCATAAGGTCAGTATTTATTTATTATTTTTAAAGAAACTAAACTTTTATTTAGCAATGATGCATTAAACTGATCAAAAGTAACAGTAAAGACATGTTTTAGAATGTGTAGTAATGATGCTAAAATTTCAGCTTTGCCATCACAGGAATATATCGCATTTTCAAATATATCCAAATAGAAAACTTGAATATAAAAGGTTTTAATTGCAATAATATTTCAGTTTTACTGTTTTAACTGTTTTTTTTTTTTATCAAATAAATCCAAACTTTATATTTAGCACTTTCACAAAATGTAAGATACTGTACACGTTTGCTCAACAAACAGACATAAACATGGACCCTGGTTCAGTTTAGTGCAGATGGATTACATATGTCTATTTTACCATCTCCCCTTGATATGGCACAATAAAATTGTTGACTTTTATTTATCATATGAACATAAAAAATATAGTTGAAATTATAGGGCCAGTGGTTATGGGACCCACATGTCAGGGTCCCATGCATGCTTGTCAGAACACTAATAAAAAGAAACGCTGCTTAAAATATCTGAACTAAAATAAAAATATGAGGGAAAAAAATATATAGTTGGCTAGTCAGTTTTATGTTTATTTATGCATTAAGCAGATGCTTTTATCCAAAGTGACTTAAAAAACAGGAACAGACGCAATTTGTCAAGGAAGGTTTTAGAATTTTAAGACAGTATGTTTAGACAAAATTCTAATTGTCAGAAAATATTGGTGCAATTAATTCAGCATGATCCAAAGAATCTAGGAACATTTTGTTTCTAGTTGATTTTGGATAAAAATGAGCAGAAACTGCCAGATCAAGTGTGAACTGTTGGTGGTGCTGGATGGTTTGAGACCACCAATTAAATAAATTCCAATCGATTAAGAAAGATTGACAGGATTTTGGTTTGGACAATAACAAATTATTCTAGACTGTACCTTGGATTGATACAGTGATGTTGTCAAAATCGTGGTTGTTCGGCTCATTCCATGTCTCAAAGTTCCACTGAGAGACAAAGCCGAGTCCGTATTTCCCTGCACACATATATAAAACCACAGAAACAAATACAATCAGAACTTGTGTTAAAGATCTGGCCTAGTAAATATTCAAACCCCACAAGAGCTCATTTATGATCTATCGCCATCTAAACCATTACGACTTCAGTCTTATACTCACATATGTATCTTTCGGCGATCAAATAGACCAATTTCCTCCATTCAGTAACTTGACTTTTATCCTCAAAGTTGCTGAAGCTGTTGGACACGCTGCCCATCAGTTCAAACCCTTTAAAAAAGAAGCAATCCTCTTTAACATAATGCAAAGTTGTGTTAAATTAACCCTAATTCTACAGTACACAAGCATTTAAATGTGAATTTCACTGTTATATTAAAAAAAATTACCTGGCTGCAGTCCATTCTGCCAGAGAAGGTCAATCAGCTGGTCTAAGTGAGTGAAGTTGTAGTGATATTCTCCACTGTAAACTCTAAATGAAATTCAGAGACAAAATCTTAGTACTACAGTACACTAGATCTAGATTAAGAGACGTATAATATAAATAAAGCATTTAATTAAAGATTATATGTTAATGCACAAAGATTTTATGAGAAAAAAGTTTTTACAGCATTAAGATTTTATGCATTTATGATTTTTTTGCATTTTATGCATAAACTATAGTTTACATGTTAATGAAAGTGTAAAAGTGATGCATGAACAATAAGCAGACAAGAGATGTATATAATAGTTACTCTAGATGAATACTAAAGTCTAGGTATGATATTAAGAAGCATCAAGGTTACTAAGAAAACAATCTTATGATAACAGCATTGCTTACTTGCAAGGTCACACAAAAATCACAGATTTTTAAACAGATATACTGTATGTATATGCATATTAATATCAATATCAGCATATCAGAATGATTTCTAAAGGCTCACCTGACACTAACGATGCTGAAAATTCAGCTTTGCATCATGGGAATAAATTACATTTTAAATCATTTTAAAAAAATTTACATTTTAAAAAAATCACACTGACCCCAAACAGAACACACACAACACATGCTCTTGGAAATAATCTCTTATGGAAACAGCACTGCTTATTTGCAAGGTCAAACCCCAATCAAAGAAAAAGCAGAGAGAGATGCATATGCATAGTAATGTCAATCAATCCTATTAACCTATGCAAAGTAAATTATATTTTAATAGTTCACATTCATTCAAACACAAGAAGAGGAAGTCTGATTCTGGTACTGTGATGTAACTGACCGTGCAGAAACCAGCTCCAGCATCCAGTGTATCCGCACCTGCTGGATACCTCTGTGTGGCACAGAGCCGATCAAAGCCAGATTCATCTGCTGGTCTGGACTGAGATCATACAGGTGTGCGTCACTGTGCGGCTGTGGAGGGCTGCAAACACAGAAGACAACTGTCAATCGTGTACTTCATGATTTTTGCCCACTAAACAATTACACAGGCAGAGTTTTCCTGGAAATACTTGTAGATGTCACTAACAAAATAGTGCAAAAAGTATTACGATATTACCAGAGTTATATTTTAAATTAAATTTTTTTTAATAAGGTATGTACATATTGTTATAGTAGTACTATTTTGAGTATTTTAACACGTACTATAGTATGATAGAAGATAGATGTAAAGTATACATACTGTACATGCACTATAGTGTATACCATTTATACATGTACTGTACTGTGGTATTCTTTATTAATAAAGACTGCTATATATGAATATGTAAATATGCAGTTTAATGGTTTTCCTTAAAACTGTGTGTGGCAGTACAATGATACAGTGATTATATCAGAACGTAATACTACTATGGTAATGAAATTCACATAAACATTAGTAGTACCATGGTGCTTTTTGCAGTAATATAGTTTGATACTCGCTGTACCGTGATGTTATAAAGGCGTCGCTGGCACCCGTTTTACTAACCAGAATCCAGTGCTTCTCCAAAAGTGCTTCAAGTTTCGTAGTGGCTTGTCAAGATTGACTTGAACCTCCCCAGATGAAGCTTTAACAGCCTGCTGCTGCTGTTTTATCAGCAGGACTGAGAGAAACACTGTCCATGTGAAGGAACCGTGTTTACATCGATACATGCTGCTGACGTCACTTACAAACACTCACGTTCACGCTAACGTTACGTGAATTACAGTTTTACTTAACAACCTCGCAGATATATCTAAAGTCCCGCGTCCCAGAAATCGTATTCGGTGACATTAAAACACATTTTAACTGTTTTGCTCATAAAATGTACGGACTTCCATCTGCGCTCTTCAGAAGCGGTGATGCAGTGACGTCATTGACCGGCGACTGTGTTTAACAGCTGATTGTCGCGGCCTGCTGGTTTAAAAGTGCAATGAAAATGAAAAGTACACTTTTTACAGTTAGGCCACCCTCTTTTTTTTTTTACTTATCTTGATTCTTTAGTGTTTACATTTACTTGCATAGCTTTTTTTTTTTTTTTTAGAATAGATAAGATGACAATATAGAGCTGAAAAGCTGCGGTCATGTGTGTATATTGTTTTTATACAGTCTATGGTGGACACATCTGAGTTTGGGGTTTGGGAACACATGTTAGTTAAAGGAAAGAGTAGGTGTGTAGTGGATTGAGGATGTATGTCTGGACCTGCGGAGAAGGTTCTTGTACCTGAAGAACTGTTGGTTTTGTTGTTGGTTCAGCGATGGGGGTTTGCTGACATCTTCTGGTCATCTGGGTCATTACTTTTAGGTTAAACCTCTAAAGTCAGTAAAAAAAAACTATATATAAGCTCGTTTGACTTGTGGTATATGCAACACCCAAAAACTACATTTCCGAATGTCAGGATACTGGCACCACAATATTTTCTTCATAAAATGTAAGAATTTAGTTTTTTATTGTTTTCGGTTTAATGCTCAGAATTGTACAATTTTGATACGTCACAACACTCTAGCAGCACCGTGGCAGAGCACAAGATTTAATCAATCTCAGGAATAATATGAGGTCAAATGTTTATGCAAAAATAAAAACTCACATTATCCAATCAGCTATGCCGTTTTTTATCATTTCACCTTAAAACTGCAAAATGTCTTGATATTAAACACAATACCGCTAAAAACTACCAAGATTTATAAGGCATACCTTAAAATTAAAAGCTGGTATTGGTTTTCTAATGTGTTTTAATATCATAATGATGATGCAATTGTGTAGTGCAATTAGGACTGTCACAATATTAGATTTTTTTCATATCACGGTTATTGTGGCCATAAGAAATTCACGAATGATATATCATGATATCTATAGAAACCTTAGGGGGAAGATCTCTGTCAAATTATTTTTTACTTTGTTTATTGAGTTTTTTCTTTTTCAGCCAACGAACATAAGGATACTGAAAACGCAGGGCACAAGAACTCTGGCTTTCTCCGTCTTCTTTGAAGCTCCTATGAAGTAATATACTGTCAAGTTCACTATGACGAATAAATATTAATGTCATTTGTTAACATTAATGTATTAACTAACAGGAATGAAATTACATGTATTACACAATTTATTAATCTTTGTTAATGTTAATAAAAATAGTCATTCATTATTCATGTTAGTTCACAGTGCATTAATGTTTACAAACACAACTTCTGACCTTAATAATGCATAACTAAATGCTGAAATTCATGAACTAAGATTAATAAATGCTGTGGACTATTGTTCATTATTTTTTTATAATGTTAACTAATGTAATTAACTAATGTTAACTAATGAATCTTTTTGATGACCGCAGATGAGGCATTAAGTGCATGCACTGCGACCAACTGTTTTACAGAGTTAATGTAGCAATGTGGTCGCTCAGTTTTTTCAAGAACAGTTTTAATCGTGTAAGTTAAAAGATTTGAACAAAGAAATAGTGTTACTATGCACAGGCCGTATTGACTGCAAATACAAAAATAAGACAAGTAAAGTAAACGTGTTACTTATTAAAATAATCACCCTTTATTTAAATATATGAACACAGAAAACCGCTGTTAACAGGTTAATATAACGTTTCCCATCTATGACTAGTAAACTAATGCCAAACACGGCTCTCCTCGGAGTAGCTGGGAGCACTGCGTCTTCTTCTTGTCAGCTTTAAGGCACAATACTGCCACCTGGGAGCTCAACCAGGTACTGGCGCTGGGAGTATTTACATGTGGTGCTATCACAAGAGAACTGCATTTTAAATATTGCGGTTAGGCAAATACCGGTATATCGTCGCACACGAAATTATCACGATATTGATAAGTTTAAGTTGACTATATTTTGAAATTGGTATGCTTTTAAAAGATTATGGCATTGAACACTCCAAGTACCATGTCTAGTCTAACACAATCCTGGATTTTTTTTTTTTAATATTAATAAATATATTTATAAATACATTTTATTTTCCATTGTTCTGTAATTTCATATCTATTAACAATCTTCTTAGCCTTTGTCTAATCATTTAGACTCAGTAGTTGTAACACTAGTTCCACATGCTCATGTGCATTCAGATAATTTTAGGTAATTTGTACGGAAACATTAATATTTCACATAACGTGATTGCTTGTTAAAGTTGATGTATAAAATCTCTGCTGTATTTAAATTGCTGTGCATAAGACATGGTTTCTGTTTGCAACATGTGTTTTCTAAATTAATACAAATAAAAACTCCCCTTTTTCTATTTACATGGGGATTTTTAATGATTTCTTACTTATATGAGGAGATGAGCAGTACTAATATGTCAGACATATGTAGTTTTTACTATAAAGATTTATGTATTTGGGGTCACTAAGATTTTTTCTCTATTTATTGAAAGAAATAACGCTTTTTTTCAGCTTGGGCACATTAAATTGATCAAAAGTGACAGTAAAATATTTCATTTCAAATAAATGCTGCTCTTTTGAACTTCTATAAATATCACTATCTCCAGAAAAAATATGAAGCAGCACAAATGTTTAGGAAATGTTTCTTGAGCATAAAATCAGCATATTAAAATGATTTCTGAAGGATCGTGTGACACTGAAGACAGGAGCAATGCTGCTGAAAACTCAGATTTTATCACAGGAATAAATTGCATTTTAAAATATCAAAATAGAGAAAAAAAAGTAATAATATTTCACAATATTAAAAAATTTTTTACTGTATTTTTGATCAAATAATTGTAGCCTGGATGTAAATAAGAAACTTCTCTATTTTTTTTAAAAATGTAAAACATTTGAATGGTAGTGTATTCTAAGTATTCTAACTAATATTTTGCAATTCCACCTTAAAATGCAGATAATAAAGGCAATAACATTACATATGGATAAACAATCAAAAGCAAGTCATATGAACATATGAGTCTTGTTCTGATGAGATTTATTTAAAAGAAATTAACAGACTCAAAAAAAAAAAGTTCCATTAAAATACAACTCAAATAGCATCGTTAAACACAGTCAGTTTTACATGTTTTCTTTATACTACCTGTACATTAGACTTCACAATTGCAACTATTTTCAAATAACTTAAGTAACTTGTTTTTAAAAGTGCAAATTCATAATTCATACATGAGAATTCCAAAACGTGAGTACATGGGAACGTTCACATTTCCATTGTGCAAGGAGAGTGAGAAAGAATGAGTGAGTGAGCGAGCGAGTGATGAGTGAGTGTAGAAATGCAGTGTCTGACTATGATTTCTGCTCTGCTCCTGTGGAGGACTGAGGCGTGCTGTCCGGCTTTTCTATCTGGTAAGTGATGAGATACTCTGGGTAGGCCTGGAAAACAACACCACCGCCACACATTAACAATAATACATCACAGCCTGCAGTCTCTTTATTGGATGAGAACAAAACAAAACTTAAACTGAACTGAGCTGAATAATGACACTGCTGTCTTCTGTAGAGCTGCTTCTTTCTAGCTGAATCAAATTTGTTCCTAAGTGACAAATTTTGTAACATCAACACTGTTACTGAACTGAATTGAATCAACATTGAACTGACGCAAGTTGAATAACGACACTGTTGTCTTTGTAGAGCTGCTTACACCTCAATTTAACTTGTTTATTAATTGATGAACTTCACACATTTATCGAAGCAAATCTGAATCAACACTAAATATACTAGACATGCTTTTTGATTACTTAAATTTAATTTAACAATTTAAAATGAAACACACAAAAAAAATTCATTGGTCCCTGCTTGAGCTGAATAATGACACCACTGCTATTTTAGAGCAATTTAGAAATATCTGATGAATTTTGCACCACTAATTATGTTACTTTGCTGTTTATTGCTGTGAAGCTGCTTTGAAACTATCTGTATTGTATATAGCTGTATTTTAAGCAGCAGCTTTTCTTTCACCGCCGTACCTGTTCTCCACGGTAGATCACGTACTCGGCGTAGGCCAGGCCGTTGACACTGGGACGGCCAATCACTGAATGATGTCCAGGGGGAGCGTGAGCCATCTTCATGGCGCTGAACTGCAGGAAGGACTTTCCCAATGTCACACGGCAGAACAACATTTGCCTGTGGGAAATCAACACCGAGGAAAATATGAACACCACCTAGTGCAGTAACGCATTTATGTTGCATCTCTTATTGTGTGAGGTGTGTTCATGTACCTGTGGCACACATAACAGGACCGGTCTTTGTGAGTGGGGCAGCCTGTGCCGCCACCGATGCCATAGACGTACTGGTTACTCTTAGAGGAGTTCTCTGCAAAATATATGCCAGCTCCAAACATGCCCCCGATATACGCATGCCGCTCATCAAATCCTTTATGGATGATGGCATTTATGAATGGAGAGCCTGAAAAAAATAACAATTGCAAAAAATAAATAATGAAAACTATTTAAATGAAATAAAAACTACAGTATGAACAAAACAAAATGCAATTCAGAGCTAAATACAGCAAGAACGGCACATTTATAGCACACTTAATTGACCAAAAAGTACAGCAATGCATCGTGTTGTTGTGCATTTCATTAATAAAACTTTGAACTTAAACTTTGAAGGTCATTGGGTATTAATAATGATGCATAATTTTTGTAGGCAGAGGCTACAGTTTGTAGGTTTTGGGACAAAAACTAAAACTAACAGCTTCCTAAAGCTAAATTATGAAAAATTAGTTTAAGCATTCCTGTATTTCTTGTATGTTCGCCAAGATTGTATTTATTTGATCAAAAATACAATAAAAACAGTAATAATGTGAAATAAGTTTTCTATTTGAACATATTTTCAAATGTAATTTATTCCTGTGATGCAAAGCTGAATTTTACTCCAGTCTTCAGTGTCACATAATCCTTCAGAAATCATTCTAATATACTGATTTGCTGCTTAACAAACATTTCTTCTAATTATCAATGTTAATAACAGTTGTGCTGCTTAATATTTTTATAGAAACCATGATACTTTTTAGGATTCTTTTTAGAAATAAAGTTCAAAGGAAAAGCATTTTGTTGAAACAAATATGTTATAAATGTCTTTACTGACACTTTTGATCAATGTAGTGCATCCTTTTAGAATAAAAGAGAGAAATTAATAATTTTGTTTTAGATTTATTCACAAGAACATTATGAAAAAAAAAATGAAGATGAAAAAATTACATTGTGGCAAACAATTAAATCATATAATAGACAAAAAAAAAGATTCTTAGTTTGTTTTCAAGTGAACATTTTAAAAATAGAAGCATCAGACTGCTTACCATGAAACAGCATTCGTTCATTGTGGTGGTTGTGATTCTCGTCTGAGATCTCTTTCTGCCTGTGTGTGTATCGCTCTCTCAGTTTCTTATTCACCACCTTCTGGATCTACAGGACAATTTCTATTAATTTGGCTCAAGAGTAGAACAGATATTTACAATATCAAATACGAAGCTAGATCATTTACCCAAACAACGTGATCATACAGTATGTTTATGTAAACCTTTTTTGGACATCAGTACCTATTTTAGAGGAGTTAAATATCACTAGTGTTGAATGCATTTGGTGTGTTTTACCTTGATGACATTGTATCGACTGAAAACGCCACCTGCATTTCCTCCGTCCCTGTGCTCCCGAATTGTGCTTTGCATCTGTGACCAAACAAAAAACAAGCACTCATCACACAGCTGAAGCAGACGGGTGTATGAAACAGCCCAGAGCTCCAAGTGTTCATGTTTGTACCTCTTCCTCAACAGACTGAAACTCTTTATCATCCACGGCCAGGTCGATCAAAACTGTGCCCTGATTGGTGCAGTGGAACGTCAGGTATGGGTTGGCACCTGTGTGTACAGATAACAAGATTTAAATCTAATAAAAACGCAGGAGCGGCATTTAGGATCTGTTTTATAAGATAGCCACTCACCCTGCTGTCCTCCTAGCAGCCTCTCGATGCCTTTGATGAGTTTATGACGGTGTCCGTAAGCATTGATACCGATCTCCTTGAGTTCCTCGTGACCCATATCGGCCAACACGTCCAGAGTGATCTAATGGACACAGCATTAAAAAACATGAGGAAATCTTGAAACATCTTGTCTCTGACAACCTTCTCTCTGTTTTTCTCACCTGTTCTCTCTCGAAGATGTCCCTTAAATGTTCAAGCCCCAGACTCTTCAGGAATTGAGAGATGTTCATATCCAGGACAGCTACGGAAAAAAAAAAAAAAAAAAACAATTTTAGCAAATGAAGAATCACAATAATATGCTGGACATGATAACAACTGAAAAGAACAATGTTAAATAGTTGGAAAAAATCAGTGTAGTCTGATTCCCAAACAAATGACTCTTATGAACCAGTTCTTTTAAATGAATCAAAGCTATACACCACAATCAATGTAGACTGATTCATAAACAAAGGCCTCTGATTCTCACCATCTCCTTCCTTGCGCTCAGTTCCGGACGCCCCATCAGCGGGTCCTGTAGCCCCTCCACTGGCCCCGTCGCAGAGGGGCCCGGCCAGGTTATCAATGCTGGAGGCAGCAGAGAGGCAGGAGGGTGTGGAGGCGGGTGATATGAGAGCGGCGCTGAGCACGGTGGCCTGTGGTTTGAAACAGCTGGGCAGGGCATCAGGGGGCATGGCGTCCATCAGCAGCGCACGGATATCATCAGCCTGACAGACACAAAGAGCAGATGAATAGCAATGAATTTCATATTACAGTCACCATAAAATCCAATTTGATTCTCAGTTCAATTAAAAGTTTTCTAGTTTTTTGACTATTATTTCATATGTCAGGCTTTACAGGGTTCATCTTGTGTTTTTTCTCAACTACAGTATTATCAGCTGCTGTAGTGGTGTTTACCGTGGCCAGGTCCAGAGCCGTCTGTCCCTCCTGGTTCTTCATGGTGGGGTCAGCGCCGTGCGCCAGCAGCAGTGCACACAGCTGTGTGCGGCCCTTCTGCGCAGCTTCATGCAGCGGTGTGAACGCCCACTTATCGGTCGCGTTCACACATGTGTTATACTTGATCAGGAGGGCGGCGATATCCACATGCTGGACAGAACAGAGAAGGCAGTTACACATTATGCTACAATATTGCTGTCTATTACTGAGTACAAGTTTATGCACTATTGCTAGACAGTCTAATCACCCAGTATTTAGCCATTTTATGAATATGTGCATTTGCTTTGTCAGTTATATCAGAAGAATAAGTTACATTTTAAAATATATTAAAATAGTAAACAGTTATTTTAAATTGTATTTGATCAAATAAATGCAGGTTTGGTACAAGAATAATACAAAACCCATCCTTCAAAGATAAAGTTTTCTTCTTGTTTTCATGTTTTCTCACCCCATATGAAGCAGCGTTATGCAGAGGGATCAGTCCTCCTTTATCCTGCGCGTTCACATCTGCTCCGTGCTCCAGGAGATACTCGGCCACCTCCAGGTTATTGTAACCAGCTGATCAAAAATAAATGAATTCATCGTTAAACCACCAGAGAGATGAGATAAATGCATGTTGAATGATGAATGTGAGAATATGGGTTATGGTAAGTTACCTGCAAGGTGCAGTGGTGTGGAGTTCCTGCCCTGTGTGTCTCTGCAGTTGATATTCTCAGGGCTGCAGAGTTTCTGCACACGGGCCAAACAGCCCTTCTTAGCGGCATCCAGCAGGGCGGCGTCTCCACGCAGAAGGTCCTGGATGTCTGTGTCTCCGTCCTTCACCATGTCCAGAGCCGTATTGCCATCACGGTTCTTCTTAGATGGGTCTGCGCCATGCTAAAGAGAGAGTAGAGATGTTACACTCTTAATTATAATCATTAATCCTACATTAATTACATTTAAGGGGCCGTTTACACAACATAATTTTCAGCCAAAAACAGGAAACTTTTTATGTGTTTTGCCTGTTCGTTTACATGACAACAGCATTTTGGGGACTGAAATTTGAAATTTTAGCCCCGTTTCGGGCTAAAATTTGGCAGCTGAAAAATGTAAAAAAAAAAAATTCTTTTTTGTTACCCAATTGTTTAGCATATTAATAATAACAATACATTTAAATTGAATATTTTTAGATATTTAAATATTCATATAAAATGTAATATTTAAAATATATATAAATATATATATATATATATATATATATATATATATTCCAAAAGTTCATCTCAGTTAGAATTATTATTTAGAAACACTTTTAGATCACAGCTTTATTTGAACATCAGTGACAATAATAATATTGTATGTATATATATATATATATATATATATATATATATATTTTTTTTTTTTAATGATATAATGTTAATATATATTTAATTTATAATACATTAAAATAGTACAATATTTATAGAATTTATACATTCCAAAATGTTTCACGTTACTTTTGTCTAATCTAAATTTTGGTGCATTAATAAATGATCATTGCATAATTATAACTTATAATATTATATGAAATTCCCACACAATCATAACAATCAGAATTATGCCAACATGTGCATGGTTTCTCCATCTGTTGTATCAAACCTTGAGCAGTAGTTTGCAGATCTCATATTTGCCCTTGGCTGCAGCTTCATGTAGTGGAGTGAACTTCCAAAGGTCCGCCACGTTCACAGACGCTCCATGTCTCACCAGCAACTCTGCCACCTCGTAGTGACCGTACGAACACGCATTGTGCAAAGGAACCAGACCACTGACAAAGACAGAGAACAAGTGAAAATCAGAAAATTCAGACACAGTGCAACGATAGTCAAGCTAATTCAGATGAAGATGATCGTACCCTTTATCTTTAGCGTGCACATCGGCCCCATGATGCAACAGGTATTCCACAACAGCCACACGGTTGTAGCCTGCAGCAAAATGCAGCGGGGTGGAGTGGCGGCCCTCCAGGTCACGACAGTTCACGTTTTGAGGGGAGCACAGTTGCTATGGAAGATACACAAACAAACTGGCATCAAATGAATAAATATTTCTTGATTTTCTGATTGATTTGAAATCTTTAGAACAGATGAGGTCCCTTATAATCATTAAATGTCCTATTTTATGTCACATTGCAAAAGTGAAACAGATTTTGACCACGCTGATTTTAAACCTGGTAAACTCTGAAATGGTCATTTACCTTCACTGTATCAAGGTCTCCGGCTTTAGCAGCCTCGAGGAAGCGGTAATCCACATCCGAATTACGAGTAGGAATGTTCTCTGGAGAAATAAATGCAGAAAAAACAAATTCATGCTGTTAGGATAAATGGACAGTTAATTAATTAATCATACTGTAATAAGACTCAGAGTAATAGATGTGATACTGTAATAGTACCATTGAGTATTTGCTGTACGGCTTCATTGCCCATCTGTGACGCAGTGAAGCCCTGCAGTGAAACGATTGACGGGTCGGCTCCGTAACTCAGCAATTGTCTGCAAGTCTGGATGTGACCGGCGAGGGCCGCCCTGTGCAGGGCTGTCTGGCCCAGTGTGTCCACAGCATTCACCTAAACACACCCACAAAGGTTTATTATAAAGGGAACAGTGGGTTTAATACAAAGATCAAGAATATGAAGCAGCACAACTGTTTTCAACACTGCTAATTATAAGAAATGTTTCTCGAGCAGCAAATCAGCATATTAGAAAGATTTCTGAAGGATCATGTGACTGAAGACTGGTGTAATGAGGCTGACAATTCAGCTGTGCATCTCAGGAATAAATTAGATTTGAAAATATATTTAAATACAGTTTATTTGAGTTTTAATTTGCAATAGTAATTCACAATATTTACTGTATTTAGATCAAGTTTTTCAAAAATGATTTACTTTTATTTCTTTAACTTTTATTCATATTCTGAATGGATTATGCACAAGAAAGCACGCAAATATCGCTCCTCTAAAAATCACTGAACTGTCACTTATTATCAGAAAATTCCATTATAATCAATGAATCTCTCTACACTGCACAATAAATATTTTATTTACATCGTGTCTAGACTTTGTTTGTTATAATCAGAGGATAAGCTTGCAGTATCCAGAGCGCAAACAAGGAGAGACTGGAGTCTTTTGCGAGGTGGCTGCCACTTACTTTCATTTTGTTGTTCATGTTTATTTGTTTTAAAGTGCCCCTATTATGGATTTTTGAAAATAACCTTACATGCATTGTGTAACATGGCTCTAAGTGAATGAAAACATCCTACCAAGTTTTAAATCTGAAAGTGCACCATGTATAAAGTTATTGTCTCTCAAAAGAAAGAGTTGATTCTGAATCATTGAAACGAGTTGTTTTTAAAACTATGTACTATTCTACTACTAGTAGTACTAGTAGTAATGTATCTATTACTACTATTTGATGTAGGGTCCAAGAAAGAATATTACAGGCTTTCAATTAGGGCTGGGAGATATATCGCATGCGATTGTCACGCGCATTTCGTCAGTAAAGCCGGTTCCCTGATTACCGCTAAATCACCATCACCTGCTTTTAGATGGAGCGGCATTTAATAGACAGAGCCGTAGTTCACTGACAAGCTACACAATATCACGTTCATTATTGAAGGCGATTCATCTGCGATAATGAACGCAATATTGCGTAGCTTGTCAGTGATCTACGGCTCTGTCTATTAAATGCCACTCCATTTGAAAGCAGGTGTTGGTGATTTAGCAGTAATCAGGGAACCGGCTTTACTGACGAAATGCACGTGACAACTGCATGCGATATATCGCCCAGCCCTACTTTCAGTATAGACAAAGATGAAGGTAGCTGTATAAATAGATGACACATAGCAAACTGGCTCATTATCTACTATAACAGAGCTCATGATGAATTAGTTCCGTGCAGTGTGAGGATGCTTGTACCTTTGCTCCGTGTTTCTGAAGGACTTCAAGCACGTCATTATGACCTCGTTCAGACGCGACGTGGAACGGAGTCATAAAACTAGAAGGAGAAAGAATATGTGATAATGTGAGAATGTATTACTTGCCATTTATTTGTGAAATTGACTAGCAATTTCAGAGTGAAAATTGTTTCAAATAAATTGTACACCATTTTTTTTGTATCTAAAGTCGAACACTCACTCCTTGTTCTTCTCGTGAATGTTGGCACCTTTCCGCAGCAGCAGCTCTGTGACCTGTTTGCGTTTGGGATGAGGAGAGGCTACGGCGCAGTGCTGCGAATATCATAAAGACATTTTAATAAACACGTCATTAAAACCCTCGGGTTCTGAGGAGACCATGTAAAGTGCTCACCAGAGCAGAGTCGTGCGAGTGAGGATGTTTGAAGCTGATGATCTCTTGAGCAGTTTTCTTGACCTTTGCCATGTCCGCCTCGCGGGCCGCTTGCAATAGTGTGTGTCCTTTGAACTCATCTGGATGAAGGAAATCACAAAAGAAAACGATTGCTAACTAATAGCCCTGCATCTTGAAACAATTTGCATAAAAGGCCAATATTACCCAATGTGATGAAGCAGAGTTCAAAAATATCAATAAAAGTTTTCCATCAGTGTTTTTTTTTTTGTTACAAAATAATGACGTTTTTTTTTTTTTACATATGAGCTATAATAATGTACATACCAAAATTTAACACTTACAAATGGTTTTAATGACAGAGGTATTAAAGATTTATCATTTTACTTAGTCTGTAAAGGCATTACATAAAAAAAAAATTTCGTTCAAAAACTTGGCAAAATATGATTCTGTCACTATCCATAATTCTAACCTTGAAACCAGCATTAAGCATAAAACAATGTCAATCATGTGAATATCAGCTGAGAACTGAACAAATAGTTCATAGGAATCATTTCTTTGTTGCAGTTTTTCTGCTTATTAAGAGATAGTAGTCTTCTTCACCTTACAACTGGTTGTAAAAAGCAAAAATACTATGAAATGCATAATTTAGTAGCAGCATCAGTTTGACAAAGTGTGACTTCCCCAAAATTAGTACGCAACGAGTATTGGATATTCATCAAATACAATACAGGGCGGTGATACTGAAAAGAAAGTAGCATGAATGTCACTTACAGGTGAGTCTCTCTTTAAGTTCAGGTGTGGGCGCCACATCCACCGCGCTCTTGCCGTGGCAGTTGAGCAGTGTGGGATCAGCGCCGTGACTCAGCAGCAGTGAACACACCTCCACTCGATTCTTACTGGCCGCCTCGTGCAGCGGCGTGAACTGCCACAGGTCCATGGCGTTAACGCACGCCCCGTGCTGCCAGCGAGACAAACAGGAAAACATCAATCCTGTGTATTATTGTAACTAATAATCAAAACAATAAAGCACCTGTGGTTATATCAATGCTGGGGGAGCGAATACAATCTGATCAGTAAGCATTGGCTGGATTGTTTTCTTTACCTTCAGCAGGAGCTCTGTGACCTCATAGTGACCATAAGAGCAGGCATTATGCAGAGGAACTAGACCACTGATAGAGAGAGAGAGTGAGAGAGAGAGAGAGAGAGAGAGAGAGAACAAAACAACATTTCAGAATTATTCAAAAGATCATGTATAAAGCATTTAAACCAACATAAAATAAAAAACATTCCTAATAATTATTGCTGATTAAAAGAAAGAAATATCTTAATAATTTTAACAGTAGTGTATAAACAATTAATAAATATAAACAATTAAAAGTTAAATATAATATATGCATGCTATAAAAAAAAGGTACCAGCCTATCATTTACTTCTTAGAATATCATTTTTGACTTGTATCACATTATGGAAGGAAAAATAGGTTGCATTCCATGTTGACTTAAATACTAGACACTAAATGTTAAAGAGAGACAGTAAGTCGAAGATGTTTCTCACCCTTTGTCTTTGGCATGGACATCAGCACCGTACTGCAGCAGCAGCTGCACTATACGCACTCGATTATACCCAGCGGCCAGGTGAAGAGGAGTGGACTGCAAAAGAACCAGAGAAATATTAATAACCTGTCTGAATACAATCAAGCTAAATAAGTGATCATCAATAACACAAGTGCTTGTTGCAAAAACCCAATGCCAAATATAATTACGTAAACCTGCTTGTAACCCATCCCATCATTAGTTTAATCACTACGATGGCTAATTTTTTAAGCAGTGAGCTGTTCTGTGTAATGTATTTCGCTTTTGAAACTAAGTTCTTGAGGCTATTGTGATACAAATGAAATGAAGAAGTGGTACCTGTTCTAGCATCCACAATAATAATAAATATACGGACTTAAATAAACATCATAAAGAACATGTAAAGGCCTACTCACACCAAAAACCCAGCAAAAATGGAACAAATTACAGAAGAAAGGTGTGTTTGACTTTTTCCACATCTACAGTTAATATATAGGATGTTTTAGTTGTATTGAATTTATTATACATTTAAATAAGACTTTCAGCGTACTTATTTGGAAGTGTAGTATAAATGATATTCAGTATGGTCCCACTTGTTTAGTTAGTTGCTTTCCTCATTTTTTAAGATTTTAATTTTAGGTTCTTTTATAGCTTCTCAACATTTGTTTCTCATGCCTTAAAAAGGTGAAAAAGTCAGTGTCTCTTCCCATAATCCTTAAGATAGACCCTCCAATCAGAGAAAATCAATGGTACCAAGGATACAGAAACAGATGCAAAAGAGCTCAGCGCCAACCACAAACTCCCATAAAGCATTGAAAATGACATAAAAGTCTGTTTCCAATGATATTTTGCATTAAAAATGTAGCCTATTGGTTTAACACAAAGCCAACAGGTTTATACTGTACCATAATTTTTAATTAAATTACATAATTTGCATTGCTTCAAGTGCACAAATCAGCAAGTTTGTAATGCTCCTGTAAGAGTGGTTGGTTTGGTTTACGGCTTCAAATTCTGTATTGAAACATTCTTTGAAATTCATTTGGAGAAAATGGGAAGCTTTCTCTAAACACTAAAATCGGTCACTGTTGTCAACTGTTGCCTCTTGGTGCAAGTAGGCCTTTATATCTGCGATCTCTCTGAACAACTGATGAATCTGGCTTGAGCTCGATCACTTTAGCCTAAGCACAAAAAAGTTACAAATTCGTTCCCAGTTCATGCAGTGAAAAAGAAGAAATAATGGTGACATGCCTATATGACCGTGAGCACAACCACAGCAAAACAATCAGCATGACAACCAATCTCAACGCAGCCATTTAGTAATGAAGAGCTGCCTCAAAAGAATGATGCATTGTCTGAGAGAATTAAATGAATCAGTGTGGGATGGAAAGGCAATGTTCATGTCACTATTATGAGGTCTGAAGCAGTACAGCACAGGCAATGGGGCAACAGTGCAACGTTTCTAGCATGCACACAATGGATCTAAACAGGACAGGATGTCAAAGAGAAATCAGGAGTTAAACAACACCTTTGTGGAGAGCATGCGTGCTGATCACAACAAATCAAACGAACGGATTGAAGAATGTGATGCATGGATGCGGAGGTGGAGGTGGAGTTTAGGGGTGGAACATGGTGGAGTTCTTGCAAAGGCAGACAATTTAGAGAAGTATTGTAAAAAAAAAAAGTTAAATAAAGAATTTAAAGAAAGAGGTTAATGAAAGCCTTGTTTTCAGAACCTGCAGGAGTCAACGAAACATTAGCAGAGCTATTGGTTTATTGATGGATTGTGACCAGCAGAAAATAAGGCAGGTTTCTGTGCGTTTTAAGTGTGAACCAGCGTATGGATGGATTTTTTAGGGACAAAAATTGAAAGGAAAAATAAACAAAATCACAGAAGACCAAATAAAACTAATTTCTGTTTCACAAAATAAACTTACCAGCATTTTTTGAGATGTTGACTGAATGTCGCCAGAACAAAAAACAAAACAAAACAAAAAATTAGCTATTAACTAACATATTATCCATCAAAGCCGACTGTGGTGCTTAAAACTTAATTCAATAGCTACAGCATCCTATCTTAACTTACTTAAAAAAAAAAAATCTATAGCTAGTTTATTTCTGTGATAGACTGTATATTATTTTTAGGAATCAGTTCACACAGGATGATAAATGCTACAGCCGATTTGACATTTAAAATGCCCAATATAACACTAATAAATTACCGTTCAAAAGTCTTTTACACTCGCCAAGGCTGCAAGTATTTGATCAAAAATGCAGTAAAAAAAGAAATATTACAACTTAAAGTAACTATTTTGTATTTTAATATATTTCAAAATGTCATTTATTACTGTTATTCAAGTATTTACTGCTCAAGAAACCTTTTTTTATTATTATCAGCATTGAGAAAGTTGTGCTGCTTAATATTTTTGTGGATACCTTGCGTTATCTTTCACTTTGATGAATATAAAGTTGCAAAGAACAGAATTTATTTGAAATAGAATTCTTTTCTAACATTATAAATATCTTTACTGTCACTTTTGATCAATTTAATGCAGCTTCGTTTAATAAAAGTATTAATTTCTTTAAAATCCCAAACTTTAGAATGGTACATATACACACAACTTCATTTTCAAAATCATTTTCAACAATATTTCCTCAATATCCTATGCAAAACAAATGACAGCATATACATTTTAGGGCTGGGTTTTGACACAAATTTCACGACTCGATTCGATTCTCATTCACAAGCTTTCGATTCAATTCAATTACCAATTCGATTCGATGCAATTTGATATTGATTATAAAAAAAGATTAATTTGGTACTACATTACTATAATATTGAAGGTTAAAATTGACTGATTTGTAAGCTATAGCATACAACTGTTAAAAAAAAAAAATATACAATTTTTAAAATAATAAGATTACAATTACATAATAATATTTCTACTTCAATTCATATTTTTTAAATATAAAAATTTAAATGGTGGCTGTCATAAATTTATGGATTTATTCAAACATAAATTAAACATAAGAACAGTAAAAATTATAATATGTTATGTGGTGCAAATATTTAGGAAAATACCCCTCTCTACAGTTTATTTTTCTGTCTGAGTAATGAGTTTATGGTCACTGAATATGTTTGTTTCTGAGGTAAATGTGACGTTACGTGACATTGTTTACAAGACTTTATATTGACGTATTTGTGCGGCTGAAACACTGATGAGTGATTACATGGGACAGGATACAGAACTCACTTTCGGATGTTTAGTCATGACTCATGTTTATTTTGTGCTGAAACTGGTATTAATGTGGAGGAGATGATTAGCTCACGTGCGCTACCGTGTTTGTTGAACTGAGGCGATATACAGCAATCTGTCACTCCAGATTAAACAGCGACAAAACGGCATTTATCGTTTGAATACTGCAATACAATGGACATAAATTGAAACCTGAGACTTTGTTTCATATTAAAAGCACCAAAGCACAATGCATATTGCGATTTATTGGATGGGAGGTGCCCTTCAGTGTTCCGTCCACTAACTGAAAACAGGCTAGACTTGGGATTTATGAATCGATATCGTTCCGTAAAAAAAAAGAGAACTGATTAATATCAAGATATCGATATTTTTTACCCAGCCCTAATACGTTTATCATATCGGTGCAGCCCTTAGGCCTATAAACATTTTCTATGCTCATGTACAATACCACACAGCATTTACACAAGTTTTTTTTTCTTTTTCGTTTTTTGCAAATAAACTCTGGCTGCAAAACAAAACATCAGCAGATCAAGGATATTTCTACGTTTACAATACTCACGTCTATGTAAAGTACATTCAAGCATGCATTATGCTCAGTGATCAACTATTGACATTTACACGTTTAGAGAACGCTTTTATCCAAAGCATCCTACAAAAGAGGAAAAAAAGCAATTTATCAAACTAGTGTGCGCTGTACTCCACTTACAACGCTACTCTCAAAATACCAGTCAAAATTACATCATTGCACAAAACACCAGCATCAACATGAGTATCAGAGGGTACAAAAACTCAAGTAGAAACAATACTCAGCCTCTAAAAAAATTATAATAATAGCCTACATCAGTATACTGCAGCATGAGTTACAGAACATAACTCCAAATCCATTACAAGACAAACAGGAGACAATCCCACAGTGAACGCTTTACAAAAAAGCCCTTCTGATATAAAGACACAAGGGTCTGGAGGGAGGGAGTGACCTGAAATGATCAGGGATGACAGAGGATTTGAGGGGAAGTCAAGGTCCTGTTATTATGTTGTGACTAGAGGAAGAAATGGATCAAAAAAAGCTTTGGCCTAAAACTTAATGAAGGTCAGACGTGCATCCAATATGCATCCTAGATCAACTGAAACCCATTATAAAAATGACTGACATCCAAAAGCAGCCCAGACTGAACAAAGGGGCAGTGTAACCTCGAAACAAACATTATAAAATGACATCAACCATATGTCCAAACTTAAACTCATCATGTGTAAAACTAGGTCAGCGGCACTGTTTACTCTAAACACAGTATTACTGGAAAAAAAAAAATACTCAAACAAGGGGATTTGGGATTGTCTTGACCTACATCTATTTATTCAACCAATGAACTACATGAAATCACATCCTGTGTTTGAGTAGAGCTTGAGTTTAGAAACAACATCAGACATACTTTCTAAAACAAGCATACTTGGCATTTACAGATATGTCAAATGTTAAAGGCATCATTATAGAACAGTAATTCTGATCTGTGTTACCTTGCGCCCATCGCTGGCGTGACAGTTGACGTTAAGTGGGGTCAAAAGTGCCATCAACTTTTCCTCATTACCGCTCCTAGGGTTTTTCAAACAGAGGAAGACAAACACTGTTAGGAACGGCAGCTTAGAGAAAAGACATTTCTGCATGAGTGACATAAGTCAAAAAAAGATTCAAATGTACTTAAAGAAACAGCAATGTCTTTTAAAATAAAAAAAAAACTCAATGCACAATGTAAAGTTAATGTAAGTTTTAATATAAAACCTTCCTTTTTACTCTATTTATTGCTAGCAGCAATACATGGGACTGTTTTGTGAGCAGCTATTAAAGGATGGTGCAGTGGCAATTATATTGGACTATACTGCTACTCATTTCAGAATATTATTCAGAGGTGCAAAGCTATCAAAAATATATAATTTAGTGCAGTTGCAGATATTTATATGGCCAAAAAGATGAAATTCTGCAATGTAAATCAATGAGATCTTCAAAACAATATAGAACACAGCTTACATAAAATGCAAATAAATATCAGTCGTCACTCTGTATCTTCCAATAATGTGTCTTTGTAAGATGATACTTAAATTTTTTGTTTTATGTTCCACGCATTGTAGTTTGTATTATGACGCAAAACACTGCAACAATACAATGAAGACTGAGAGATGAACAAGTAAACATTTCTCAAAAGTCTGAGGATCATAATTGGTACTCACATTTTAACATGATTTTTCCAAAAATGTATGTATGGATAATTAAGTAAACCTAAGTTTGTCAGTCAGTAAGTGTTCATCTTAAAATATTACTAACAGTGTAAAAGTTATTCTTACATTTACTTTATAAAATACTTCCCCTGTCCAACACACATTTATATGCCAAGTGGCAAAAATGTCTTTTCAAATTTTTTTCAAAGGAACTCCAGATTAAAAAACAGAAACATAAATATACAAAACAACAATCAAAACAACCCTATTTTAACAAATAAATAAAAATGATTCAAACAAACATCCAAACCACCCTTATTTTAGCAATACACTGATATTAAGTTATTATAGCATGCCAAAAGCTCACCAACATTCCACCAACATTACATCCACCTTATAAACAAAAAAAAAAAAAAAAAATCACACAAGACTTCATACACAATATACATTAAAGATTCATCAAATATTTCTAGCGGATACATACAGTAATCAGACAGGAATACTAACATTCTGCTTAGCATGCAGTACTTCTTTTAAATAGTACATGAAATGGTATGCAGGATGCAACGTTTCAAGCAGAAGGCTGTTACATTAACCTCACTATATTAAGTGAGTGACACTGAGTTGGCATTTTAATCCAACTTTGTGTACAAATATTTAAACATGTAGCTGTCAGATCAATTAATGTACCATATAAATGTGGCTGTAAATGGCCTTAGGTTCATTTTTCAGACCGAAGTGCAGTGCATTGTGGTAAACAGTCTGTATTAGCATACTGCATACTACATACTACAAAAACATACTCAGTGTGCCTTTACATGTCTGTTCTTCAGATTGTGTGTGTTGTTAATGACTGTAAAGCAGTTATGTGTGTGTGTGTGTGTGTGTGTGTGTGTGTGTATGTGTGTGTGTGTGTGTGTGTGTATGTCTCACCGGTGAGGACGGTCTTAGCAGAAGGGTCTGCCAGGTCCAGAGCTGATTTGCCGTCAGTGTTTCTGATGTTCGGATCAGCGCCGTGCTGGAGCAACACTGTAAGAAACAGAAGCAAGCAATACAGTCGCCGATACTGAAACTGACCGATACTAAAAGTTGATAATGTTGTATGTTGTAGTTGATAAGTATAATTATCAACACTGTTTTTCCAACTAAAGTGGTGATACTGGACTGAACATGGGTTATGTTTATGTGAATTGACATCCGTTTAATTAATAGCAGGAGCTACAATGTATCAACTTAAAGGAATACTCCAAAATGAAAATTTTGTCATTAATCACTTACCCCCATGTCGTTCCAAACCCGTAAAAGCTTTTTGTCTTTGGAACACAATTTAAGATATTTTGAATGAAAACCGGGAGGCTTGTGACTGTCCCTTTAACTGCCAAGTAACTTGCACTGTTAAGGTCCAGAAGAGTATGTAAGACATCGTCAGAATAGTCCATCAGCCATCAGTGGTTCAACCGTAACATTATGAAGCGACAAGAATAATTTTTTTTACTAAAAAAAAAAAAAAAAAAAAAAAAGACTTTATTCAACAATTCGTCTCCTCTGTGTCTCTCCGCATCACTGTAGTGCCATTTTGGAGAATACGAGCTGAACGCAAACTGTGTACACTCTTCTGTGTCAGCCGCGCTGCACTGTTTTTGTTCAAATCAAAGCGTAAATACACGTAGAAAACTTATCCTTGTGTCACGGCTGACACAGAATAGTGTACGCAGTTTGCGTCCAGAAGATGTTCTCCAAAATGGCACTAGGGTGATGCGAAGAGACACAGAGAAGACGAATTGTTGAATAAAGTTATTTTTGTTTTCTTCACGTACAAAAAGTATTCTAGTCACTTCATAACGTTACGGTTGAACCACTGATGGCTGATGGACTATTCTGACCTTGACAGTGCAAGTTACTTGGCAGTCAATGGGAAAGTCACAAGCCTCCCGGTTTTCATCTAAAATATCTTAAATGGTGTTCCAAAGATGAACGAAGCTTTTACGGATTTGAAACGACATGGGGGTAAGTGATTAATAACAAAATCTAAGCTTTTTAAATTTTTTATAAAATCTGTTTTAAATATCAGATTAACCAGTACAAAAATAATTTTATTGACCAATAATGATATATCACCAATATACTGCACCTAAGTCACTCTCCACACTTGCCAAATAACTCTGAAGAAATAGTTTTTTAAACGAAGTAGCACACCGAACTCGGACAAACCCATTCATCATGTTACTAATGCAAACATCAGAGATTCTGTCAGTTTTCTCACACACAAAGAGTGCTGTCTCAGCACAGGGGTATTCAGCAGAGCTCTATGACATCAGGGTGCAGGAGAAAAATACTGCAGGACAACAACATTACTATCACAACAGAGCAATACTGCACCACGCTGGAACGCCACATCAGCTCTCTAGACAACGGCTGCAACGCCACACAATGTGGACTGTGACTCTTTAGACTTTATTCCCTGCCTCACTGCTAGTGATGAACAATATATATTGGTGACCATCAGAATCTGTCTTTATTAAAGCTGTTTAATGATCAGAAATGGTCTGATTGGACTATAATTGGAAACGGATGAACTGATAACATTTCTCAAATGAATCCATACCAATGCACACGTCTATTTTGCCCTTGATGGCGGCCTCGTGCAGAGGTGTGTAGTTCCAGTTGTCTCGTGCGTTGGGGTCCGCACCGCTACACAGCAGCAGGCTGACCACCTCCGCGTGACCGAACGAGCAGGCGTTATGGAGCGGGATCAGACCGCCGTCGTCACGGGAATGGACGTTTGCTCCAGTCTGCAGGAGATGCTCTACCACGTCCTTTCTGCCAAAGCCTGTCAAACATTACATAGGACAAGCCGTTTAAAATTCAATACATCTGACATGATAAATTGAATTAAAAAAAAAAAGACACCAGATCTTATTCATATCTTATCTAAAAAATGGTCTATTTGTGAAAGTGTACATTTTTAAATGCCACAACTACCTGATGCATTACTTTTAAAGGCATAGTTCACCCAAAAATGAGTGAACAATTTTCATGCCATTACAAATCTGTTTGATTTTCTTTTTTGGTGAGACACAAAACAAAATATGTTAATGATACTGAAAAAATGCATTATTCTGAGTCTTTTATTCATCAACTTTAATAGCTAGCTGCCATTACTTAGCTAATTTCATGGTCCTGCAATGTGACAGACATATTTTAAGTGCAAAATAATCCATATAGTCCCTCAATCATTATGAGATCATGAAGATTGTATGTTTATGTATGTTTACTAATGCTGAAAATCTCTCATTATGCAGAGAGTCCACACTGTAGAACTGAACATGGCTCATGTTTATTCGGAATGACGTCCATTTAACTGACAGCAGGAGACAAAACGCTTGACTTTTTAAGCTTATAAATGTGAATTCCTGGTTAGCAAATCTTCAGATATACCTAAATAGAAACTGATTTAGTCAGCTCATATGACTCACAGAATGCAGTCTTATATTATATTACAGGATTTAAAAGCACACCCTAATTAGATAACACCTAAATTTAATTTGTTTTCCTGTGCACAATGTTCATTTTAAAGGGGTCATATGATGCTATTTTAAAGATCATTATTTTGTGTATTTAGTGTAACAGAATATGTTGACATGCTTTAATGTTCAAAAAACACATTCTTTTTCAAATAAGTCCTCTATGCCCCGACTCTCTCAAACACATCATTTTCAACTAAACCCCTCCCTCCGACAAGCACAGTCTGCTCTGATTGGCCAGCTGACCTAATGCATTGTGATTGGCCGAACACCACAAGCACGCATCAGAAATGTAACGCCCCTTTCCATAATCGCAAGCTTCAGCTTTCAACATAAATGTAAAGACAGTACATAATGTCCTTAGTTTTACCATCAGTTCAAGCCCGATGGGGAACAGAGTTGCGTGACAGACTCCGTAATGATGCTCGTATCTATTTGCCGCACACAAGCCGCGATTAAGAAAGCTGAGTCCACTCTCTCTCTCTCTCAATTTTCTACAAAACTTTGAACAGTCAAGATCAAATACTTAAACTATTAAGAAAACATCCTTACAGAAGCTGATTCAGAATATTTGTCATAGCAAAGTCGGAGTTTACCCTTTTTTTTTAATTAGAAATAGGCCTAGCCTTTGCACAGCCAGCCTTGTATAGGTTCACAAAACCATCGTCCATAAAATGCGTTGCACAAATTCGAACATCTGGGTTGTGCTGTTCTGCTGTAAATAAATTTAAACCAATGATTCCTCATTGCATCTACTTTCAGAAGGCCAAACAAAGTTATTTCTCTTTCGCACAGAAACTGCATCAACACTACTGCGGTTCCTGAAACCACGCCCTCTTTCTTTGCATGAACATTTGGGTGGCATTATGCAAATATTCCACATTGTGACGTAGACATGTGGGGCGTGTTTGAAGGAGGCGTTTAGCCTGTCTGGATCAGCCTTCACTTTAAGATAGAATAAATCTTTTTGTGGGAGACTTTGAGCTTTGTAAATCTGCAGATCTTATTCATGCATAAATAGCTACATAAAACACTAAAGAAAATGAAAAACAGAAATCACATCATACGACCCCTTTACATTTGATTTATTAAATTTAAACTGTTTGAATGGATATTGTGTTTACAGACAGTCTATAGCCCGGTGTTCGGTTAAATATTGTAGGTCATTTGCGGGGGAATTTTTACTTTACAAATTACAGACATGCTCGATGCGTACGGGATTAAGATCACAGACAGCCTCCGCAATTATTAAACATGACTGGAGGTCAGCAGGTAATACTAGTCCCGTGCGAACAGGGCTGAGGGAAACTTAGTACTGTACCAGTACAGGTCAGCTTCGCATGAAAAATTATATTTAACTCCTGTTAATTTGAACCAAATGAAACATGATGTAATGATATTCCAGGACACATAACCACTATGAACAGTCAACATAAAATACATAATTTCTGTATGAAAACAATAATTCGTTTACCTCCACTGAAAAATCTCATGCCTGCATAAATAAACTCCAAATCTAGTGGAACCAAAACCCACAAAAGAGACGTTTTGTTCTTTTATGAGGCCAAAAACAACAAACACGGATTATATTTAGCAAATACATAAATACTGACCTGCAGCGAAATGCAGAGGGGTTGATTTTCGTCCGGCCATGTCTTTCGCGTTCACATTCACCGAGTCCACCAGCCTCTTCACCCGCGACACATCTCCGTTCCGACAGGCCTCGAATAGCTCTCTGAACGCCCCGCCGGCCCCGCACACTCCGTCCCCGGGACTGTCCGCCTCTGAGCCGGGGCTCTGGCTACCTGCGGTCGCGCTGGAGCTAATGCTGCTGCAGCTGGAGCTGCCGAACGCGGCCGCTGCTGTTGCTGGGGCGGGCCGGTCTGGGGAAGAGGCGGAGGAGGAGGAGGCCGCTGCGGGCTCCATCGTGGCTCCGCCGCATTCCGCTGCGCCAGCGGGCGAGGGGCTCAACAAACTCGTCGATTCGGGAATAATCGCGGACGGCGATTCCGGTGGGGGGGATGCGATCACGGCGTTCCGCGGAGACGGCTGCAGGCTGCTTTGTTGGTGCTGTGAGGATCGACGGGACACCGCCATTTTCCCCACGAAGCTCCGTCTGTCAACAATAACAGCTGGAGCCGCTGCGCTTCCGCTCAGCGCGAGAAAGCTTCCGGTTGGAGGCTATGCGCGACTGTTTCTGTCACATATTTAAGTTGCTTTCACTCCACATTTAAATTGATTTTAATGTCATAAAAGTATGATACACAACTTCACATTTATGAAATTATAGGGGCCGTGAATGAATACTATCTATCTGTCTGTCTGTCTGTCTGTCTGTCTGTCTCTAGACCAGGTGTCTGACTTCACAATGAAACTAAAAACAGTTACACCCAAAAGTTTGGCCCAGGGTGAAATGATCTTCTCCTCCACCTTCTTTGTGGACATTCATGCTTCTGATATATGGGGCCCTGTTGCTACGGAAACAACAACACAAACCTCCACTGGCAGTATAGGACAAGGACCAGCTGGTTATTTGGGTGAACAAAAATTATATCTATGACATTTTAACAATACATATATTAGTTCAAGGCCTGCTTGTGCTCTCTTGGTTGTTTTGGGTGTAAATGAAGTGTTTTAGTGCATTGTGTTATTAATATGTAGCTGGAGAGATGTCTGGCTCCTCTCATGCTACAGAGACGGATGGGAATCAGGATTCTTATCTGAAGAGGTGAGTTAAGCTTATATACTACACTTCTAATACATTAAACAAGACAAAAGTTTTTATTATAATGAAATATGGCAGACTGATTGTTATCTGTAAATAAAGGTTGGGTTGCTCTGTTATAAATTATATAATTTGGGTATCCATTCACAGGTATTACAGAACCCTTCCAGAAGAGAAAAGAGTGATGCTTGAAAAGTCTCTGATGGTATGTTACATACATTAAAGAAATAATTCACACACACACACACACACACACACACAAATGAAATTGTTATTATTCAAATTGAATGAAACCAGAAAGGAACTGAGACAGTCAAGTTTAGCTCTTTTCATGAAAGTTTGTTCATTTTTGGAAAATAAATGAAGACTTTAATTTTTGGATGAACTATTCCGATAATATTTTTTTAAAAATAGGTATTGCAAATAATTTGAGAAGTTATAACAAACATGCTTTCTTCATGCAGAATGCAAATAATGGCCAAGCGCACGTCAGTGGTGTTGGGAAGGGACGTTCCAAACAAGGTAAGACGTCCAAGACATTGAGAATCAAATAAATTAAAAATACATCTTAAACTTATCAGATGTGGGTAATGTTTACATATTTTTCTGTGTGTTCAGTTCCTAGTCCAAAAAAAGATACTAAACACAGGACTGGGGCAGATGCTGAAGATAACGAAGACAAAGAATCCAAAAAATCCTCCACGTGCATTATGTTATAACATTGCTTATCCTACAGAGAATCATTAAGACTTACCTCACGGGTAAACACTTGCCAGTCATAATTATTTCAGCGGATAGAACTTATTGGAAAATGCAAATTTAAATGCCATATTGATTTTGTTGTATTAACAGTATTATTTTTATTCCTTAACATTGTTTAGTTGTGATATGTTTTTTGTCCCTCTATTTATTACGGTGTTATGTGACAACTGATGATGACTCCGTGTCACTTCATAAGTTCAGGTTTGAAAATAAACATTAGGCATGGAAAAAATACGAATCTATATTTTGGCCCATTTAAAGCAACACTAAATGAGTATTTTGCTAAATCTGTGAAACAGGGGTTTGAAATAAACTTAAAACAGCACTAGCAGATTCAGTCTGTATACTGTAATATGGTGCTGGATTCACAGGCAGAAAAACTGTTTTACCCATAGTGCCTTTTGCATTTTGGACTGTTCACACAGAGAAAGTGTGACAAGTATGAGCAAATGGTTCAGTTGAGTGTGTTGTAAAACACAGCTAGACACCAACACCTCTAAAACAGATGTGAAGATAATAAAACGTGAAGCTTCAGCTGCTGAACAATGTTTAAAGCCTGCCAAGATCAAATAAAAGATTTCAGATATTGAACTTATAAGAAGTTGTGTTTGGTTAGTCATTACTTGCTTGTAATCAGTTTTACTCTGTACTCAAGTATACATAGATGTGACAGACCTGATCACAAGTGAAAAAACAAAAGCAAACGGCCACTGACATTTTACAGGCATTTCCACAAACTCTCTAGTAATTTACGATTGTTTAGGTAATAAAAACATTTGGCAGATTGCTATAACTAAGAAGAACTTTTAGCTAATTAAATAATTTAGATCTGAGCATAAATACCATTCATTTATTCTTTAACATTGTTTATTTGCAGTATGTTTTTTTCGGAATATTTTCCGGTTTAATGAGACATTTTGTGACAATTGATAAAATTGAAATCTGCATTACCTTCTTTAACATTTTCTGTGTCTCGCACATAAATTACATACTAGAAAAAAATATATATTATTAAAAAAACAATATTTTTTTCCTTATCATTGTTTCTTTGCAGGATGCTTTTTCTTATATATATATATATATATATATATATATATATATATATATATTCCTCTATTTAATAAGCATGTTTTGTGATAATTGATGATTAAATTGAAATCTGTATGCCCTACTGGGACATTTTCTATTGTATTAACCAATGCTGTCTCACTTCAGAAGTTTAAAAAAAAACAAATAGAAACTAGAAAATAATCATAATTTTCCCCTATTTCCAGGTTTCTATGGCTGTGGGAACCCTGAGTTAAAAAAAAATATATATAAATATATATAAATATATATATATATATATATATATATATATATATATATATATATATATAGATAGATAGATAGATAGATAGATAGATAGATAGATAGATAGATTTAAATTTTGTCAGTAATTAATCACCATACTAGACATATCTGACAAGAGACCAATGTTAAAAAAACACAAAAGTTTATTTGCTCTGAAAAATAAATTATCATGTCCTTAACTCAATATTACCCCAATCACACATTTATAATTTTGTCCTTTTTATACATTTTAAATTCAAAAACTATTCTAAAACACAAAAGCTTTTTCACCCAATGAATATCCTGGCAAATGCAACTCTTCACAGAAAAGCAGGGCAGCCCATATGAAACTGGGATCTATAGCATTTGCAATGCATACTTCTTCTGATTTATCCCCCATTTATAAACATCTTTCAAACGTATTTAAGCAGCAGTAGTATAAACAGGCCCTCCTGTACTTTTGTCAACAAGCTGACGTGATGAGTGGGGCGGGGCCGAGAGCCGTGGGAACAGAGCGAGGCCGGTGGAGTGATTGGGAAATGAGCGACACCTGCTCCACTCACCGATCTCCTCCGTGGGACTCGAGACCGGTGAGTGGAGCAGGTGTCGCTCATTTCCCAATCACTCCACCAGCCTCGCTCTGATTGGTGAAGGAGAAGATCTTTGTGTTCAGTCACTGCTGTCATCACCCACCACCATTATTTCCAGTGATTGGTGAAGGAGAAGATCTTTGTGTTCAGTCACCCACCACAACACCCACCAACTTCTTCTGCTGTTGCTCCTTAAACGAATCCTTCACCTTTGCCCTCTTCAGACCCCCATCCCTGTGAGACACACAGTAAGAAACCTTTAACTTAAATTCAATCATTGTAGCTGCAAGACAGCTAAAGACAAACTCTTTTACACACCAGGCCAAGTCCACTAAACCTCCTTGTTGTGCAATGGTTGATTTCACCCTGTTGGCAAACTGCACAGCATCCTCTCCTTCCTGTACGCACAGGAAATGAGTCAGTGAGGGCCTAATTAATTACATCAACATCATTCTACAAAAAGCTACGGCTATTTCACACTACCTTCTGCGCCATTGGAGGCAGATACCAGACATTGCAGACTATGGCCCAGCTCGTCATCATCCGCAGCAGATAGCTCACCATGCTATATTTGCTGCTGTTCCAGAAAGCATCTCCAAACTGAGGGTCATACTATATATAACACACACACACACACACACACACACACAGAGACACTGCATGAGGGTTATAGTAGGTCAAAATACAAACAAACATACACACGTGTTTATTGCAACATGGGACCAAAACACAATATACTTTGTATGTTACTAAATTGTTTTAAATGTGTATGTGAAAGTTAATTAATGATAATTCTATTATTAATTTTATTTATTTGTAATAATTATTTTTTATTAATTATCAAACTAATCAGTTGCTACAGAATATATTTGTATATAAAATAATTTAAAGGATATATTACAAACATAATATAGTATAATATCACACACACACACACACACACACACACACCATTGGCCAAAAGTTAGGAGTAATTGAGATTTTTTTAACATTCTTTACATTATTTTAATGTAATTTGAAAAAAATAAAAAATATAATTTATTCCTGTGATCAAAGCTGAATTTTCAGCATCATTGCTCCAGTCTTCAGTGTCACATGATCTTCAGAAATCATTCTAATATACTGATTTGCTGCTCATCAATGTTGAAAACAGTTTTTACTGATTCATTTATTTTATAGAAACTACAATACACTACCATTCAGAAGTTCTGGGTAATTTATTTTTTGTAAGTAATTTTTACCTTATTCAGCAAGGATGCAATAAACCGATTAAAAGTGACAGTGAAGACATGTATACTGTTACAAAATATATATATATATATATATTTTTTTTTTTTTCAAATAAGTGCTGTTCAGTTAACTTTCTGTTAATCAACTAATCTTTAAAAATGTGTCACCGTTTCCAAAAAAGTATTTAACTTCAGCATTAATAATTCAAAAATAACGAGTAACCATTATTAATAACTGAGCACCAATCTGAGCAGAAAATCAGCATATAAGTGTGATGAGTGAAGGATATAATGTAATAAATTAAATTATAAAATATATTAAAATTAAATAAAATATTTTAAATGGTAATAACATTTCAAAATATTACTACGGTATTTTAAATCAAATAAATGCAGCGCAGCAGAGAATCATTATTATCATTCACATTGCAACTTACTACAATGCATTTTTTCAAGTCAACAAAAACAGTAAAAATTACCTTGCCTCCTTACAGCAGGTAATGTGCATAAAAGACAAGTACTGATATATTACCTTTATAGCCACAGGGTATATAGTTCCTCCAATTTCGAAACTTCCCTTTTTAAACATCATTACTGATGTATTATTGATGCAAGTTCCTGCAGGGGCAACCAGGTGCAAGTATTAAACTTCAACCGTTGAGCTTTAGAGACAATACTGTAGAGCAGGACCTGAAATACGACTGAAACTGTATCTCAGTGTGTTATTTCTCATTGTTATTATGCACTTACCCTCAGGGAAGATGAGTATAGGCAGCTTTGTTTTGTCATTTACATGATCTCTTAACTTGGAAGGGAGAGAAAACAAGAAAGATGAATAGACCAGCGTGTAATCAAAATATAAATAAATATTTATATTCACACACACATATATATATATATATATAATATATATATATATATATTATATATAATATATATATATATATAATATATATATATACATATATATACACACACACACACACACACACACACACACACCACACATATATATATATAATATATATATATATATATATGTATATATAACCCTACATTTAATTTTGATTAAATTTACAGGTAGAATAGCATGGAAATTAATAGAAAGTTAGAAATCAATTGTGGATTTCTTTGGGGGAAAACATACATAATGAAAACATGATATTTTAATTAATTTTATTTTTTATTCTAGATTAAAATATAGTGGGGTTTGGATGGCAAAATCAGTTCCCGTAACTATGTATGAAAGATGACTTATATTATGGATGTACAAGTATTTGTGTGTCTGTGCAAATGTAATTTCCAATGCTGCTCAAGTCTCAAGTTTTAAATAAGTGTGTTTCTGTTGTGCTGTGAGGCACATAGCAGCTGACTCAGACAGACATGACCCAGCATGCAACAGGGAGGTATGTTGTCTAAGAAAATCTGCGGAGAAATATATGCATGCATATATGCAGATTTATACTGTAGAAAAATGAAATGAAATAGACGTAAAAAAAAAAAAAGTTTGAAAATCATGAAAAAAAAAATATGTATATATTTGTAGTGCTCTGCTTAATTTAACAATTAATAGAACATCATTATTGTTGTTTTACCTTTGTGTCACTAGGTGGCGGTCTTTCATCTCTGCTCTCTCAAACCAGATATGAGGGCAAGATCTCTCCATTGCACGCTGGACGACTCCCATTAAACCACCATGAACCTGTCCTACCTGTTTTAAAAATAGGGTTTGTTTAATTGTGAGCAATTAATTTTTTACTTTGGAACTAAGTGTTAATAAGGCAGAGAATGAATTCTTCTGTGACTGAAGCAGTGGTTTTCTAATGTTTTTTGATGTTGCCAAAATTCATTAAATAAACCCACATCATTTACATGTATTCATTTAGCTATTATGTTATTATTGGAAAAAAAAACTGCATTTTCTTTCAGCTTCATATATAGTTTTAGTGATTAATAACTTAACTAGTGATTAATAACTTAATAACTTAATAACTTCATATATAGTTTTAGTGATTATTAACTGAAAAAACATCAACAAACAGAACAAACCATTTTAAGTATTCAAATATACCTCTTAAAACATCTAAAAAAATAATAATTTATTGTATACAATATTTAATATTCCTGAAAAATATTTTAGTCTACATGTTTTTTATAGGATGAATAACAAACAAAACACTTTAAGTATTCAAATATGGCTCTTAAAATAATCCCAAAATAAATTAATTCTTTATCAATATTACTTTTAATATTATTAAAAAAAACATACATTATTGAAAAACATGAATTATTTGCATTTTATTTATTTATTTTGTTCATTCATTCACTTATTTATTTATGACTGAATGAATAATGTAAAAATTATACTGCACAATTGTTTTAACCTGCAGAAGCAATAAGAAGTGTCCAAAATACTAATTGTGTCTCTCCAAACCTCTTTGACATGTTCATCCATTAATCACAGAAATGAGAGGTTGATGACAGTAACCTTAATTCCAAAAAGCACAAGAAATATCATCAAAGTAGTCTATATGATTAGTTGCACGCCATTCCTGATCTTCTGAAATGATCTGATTGCTTAATGGGAAAAAACGATTGTAATTTAAGTCATATTCACTCAAAATCATATCAAGTAAAACTGCACTCCTGAGTGCAATATACAATTAAAAAAGAAGATAAAAGTGCATACCAACTTGTACAACCCTATATGAGAGAGAAAATACCAAGATTTAAGAACCATTGCACTGAAGAGTTATTTTCATCTCACTCACCATTGCATAACAGCCGTCATTAGCCAGAATAACGACATCAATTGGTGAAGTGTGATTAGCCACACAGATGCCTCCTCTCTTAGGCCTGTTCTGTCTGAAAAAACAATTAGTATTGCGCTATTAGATTCATTTAACACACAACTTACACACACAGAAAAGCTGACAGCCACAGAGTCATTTCAGTTACTGCCTGTGTAGAAAGTCAGCTCACTGGGTTCTGGAACAGAGCCACAGTGTCTGTACAAGTCTAAACCATGTGATTGTTACTTGATCAGACCGGTTGTTGTTAAATGGAGCCTTGAACTCACTTGTTGTGATAATGAATCGTAGCTGAAAGGCCTCTTGCACAGATCCTGTAGCACATCAAGTGGACCAACTCACTCAACCAACCCTTCACTCTGAAACAACAGAGGTTTGTAATCAATGTGATTAGAATTAAACAACACTTTAACGAACAAGCCCAGAAAAAAACAACTATAAAAATGGACTAAACATCATAATTAGATGTCCACCGTTAAAAGGGTTAAAGTTCATTTTTCATCATTCAGCACTGATTAAAAATTATTCTGCAAATAAAGGGCTTTTGATGTAAATCTTAACACTGAATTATTATTATTAGGAATAAAACTGTGATACCATGCAATTAGCCATAACTGGCATCAAGTTTTTTAAGAAATAATGTAAAACAATATTTTTGAACAACAAACCTATTTGAACAACAAAAAATTGAATATTATATAAAAAATCATTTAAACTTAAATGCAACCTGAATAGAAATATTTAAAAATAGAAATGTTTACAAAATTACAAAAATGAAAGAAAAACTAAATAAAACTACAAATTAAAATGTGTGTATATACTGTGTATATGAAATGTGAAGTCTTGGAAACTGAATTTACTGTACTTAACATACAATAAAAAAGTGAGAGAGATGCCTCAGGTTGAGTACAAAAACACTGCCAACAGAATATTTCATAACATACTCTACATCCCATACATAATGCGCTTCAAAGGCCAATAAGACCAACAAACAACAAATAAAATTGCAAATTATAGCATAGTAAGCCAATTAGGCTTATGACCAACAGAGAACAACTGGAATTGTCAATTATGAATTATTTTTGCATTTGTGAAGCTGATAACAGCACTAAAGCATTACCTGAAATTGGGGAGGAACCCCACCATTGTTGTGCCAATCACCAACCAGCTCAGCCCTATAGCTGTAAGTGTGATCCTACAGACAGTGACAATAACAGAAGAACATGTGCATGGTTTTCAGTGAAATTTCTGCTTTCAGACTGCAAATAGTGACTTACAATACACTGCCAAGAAAAGAACAAAGCACTGAATCTCACAAATATACGTATGTACCATTCAAATGTTTCTGAAAGAAGTCCAAGGCTGCATTTATTTGATTAAAAATACAGTAAAAACAATTTAAAATAACTGTACTCTATTTGAACATATTGTAAAATGTAATTTATTCTTGTGATGTAAAGCTGAATCTTCAGCATCATTTCTCCAGTCTTCAGTGTCACGTGATCCTTTAGAAATCATTCTGATTTGCCGCTCAGAAAACATTTCTTATTATTATATACAATGTTGAAAACCGTTGTGGTGCTTAATATTTTTGTGGAAAGCGCGATACAGGATTATTTGATGAATAAAAAGCTCAAAAGAACAGCATTTATTAAAAACAGAAATAACAATATAACACAATGTTTTTACTGTCACTTTTGATCAATTTAATGCATTTGAACAGTAGTTTGCCAGCTATAAAATAGGAATGAAATAGTATTCTACCGTAGAGGAAGCAGTATGCAGTATCTCACGACCACGCCAACTCCCCACAGTACAGTGAGCCTGAGAGAGATGTACTGGAAGTTGTTGTTGGTTCGGGTGAGGAGGTTCCAGGACACCAGCTCCTCTGAGGTGAATCTCTGCGTGACATCGTCTTCCACAATGCTCTCGATGCCTCTCCTGGTGAAGTACAGGACGTCGCTCAGAGTGAAGTCTCCATGATCGGCCGACTTTGGCCTGTCCCGACGCAACTCCTCGATCTCCTGCTCCAAAGACGAATTATCCCGCTGAATTAAACCTGAGACACACAGACAAAAGTGCTGGTTAATAATGAAAGTCTATTATACTTACCAAAGCTGCATTTATTTGCTTTTAAACTCTGTAATATTATGAAATATTATTACAATTTAAAAGTTTTCTAGTTGGATATATTTTCAAATGTGATCTATTTTATCTAGTTTTCAGCATCATTACTCCAGTCTTCAGTGTCACATGATCCTTCAGAAATCTTTCAAATTTTTATAGTATTCTTGAATGAACAGAACGTTAAAAAAGAACAACATTTATACAAAATAGTAATCTTTTGCAACAATGTCTTCATTGTCGCTTTTGAGCAATTTAATGTGTCCTTAGTAAATGATGACAGACTTTTCATTTTTAGGTGAACTATTGCTTTAACATGATGCAAGCACAACGATTACAGTGCCCATTCTGTGCCATCTTAAGAAACACATTCAAACAAGACACACTTTATAACTGGGTATAATCAGTAACGCTTTCATCAGCTAAGATGCTGATTAATCAGTGAAGATCAGTGAGGTATTGATAAAGAGTGTTCATAAATCTAATGCCGGGTGTAACTGATAAAGAAGGGCTAAAGTCCATTGTGAGCATCTGCGAGTGAGCGAGAGAGAGAGAGAGAAACTGTAGTCATTGTGTACTTGAGTAGCCAGATAAGCTGAGAGATAAAAAAATAAAACCACAGAACGATCATATCGTGCAGCAAAACTAACAATGCTGTTGACTTTTACAAGAACCTGGAAAGAAATAGAAAAGACAGCAGCTCTTTTTTCCATTAAAAAGCAAAAACTGAAATCCTGAGTAATCGTTAAACGGTGAGGAACAGACTGAGGTTTAAGACATCTTACACGTCAAAGATCTCATTTGCATTCAGCTTAAAAAATGATCCATCGGCTTATCGCTGTAAGTTTGATATTGTCAATAATGATTTAGAATTCAGACTGTTCCTCACACAAAGTTATCATATGACTTAATATACAATGAACAAGGCATATAAAACACTTTCATAGTGATTTATGGTGTTTTTTTTCAGTATTTGTTGGAGATTGCAACAGAGCAGCATGGATATGAAAAACGGTATACACTACCATTTAAAAGTTTGGAGTCATTAATTTTTATTTTTCAAGAAATTAATATGTGTATTCATCAGGGATGCATTAAACTGATAAACAGTGACATAATTATAATGTTACAAAAGTTTTCAGTTTAAAAAAAAAGGCCATTCTATTGAGCCATTTATCAAAGAATTCTGAAATATATGTATCAAATATAAGGCTAAACTGATTTCAATATGGATAATAATAAGTAATGTTTAATGAGCAGCAAATCAGCAAACTTCAAAGATTTCTGAAGGATCATGTGACACCAAAGACTAGAGTAATGATGCTGAAAATTCATTCACAAAAATTAATCACATTTTAAAATATATTACGATGGAAAACATTTATTTTAATCTGTAATAATTTTTCATAATTTTTACTGTAATTTTGGCGGCCTTGGTGAGCATAAGAGACAAGGTGACAGAATTTAGATTTGAGGGGGGAGGGGGTATAGATCCTATTTTATTTTATTTGGTTACAGAACACCTGGATCCAGATGTGTTTGTGACTGCAGCTGTATAAACTCACCATTTGATGCGGAATGTTTCAGTATCTCCTCTGCTCTACTCGCCCTTTGGATTCTGTGTGTTGCCCACTGCAAAAACACCAGGCAAAGCTTAATACATACTGTATGATTCCATTTGTTCCTGACACTATGCTTTAAACTTGCAGAATCAATCACAATTAAGACCAAAGGGCACATTTCACATTTCAGTTTGAGAAATATATACCATCTGATTATGCCACAATGTTCATTGGTCAACAAAACGGTTTCATTTCCCCTTGGTGACAGTGTGCAACAGCCTAGTGTCCTGGGAGACTTAGCATGTCAAGCAGTGTTCTGGAGTGTTTTTAAAACGTACGTCTAAATCATGTGTAATTAATATACATGCAGTTTTTATGAGCTCATATCAACTGAGAGACTAGATGAAGTATTTGTGCTTTCACAAATGTATTACTACAGGTCTACTATTTGCAGCTACAGAGTGATTAAAATCAGTGGGAAGCCAAAGTGAATTGAATGGCTTTATAGCCCATACTACTTCTGTAATGAAAAAATAAATAAAAAATATAGAGCATGAATTGATTTTATCTTTTAGGAGCTGATAGGAAGACAACTGGGTTTTAAAAAGCAGAATGGAGAAAGACAAAACGTGAAAAGAAAAATTTGACTATTGGTTAATATCATCCTATAGCACAGCTTAAGTGACATCAGTGACAGAAAGGAAAGTTGTCTCATTTGTGGAGCAAGTAAATACAACTATATAAATACTTAATAGTTTGATTATCTCTAATTTTAAAGTTTTTCTTATAATACTGTTATGTAAAGTTTTTAAAAAACGATTTACTTTTTTCAGTTTTAGTTATTTCAGTTATTTACTCATTTTGATAAGGATTATCTCTAATTTTAAAGTTTTTCTTATAATATAATTTTTTTATTTCATCTTTATTTTAATTAACACATTTTTACCATCTCACCTACCTCTAAGGTTTTGATAAGGATCTTCATGTAGGTCTCAGTGATGCCAAGCGAGATCCCAAACATGGCAGGCAGCATGATCAGGACCACCAAACAGGTGAACCAGACCCTCAGCACAGGGAAAAACACAGCCCAAAACCCCTCCATAACCACACGGACCAGACCACTTTCACTGCATACACTACACACCTGGGGGAAAATGAAATAAAATGAATAAAATAACCTTTACAGAGAAATGTTTATTTACTTACACCATAAACACACACCAGAAACTCTTAACCTTCTTTTTCACTTTAAACCTTCTATCAGTCGAGACTACAACATTGAGTTTAAGCCATGCAGCAATATATGCACCAACAAATCAGCCAAATAAAAACTAGTTTTTGTTTTCTCCATGATAAAATCAAAAAAACCACCTTTCATGAAATGCCAGCAGCTCTCAAAAACACAAAAAACAGAAAATTCCCCTCTCACACACCCCTCACACTCAAAACAATAAAAACACTGAACCAAAAGTTTTTAAAAAGGCACTTTAAGGAACTTCAGCAGGCTTGACGCAGAGTGATTGGGAAATAGCAATGCTGGAAGACATCCTAGACCTGTAAAATGTAGAACAAAGTTCAACAGCAACAATAGCAAACTGCGCCATCGTGAGGAGAAATTGTGATTTGATCTGTCTCTAGTCTACAATTTTAAGTAACCAAAACTTCTGTTTTTCAGAATGCCAGAAATTTACTTGAATTTCTGTTTAAATCAAGTTTTCGACCATAAACTTACAAAGCCTACAAAGCCATAAAACTGCATGCATAATAATTATCCAAGAACTAGACTTGTTTAAACTAGTTTTACTTTAAGTTTGACACACATGACACACTTCTGTCTACTTGGTTAGTTAAATAAATATATGGAAAAAATTCAACCCCCCCCCCAGTTTTTCACAGCATTTAATGAAGAATTTAAGAAATTAAAGGGTAGCCTATATAAAGGCAAACATTTTTTGTTCTTGATCAGAAATTAAATCTCTTGCAACGACAGAGCAATTTTGGCTTTGTAACTTGTGTGTGGGAGCATTGTCCATATGGATAAGAAATCTTCTCTAAAGCCGCGTTTCCACCGCTGGAACTTTACCCAGGAACTAGGGACTTTGGGCTGGTACTTGGTGTGTTTCCACCGCAGGAACCAGGATCTAAATAAAGTTCCGGGTAGGAAAATGCCCCTCAAAAAGTCCCTGCTAGCGAGGTAGTACTTTTCAAAGGTCCGTAACTTTCGGGGGCGGGACTTGGGCGCTGAGGATGCTGATTGGTTGAGTTCACGCAGCGTTGTGATTTCAACCACCATTTATGCGGATCATTTTCAAGATATTACCGTTATTGTGTCATGAAATGTAGTTTAAAAAGTATTTCAGGCGAGAATGTAGTTGTTTAAAACTCAAATCTGCGGTTTATTTATAAAGAAAGCACCCATTTAAAAATGTGTTTCACTGATTTCGGAGACGGTCAGCTCCACGCGATCAGCGAGAGCTCAGTGATCACGTATCCGCCAAGAGCGGTCTCAACTCGACTAGTTATTCTGACATTTGCCGCTGGCTCTGATGTCTCTTTAGTGGTTCAACATAAAATATAATTTGTTTTGTGTAAATCTAACAGGTAATCTTTGGTCTTCATTCAATTGATCTATATGTTAAAATGAAAACAAAAAAGAAATTGATATAATATTTCGTTTCATTGTAATGTAGGCTGTATATATACACATTTCCCTGAATGAAGTACATTTCTGCGGCTATTATTATGTTTAAATGAAAACATAGGCAGGCAGTGGTATTTGATATCCCTTTTCGTCTTATTGTAAATATACAGTGAATCAATTGTAAATATAGTTCCTGGGGGGAAAAGTTCCTGGTACAATTGTTCCGGGTAATTTCGGTGCAAACGCGGCATAAAATTAGGAAGTCTGTAATTACATAACCATATCAAGACCAGACACATGAACTAGTACCAAATAGTTTTGTTCTGGCAAAAAGTTGTGGTTTAAAACAGAATAAAGTGGTTTGCAAGTTATGATATTTCATAACGTCAAAACACAGTATTCTCAAACATTAAAATCCATTGCTATAATCAGTGGGTTTCACACGGTCCTCTGGAATACTAGATTGATTGGTCAATAGCGCCATCCAGCGATCGGACATGTATGTGTCATAGACATGATATGTCTATGGGTGGCGGTATGTACTTTTTTACCATGATCTGTAACCCGCCGGTAAAATACAGAAGAAGAATTCGAAATATTTTGGGCGCGCTGCAGGAGATCAGATGATCGTTACACCAGAGAATGTCTAATATGGCGAGAAGTTTCACTCTCACTACACTTCCGGCTTCTGAACTGGTTGCAGTTCCACTCTGATTCCATATGAGGGCGCTCACAGGACGAGTGCAGAATGAATGGAGGTCAATCCCGGTATATCCCTCAAAATCCACTTTTCTCAGGATATAATTTTTTGTCTAGTAATTTGAATGTTGTATTCGAAATGAGATGCAAAGAAATTACACATTGCCGGGTGTTAGATTTTTTAGTGTCACTTATTTGCTTTAAAAAGTCTTTTAAAATGTCAATGACGTCATACGTTATGCGTTCATTAGCAGAATGCTAGCGTGTTATGGGCAACAACAACTCAACCTGTAAGAAATCGAAAGGACATAAGTACTCGTTCATTCAACTTTCGACCTATAACCCATGCTGAACTTGCAAAACCTACAATCAGATCTGAGATTTCTCAACAGCAATCGGGTGAAAGGGACAAATTTAGCCGTCTAGCCCCATAGACTCCATTCATTTTGCACTCATGGCGATCGCCCCCAGTGGAACTGCAACCAAAATTCGGTACAATAGGACTTAATAGGAAGTGGGAAGGCTCTCCGTAGACGGGCTCTGGTTACACCCAGTGGAAAACAGCGGGAAACGGTCGACACGCACTTTCTCCTGCCTAAAAAACTCATATAAGGTAATATTTAACACTGAATATTTACAATATATAATATATAACATTTATAATATTCCCCTAGAGTGTTTTCTCCACTTTCCCCCCAATAATATATTAGAAATATGGATAAACAAAAATGACTGCGAACACCTCTATGTGGCAACGCTATATCCGCCTTATTCATTTTCTTAAAAGTTAATAATTTAACATTAGAGAATTTGTCATATGTGTTTTTCATTAATAATGAGCCACAAATGAATATTAACTAACGTTAAAGATCAAAATAAGTGCTACAGATGCGAGATTAGTTAAAGTATATAACTATTTGTAATATAACCTTGGAATGTATCTAACTTTTTAATTTTGGATACTAGTTACTTTTCTAGAAACTGATGGTACTGTGATAGTAAATTGAGCAATCTTGTGCATCATTTTACCTGAGGGCTCTGTCTGTGTGTCTGTCTCTGTCATCAATAACTGTAACTTTAATAGATGTAGAATTTGACTATTTCTTGTAACATTGTTAACAAAGTGATTGTTCTATTCACAGATACAAGGAACGGCCAAAAACATGCCTAAAGTGCCACCCAAAAAATTCAAGCAGACAGACCTTCTGAGCTCCTTTAAACAGTCTCCTGTGAGTGACTGTTATCTTTCCCATCCTCTCTGGTTAGCCACTGCATTAGATTTAGGATTATTTCTAATGGTAATGTGTTGTTTCTTTCAGAAAAAGCAGATTGCCACAGACAGTGAACCTGGGGAGACGTCAGTTAGTGACAATGTTCAGGTGACGTTGTGATACTTGTTTAAGTGTTTTAGGCCTATGAAATAAAAAGCTTGAGGAAACTTCTCACATTTGGCTGGATACTACAGTGCTTGTGGGTTATCAATATTCAAATATAAAATCACAGAATACTAAAAAATTACAAATGTAACACGTACTATATGCTATATGTGTTAATTCCTTAGCTTTTTAATCACTAAAACAATTGTGATATTTCTATAGAAGATGGAATTATTATTCTTTTACAGAATTTTAACTCAAAACATTTGAACAGGTGCACTCTGTTGTGGATATAACGAAAAAAGCCACAGTTGGAATAAAAAAAAAAAAAAAACTAATTCACAGATGATGTTTTTGACTGTTCTGTATACTGTATTTTCTCAAAACATTTGTTTCCCTATCAGTGTGAACAGACCATTAGTCTGTGATTTGTTTCACTTTGCTACATCATGTTTGGTGTGATAACATGGCATTGCACTTACCTATCCTTTTCATAATTTAAATTATGATAGAAGTCTCTAGACGGTGGTAAACCTGTATTCATTTCAATGTTGTTGACATTTTGCAGAAAAGGATGGCTCGTTCACGTAAGACAGAAGCTGAAGAGGGACCCTCAAGTCTGCAGCAGGTAGATACTTCACCCGAAATACTGAAAATCCTCTGATCATTTACTCACCCTCATGCCATCCCAGATGTATATGGGTTTCTTTTGTTCAGATGAACACAAATGGAGATTTTTAGAAAAATAATCCTTTTCTGTGAGTCCATGTAATGGAAATGTACAGGAGCCTCAAAGTTGATGCTTAAAAATTTACAGAATGTAAACATGACGGGAATCCATTTGACCCCAGTGGATGAATCAATGTCAGTGTCTTCTGAAGCAAAACAATAGGTTTGTGTGAGGAAAATTCAAAAACTTTAACCATAAAGGGGGTGTTCAGACTACACTTTTCACTCCAGCGACTTCCATTTCCTGTCTTCAATGTGGGAAACACAAGCTCAGGCAAATTTGATATGTGTCAAAATTCACGTTTGGTAAAATCTGCCATGTGAATTTATATCACATGAAGACATGTGACCAACAGATGTTTTAGTGTGTCCATTGAAAATTTTGAATGTCAATGTTTTTTCTTTTAAATATTTTATCTTGAGGGGATTTTGTGTTACTTAACAATATTCATCTGTTAATTATGGGCCATTTATTAATATATCAAATATTTGTAAAACTATAAAAAAAAAAAAAAAAATTTTATACTATTTCAATTGATGCAGTATTTAAGTTTAAAATGGAGCAAAAGTACTTAAAATCCATTAAATTGGGGGTAGATTAGTGCCACCTGGTAAATAAAAAAAACACGGAAAATCACCTGTAGTACCATGATAAGCCTATATTTTATATATAAGTAGGGCTGCACGATTAATCGAATGCGAATAATTGTCATGCACATCTTGTCAGTAAAGCCGGTTCTCAGGGTTTTTCCTGGGTCAAAATTGGTCTTCGGTGGTGGCTGACCGACATGGTCATCCACACACAGCAAAGAGTACTCTAGTACCCACATGATCCGCAAGCCCAATATTGACAATAAATGTTACATTTAAAATAAATACAATAAGAAACAGAAATAAAATAAAAAACAATGTGATTTTCTTATCTGCTTTATCCTATTTATTCATGAAAAAATGATCACTGTCAGGCTAGATAGTAAAAGAAAGCGATTGCAACTTATTTTACATGTAAACATCATCGACACCAAAGTATATTTAAAATGTCAAAGGTATCACAATTTATCTATTTACAAATTATGCAATTATCAGACACAGATATTACACCTGTCACCCTCACTGTCATCCTTTCTTGCCCTCTTTGCAAAAAAATCTGTGATTTCTCCACGACTGGCTTTCATAGTTTTTTTGAAAGATAAAATCCTTTTTTTGATAGACCTGATAATTATTTTAGTATAATCATCATATCAATTAAAAAGTAGCATTAAAACGTAGCATTAAAAGGTGTAATAGTGTAATTTTTTACCATATAAAATGTAATACAATTAGCAGCTAGCTAGCAACAGCTTGCTTTGTGCTTTTATCTAGTTTCATCTCACTCCAGTCTAACTTTAAACTAAATGATTTTATAGGTAATTTACTACACATTGTCATAGGCCTATACATACCGTGGAATATTAAGGCTAAATTTTACTAAACACTCTGGCTAAATGGGGTAAGCACACTACTTTCTCATTTCAGATGTGTTCTTCAAAGAAGTAATGATTTGTTATACACAGATTCAGACACTTCCGGCAGACCGATTGCTTTTTTAACATTCATTACAATGAATCGGCTCAAAGGAGTCATTAGGTCGCGAATCGGATCTTTAGCGGACGTATTGTGTTGTGGAATCCTGGCTGTTAGGACCATCGCGAAAGATTTGTCAACACACACACCACACACACACACACACACATGTTCTTTTGTACACAAAAAAACTACTTCATAACTGGATAGAATTTTTATAAAAATTTATTTCCCGTTTATTTTAAAAGTTATGTCAGCTGCTGTGCGGAATGCTTGTCACAAGTTGTAAGAGAAGATAAGGCATTTTTTTTTTTACTGCAATTCACACCAGCGATAATTCAGCAAAAATATTCTCCGAATGCACCACGTGAAACGTCTTCCGAACTTTAGGATCAGTTGATTTTGATGCGAGGGAGAGAGAAAAGACAGAACTGAAGACGGAGGGCTCTATCATACACCCGGCGCAATGCGACGCAAGGCGCAGCGCAAGTGTGTTTGTTAGTTTCAGTCCGGCGCCGTTCGCATTTCCCCGTCCAGCGCCACGTCGTTTAATTAGCAAATGCATTTGTGCGCCGATGGGCGTGCTGGTCTAAAAAAAGAGGTGTGTTCAGGCGCATTGCTATTTTAAGGAGCTGAAAATAGACTGCGCCATAGACCAACTCAAACCTGGTCTAAAGTCTGGCGCAATGTTTTTTTTGTTATTTAAAGAGCGCGTTAGTATAGGCAGGTCCACAACGCACGTACACGCTGCTTATTAAAAACAGGGACGCACAGCAGCACACAAACATGCCAAATATTAAAAATTAAAGGATTGCGATGCATAAGAATTTTTTGTAGGCTAATTAAATATAAATATGCCTACATGTCATAATGGATAGTCATCGCATGTATCAGAATTAGGCTATCTATTTACACTCGCACACGAGCAGCTCCGTTTCATTCTCGGAGACGTGTTCTGTCTTTGCGCTTGCCAAATTCTGCCGTGTAAATAGCATATCCGTCATGGCCACGAGCGCAACTGGCTCTGCGTTGGAAGATGAGACTCTGATTAGTTTATTGCACGTTACGCGCCATGGAAAAACAACCCATTACTCATTAAGAGAATAGGGACAACCCGTTTAGACCATGCGCGCCAACCGTTTTTCCGTAGTTAAAATAGCAAAAGTGGATTGGGACACGCCCTGAGTTCACCTGCGCCGGTGTTGCGCTTTACACTTTGCATTTAGATCGTTAAAATAGGGGCCGGAGAGTGCCCGTGCGAAACGCGGGCGCTGTGCTCGTTCTCGTTCTCTCTCCGCCACTCCGTCTGTAGCATGCTTCACTCACAAAACCCATTACAGATCAAATAATTTTGGCGGGATAAAAAATCGTTTTGGCGGCCGCCAAAAAAATTTCAATGTAGGAAAAAAATTAGTAGTAAATATAACACCTGCTTTCAGATGGAGCTGCATTTACTACACAGAGCTGTAGTTCTCTGACAAGCTACACAAAACAATCGCAGATGATTTAATAGCTTCTCAGTGAACTACGGCTCTGTGTAGTAAATGCTGCTCCATCTGAGTGCACGTGAAAATACCACATCTAATAACATGTTTTAACCCCAAATTCACTTCATAACGTCAGTCGAGTGTTTGAAATAAATCCTTCTGTGAGATGATGTGGTTTCTTACACAGAATTAGGCATGCAACATATTTCATTGTATTCTAAGCATTGATAAAGGCTATGTCGATTAGCATTGCATTATAGATATGCATTATTATACTGAAAATTATAATAAGAACTCAGATAAACCATATATTGCCGTAGTCGTGTGTTTATTAGTCATGTTGAATCAATGAAAGCATTTAAATCTTCTGTTTATTCAGCAACCGCTATAGGGATTTCCTGGGTTTCTTCTTCGGGGCATATTTGGACTTTCTGCGTGAGAGCGCCCCCTGGCCTTTGGATAGAGATTTACTACTGATCACAGAACTATGCTTCACTGAAAGATACGCATGACAATTGCAGCTTCTGTCTAATTGCGATTTCGATTTCATTTCGATTTATCGTGCAGCCATACATGCAAGTGGCTGTGAGTGGGGCTCCGATGACGGGGCTGGATTTTCTGCGAAAGTAATTCACTTATGTACAAATTACGATTCTAATTTGATTCAAACTTTGTACATTAAAACAGAAACAATACATTGTTCTTTTGTATTGAAATGTAATAAGTCATGTTTAATTATAATTATAATTTCCCCAGATAAATGTTTCATTTTGGGCTCTGTGCTTTGCAGGGCTGTGGGACACGAGCAGGACAGATATAAATATAATTAATCCTTACAACCTGTTAATTCATTCCTATGGTTTATTAATTATTATAAATTGAGCCAGGTGTGATGCGCTCTCTATTCTTTTCTACAGATTCTATTACAGTCTTTTCATTCACACAGGCACAAACTGACTGGCAGCTGCCATTAGCGGAGCCTTTACCGATTACTTCCATTGATCAAGCATTTGCCGCGGTCGTCTGTGAGCAACATCACCTCCCAATACAAACATGCCCCATAGTATAGTTCAACCCCTCACATTGATTGACAGCTTTCCATGTAGACATCAGAAATTTCTATGGCAAAAGGAATTGCAATTTCATTTGAGTTTTGGCAGGTTACATGCACGATGCAGAGAGAGTGAAAAAGCAAATGTGGTCATTTATATTGTTATTTAAATATGACAGGCTCATAACTCATAAGATATGGGAAATACATTTGCAAATGGACTTTTCTTTTTCATTTGAAATGTAGCACTGGCTGTGCGTTCGCAAAAGCGAAAATGCTAATGGTAATGCAAGATTTGCAATTGCATTTGGATTGCCACAATTTATACGTCCACACATGGAAAATGCAATTGAAATTACAATTTGCAATTCCTTTTGAAAATTGCCCTGAATATTCCTCCGTGTGTGTGTGTGTGTGTGTGTGTGTTAGAGATGTGCCGGTATCAAATTTTCATTTTGCGATTACTTGCTAATGCTTTTATCATGGTATACGGTATTATCACTTTATTTAAATTTAGTTTCAAAAAAAGTGTTGTCATAATACAGCATAACAGGTTTAATAATTTTTTTCTTATAATAAAATAACTGAACATTTAAATTTGATTTTTTTTTATACAGAAAAATGTATAAAGTTAAAAATTTTACACAGATTAAAGTGCAAAAGAACTATAAATACCGCATACCAAAATGTATCACTTTAAAATAAGATCCTCATTAGTTAACCTTTGTATGGATTAATTGCGAATGCATTAACATTCACAATGAGCAAAAGCTGCGTTTGCTACAGAAGTTATTAATCTTTTTTTTTTTTTTTTAATACAACTCTTAGTTCATGTTAGCTCATTAAATGACACAGTTGCAACTTTTCATTTTAACATGTTATTAAATATTGGAATTACCTAAGATGAATGAATGTTAGAAGGATTTTTCACTGGCAGCTTGTTAACTTAATTAACTAATGTTAAACGCTCTGTATGTAAGATTTTAACTCTACTAAAGAATAAAAATACCATAATATGTTTGCAGATATTTAAGAAGCATGCTAAGTTAACATACTTGTTTATCTGAAAAACAATGCTACAGTCAGTTATTCTCCCTTGAAAATGTGCGTTGCGGGCTGGAATGTCAGTCTTTGTTTTGGTTTGTGAAACCCGCCCACTGACAGTTTACCAAATTGTATTTCGGCACCCATGGTTGCCAGTTGGCGGAAAACACCGCACATTTAATTTCATTCATCGTCATTTGCGCTCATTCCTGTTGGTGTCATCAAACTGGCAACGTGCGTGTGTGTCAAGTCTTGAGGAGGAGGGGCCGGGTAAAAAAACCCTCTCCAATATTTTGAAGTTGGACTGCAATACCTAGTTGAACCACTCGGTGTCAATCCCACATACAGCACCTTTAACTAATGAAGCCGTAAAGTGTGACCGAACAATAAATAATCAGAACACTTTCAAACAATAACTAGGGCATGTTGTAGTTCAGAATAAAACAAAAGTCTGAAAATAAATAGTCTGTTAAGTCTAAATATTTAAGTATTTGGCGCTGTGATGAACACCATAGCGAATACAAAAATCTGGCTATTTAAATCTATTTAAATATGTTTTTCAGAAAGTAGGGCAATTGCTTTATTTATGGATTTTCCAGGGTAACAGCTGCATTTTCTGCAGTTTAGCGCCATCCGCTGTCAGAGAGTTAATGTGCACTTCAGAGTGCATCAGAGTGCGCACGCAGTATACATAAGTGTTGTGCATTGTGACCAGTCGATGGGAAAC